>NW_023270453.1:11315300-11712478 GCF_011800145.1 Mirounga leonina
TTGACTAACTTGCCCCAAGTCACATAGCTAGTACCACTGGAGCTGGGCTTTGAACCCAGATACCTGAACATCAATGTTTTAGGAAGGTAAGAAATGTAAAATGACTTGGAGGAAATTAAGTTGTAAACAAATGCTGATCAGTAGATCCCTAGCATCTGCTAACATGCTATTAACACATACAAAAATACATAAGCTGTATAATTTTCTCATCAGTAAAATTGGGGTAATACCTTCCTCAGAGGGCTAATGTGAAGATGAATGCTACTCTAGTGAGAACGTTTCTGTCTCTTAGCCCATGTGGCTCAGCTGGGAGGAGGGATGAGAGGGCTCCCCATTCATCCATATTCTTTCTAGACCATTGCAAAACCTCTGCTACTTTGAGGCTCACAGCATTTGGCTGCACCAGCCTCTCACCATAACTGGTGCCATCCTTCCTAAGCACCCTTAATTTAAGTTGCCATCATTTTAAGGAACTCTAAAATCTATGCAGATGACACATCCAACACTCTGGCTCTCAGATCTTGTCTGATCACTTCCTTTGCTGCCCCGCCCCCATCCCAGCAGCACACCCTTGACTTTGCCATCACATCTGCAATCACAGGTTCATGCAGTGCATTTCCCAACACAGCCTCCTCTCCTTCCAGCTCACTTGCTTAAAGGGCCCCACTGACAGGGCCCATCAAGTGGATAGAGAACTACTTCCCAACACACAGATGCCTTTGCTTTCAGCCTCTTTAATTCTGGGTTAACTCAGTTCAGATTCCATGGTCCCTCCACCAGTGCCATTCTCTTTGTCCTCTCCTCTCATCCACATGGCCTGAAGAGAACATTCCCTACTTACCAAAGTCCTTGCCTAAAGGTATTAAAACAGAATATTGTGTTCCATCACAACTCGTTCTAAAGGCTGAAGCTGATAACAAATTCTGAGTGACCCAGGACACCAGACTTTACTGGTCCTCTACACCCAACATGGGGCTCAAACTAACAACCCCAAGATTGAGTCACATGCTCTTCTGACTGAGCCAGCCAGGCTCCCATAGAGAGGGATTTCTTTTTAGTTTTCTGTCCATTTTTACATCCATATAGAAAATGAGGTTATATTAGTCAACCCTTTGTTGAGAATATATGAAACTTCCCTATATGTACATGTTTTCACCAATCAGAAGAAGAGTAAAACAATTCTTCTCTCAATAGTTTTCTCAGAACTTACCTGAAAAGTTTTTAATACAGTATTATTTACTTGAACAGTAACTCTATCAATGGCTTAGCAACCTGCAGCTTTTAACGAATTAACTTTAAAATAAAAGAATTCTTCAGAATTCTTAGAGAAAGGTTGCTTCCTTTATACAGACTACAACACTTTTAACAGAGTCAAAATAAGAATTCTAAACATAAACTTTTTCCATGTGACCATGAATATTTTAGATTATAATAAAGATACAATGAATTTTACTGACATTACATTGTCTCCACAGGAAATAATGAAATATTAAAGCAGGCACTCCAAACTTTGCATGGAGTGTCGATTTTGAAGCATGTCTGCAAACTACTAAACATTCCTCCCATTGAAAGGTAGGGTCCATGTGCCCTCCTCTTCAGTCTGGGCTGACCCTGATGACTTTCTTGCAACCAAAAGAATACAATGGAAATGATTCCAAGTGGGTTCTGAAGCTGGATCAGAAAAGGCTGAGAAGTTTCTGCCTAGTCCTCTTAAGATGTTTGTTCTGGGGTAAGCCAGCCAGGTGCTACATAAGAAGTTTGAAATTGTCACACTAGAAACTGTCACACTATAAAGTCCACATATAGGCATTCTGATTGACGGTCCAATTAACAACCTACATCAAAAGCCAGGCAGATGAGTGAGCCAAATTGGATGCATATGCCCCAACTGAACCTTCAGATCATGTTGCAGCCCTGCCAACATGAGAGACCCTAAGTGAAAACTGCACAGCCACATCCTTCTTGAATTCCTGACCTACAAAACTGTGAGCAAAATAAAATGATTGTTTTAAGCTAAGCTCAGTGATAATTTATTCACAGTTAATAACCAGAACACATGGATATTAGAACCATTACATGCTTAAATGTCCTCTGTTCATCTGGTCTAACTTACAGCCTTGCAAACTATATATTAATATTTCCAAAGACATATCCCTCCATAGATAGAAATCATATGTTAATATAAAGAGCTAGCTTTATTTTATTTATTTATTTATTTTTTAAAAAGATTTTATTTATTTATTCATGAGAGAGAGAGAGAGGCAGAGGGAGAAGCAGGCTCCCCAGGAGCAGGGAGCCCAATGTGGGACTCGATCCCAGGACCCTGGGATCATGACCTGAGCCGAAGGCAGACGCTTAACCATCTGAGTCACCCAGGCGCCCGCTAGCTTTATTTTAATTAAAATGTCCCAAAAACCTTGACTGTAAGCATTTTGGAGAGCTGGGCATAATGAGAATTTTAAAAAATAGGTTCACTCTGCCAATTCCTTTTAAAAATTAGACCTGTTGTGTTTTAAAGATTATTTCTAATTATATAATGATTAGGGAGTCAAGGGCCTTTGTCTACCTTTGAGTATATTAATTATCTTCTGTCTTAGTTTCACAAATTAAGGATATAATTTTTATCTACCTTGATCCTGTCTTCTAGGAGAATTGGAATTTTTAAAATAAACTTTGAACACTTTTCACTTTAAAAGAAAACATTTTTTATAATTTCTAAAGTAGGGATTTCCAATTCTTACAAGATATTAGGGATTTCCAAGTAAGGAGGGGGACTGGGAAAGCAGAGAGTGGCCGATTGGTTGGTAAAGTGGCTGGAGGCTAACTCTTTCGATGAATTTACCTACCACACCCTTCAAAGCTGAGAAACATCCTAGGGATCCTCAAGTTTTACAAGACCATGCAAATATATTTTTATTTTATAAAAATGTACCAAAATTTATCAACTGAATTAAAATTGAGTTTTGCCATAGTATCAAAAGGAAAAAGGGGCACCTGGGTGGCTCAGTTAAGCATCCAAATCTTGATTTTGACTCAGGTGATGATCTTAGGGCCGTTGGACTGAACCCCGCATCAGGCTCCTTGTTGGCCATGGAGCCTGCTTAGGATTCTTGCTTTCTCTCTCTATCCCTCCCCCAGCTCATGAGCTCTCTCTTGCTTTCTCTAAATAAATAAATAAAGTCTTTAAAAAAAATCAAAAGGAATAAAATTTACTTTTTTTCTCTTATACTTTTGATAACTTGTCATTCCTTTTTTATAAGTCATACAACTGCCATCAGGACACTCTAGTCAGAGAGAGAAGTTCTTTGAACTGATTAGGACAGACATTCTCAAAGTGTGGCCTAGGGACACCTGTGGGTCCCAAAAACTATTTTTAGGAGGTCTGTGAAGTCAAATTATTTTCCAAAAAATGTTAAGACTCTTTTTGCTGTTTTTGATCTCATTCTTTCTGAGTGCCCTGTGGCATTTTTCTAGAGCCTGCACGGGGTGTGGTATTTCAACAGACCGAATGCAGAATTATACATGAGAACCCAGTTGTCTTATTATGTAAGATACTAAAAAGGTTTGCAAAAATGTAAAATAATACCACTTTTATCACCAATTAATTTTGGTAAAATATAACTGTTTTATAAAATTATTAACAAATTATGAATACATTTTCTTAAAAAACTATTAACATGTAATGGATTTACTATTAAATGAATTAATATTTTTAAATTTTCTCAGTTTTAATTTCTAAGTTTAAATATTGATAGATGTAACACATATAAAAAAATTCTTTGAGAATCCTTAAAATTTTTTTTAAATGGAAAGAATGATGGGAGACCAAAACATTTGAGAACTCCTAGGTTAGGAATTCATCTGAGGAAATAAACATTATTTTACTAATAACTAATAACATCTATGTTTCTAGGTAAATCAAAACCTTAAACTTTTAAATCTGTGTTATGCTGCAATACCCCAAAATTCTAGTAAGAATGAGAAACATCACTGTGTCATATATGGGCTAACTGATAGACCTAGGTAGGCCAGTTATTTGGAGTTCTCTGAACCACAGATCCCAGCTAGGGTAAAAAGGTATGTGTGTGCATGTGTGATTATTTGATAGAATGGCAGAAAACCAAGAAAAAATGTCCTGTGTGAAATACCATTAATTGAAGTATTAGGTTATCTTCTTTCTAAATCTCTCTCCTCTTCTCTTTTCAGACTAGATAACAGAGGCAGGCTGTTGTTACTGTTCATCATTTCCTTGTTAGCTTAGCAAAGTAGGTAATATGAAAAATATGAAAAATGGTCAGATCCTCCTGTTCCAAAGTGTTAATACTCACTCCATTTAGCCTTTTGCCTCTGAACCAGTTCAATGAAAATACCAAATCACTTTTAAGAAGTCCTGAAATCAGATTCTAATTAGAGTAATAAAAATTAACCACCCTGACCAACCTGAGCCTTCGACCAAACCTTGATCTGATTATTAAGTTCTAAGGAAATGTGCAATTCGTTGTTGATGTTGCTGTTTTTTTGATGAATTGCTTTCAGGTCTTTAGAATCACATTTTTATTGAAAACCAAGTGAAAGGTGACTAAGTGTGGTTAAAAAAAAAAAAGTGTGTGGGGGGGAACCCCACATAATCTTCATAAGACTTCTTGAAAAAGTCCAGTTCTTACAGTGCCTAGACATGATAGTCTGAAAGTCAGTTTTTCAAAGAAAAATAAATATTTACTTATTATCTGTTAGTTATTGAGTACCTTGTGGGAATATAAAAATTATACAAGGGGTGCCTGGGTGGCTCAGTCAGTTAAGTGTCAGCCTTCGGCTCAGGTCATGATCCCAGAATCCTGGGATCGAGCCCCGCATCAGGCTCCCTGCTCTACGAGAAGCCTGCTTCTCCCTCTCACACTTCCCCTGCTTGTGTTCCCTCTCTGGCTGTATCTCTCTCTGTCGAATAAATAAATAAATCTTGAAAAAGAAAAGATAAAGAGACCACATTGTCTTAATATTAAATTATACCTGTATGCATAGAGCTTTATCAAGAGCTGTGAGATAAAACTACATTCCTTCTTGGTTTATAAACTCTTTTAGCTTTCTGAATCTTTTAACTGAGTTAAAAGAATTATATACAATATAATCCTATTATATATGTATATATATGTATATATGTGTATGTATGTGTGTGTATATATATATATGTATATATATACACATATATATACATATATGTATATGTATATATCTGAGGGCAGTAGAGAGTGAGAGGGAGGGGGACAGAGGGAGACAGAATCTCTCTCTTAAGCAGGCTCCACACCCAGCACAGAGCCCACCATAGGGCTCCATCTCAGTCCCTGAGATCATGACCTGAGCCGAAATCAAGAGTCAGATGCTTAACCGACTGAGCCACGAGGTGCCCCAAGACAATATTATTTAAATGTACTACTGAAAAATAAAGACTGTACACCCTATGTGCTTTTCAGAAAATATATCTATTTCTGCATTTTTAAAATTCATTCAACAACTATTTATTGACCAAGTACTATGTGCCTTTGCTGGAAATAAGGCACTGGAAAAGAACGAATGTCATGGAGTTGATATTCTAGTGGGGTAGATAAATTAATATTTAGTATAATTTTGATTACTTATAAATGCTAGGAAGAAAAATAAAACAAGAATATAGAGCGTGATAGGATGTGAAATGGGATATATTTAGATAGGATAGTCAGAAAGACTTCTCTGATGGAGTAACCAAGTAGATTACAAATGGCCACACATTGTTTTTATCTCAATGTACCCATCTTTTTGAAATGTGGCTTTGCTGTTTCTCTCTCCAAAAGATATAGTTTATTTCTCCAGCCTTTGAATCTGGCCCAGATCATGTGATTTGCTGTGCCAACTAGACATAAGAAAATGGGACATAAGCAGAGTCCTGAAAAGTAGTCATCTAATGGGATCTTCTCTCTCTTGCTACTCCTTCTACTGTATAAACAAATCAGCACCAGACTACTGAATGATGGCATCCCTGCTTTGTATCTGTGAAGTTCTTGAATTTTGGTGTCTGTGGTTTTCATCATGTTTTTAAATATTTCAGTCATTATTTCACCAACTATTTATTCTGCTCTCGCTCCCTTCTGTGACTCCAAATTACATTTAAAGTCACTTAAAATTGGTTCATGGCCCCCTGCTTGTGTTCCCTCTCTCTGTGTGTGTCTCTCTGTCAAATAAATAAATAAAAATCTTTTTTTTTAAAAAAACAGGGTGCCTGGGCGGCTCAGTCATTAAGCATCTGCCTTCAGCTTGGGTCATGATCCCAGGGTCCTGGGATGGAGCCCCACATTGGGCTCCCTGCTCAGCGGGGAGTCTGCTTTTCCCTCTCCCTCTCCCCTAGCTTGCGTTCCCTCTCTTGCTATGTCTCTCTGTCAAATAAATAAATAAAAATCTTTTAAAAAATAAATAAATAAAATTGGTTCATGGCTCAATGGAGCTCTGTCCATTTTTTTTCCAGCATTTATTCTGATTTCTTTCTGACTTTGGATAATTTCTATGCTATGTCCTTAAGTTCAGTGACGTTTTCTTCTATATTCTCTAATATGCTCTTTTGCCCATTTAGTGACTTTTAAAATTTTTAGAAACTGTATTTTCTAATTCTAGAAACTATTTTTGCTGTGTTTTATATATTCAATTTCTTTGCTCATTACATCCATGTTTTCCTTTAAATCCTTCAGCATATTTATAATAAGCTGCTTTAAAATCCTTTCCTGCTAATTTTATCATCACAGTCATTCTTGGGTATTTTTCTATTGGCTTATTTTTCTTTTGGTTATGCATTACATTTTCCTGCCTCTTTGTACATCTAATACTTTTTGATGGGATGCTGGACATTTTAAATATTACACTACTGTCTTCCTTTAAACTATGTTTTGGTAGGCAAATAAGTTAGTTGTGGGTAGCCTGATCCTCCTGAGACTTGTTTTTTAGTCTTATTAGAGTGAGTCTACAGTATTCTTTACTCAAGGGCTAATTTAGTCCTACTCTAAGCAGTAATATTTTTGGGGTCTTTTCTGAATAATTTGGGTGTTCAACAATGTCTCTCCACTCTATCTGATTAGAATTCAAACATCTCCTAGTCCTCTGAACACTTGGTAAAGTTTGTAATTTATAGGATCCTTGGTACTTCTTTACTCAACCTTGTGGATATTCACCCAATCCACGAGAAACTTAGAATCCAGTCAAAGACTTAAAGTGATCTTGTGGATTTTTAAAGCATTTTATTTGCAAAGCTTCTTTTCTGGTTCTCATCCCTGAAAACTCCATCTGGTTAAGCCTCTCTGAACTCAAGTCTTTGTCTGCTCAATTCATTGAGACTGCTGTTCCCCCCTTGGGTTCACCCTTCCTGTACTGCACTCCTGAAAATGGCTCCAGGCAGAAATCTGGGGTGATCATGGGACTTAACCATTTGTTTCCCTTCTCTAAGGGATTAGAATCCTGTGGTGCCAGCTGTCCAATACCCAAATTTGACTTGTATATTTTACTCAATGTTCTAATTGTTTACGATGAGAGGGCAAGCCCAATACTAATTTCCCCATCAAGTATGGAAATGGAAGTTCAGAAGACTATTCTTTACTTGTTTGAAGAAGAAAGATACAGCAATGTTACAGGCCAGTGGGAATGATCCAATCAGAAGAGAAATCTGGTGAGGTTTGAGAGAAGTATTTCAGAAGCAATTTCTTCAAGAAAGTGAGAATGGATGTAAACCAATGCGTGACTAGAAGGATTGACTTTAATAAGCAAATGGGAATTTTATTTATTAGCCCGGAGTTAAAGTAATATGCTAACAAAGTCAAAATAATAAAGTAAAACTTAGTATGTAATAGGAATACTATATCCATTATGTATTTTTTGATCAAATGATTTGAGTGAGAAGAACAACAAATACAATAAAGCATTTGTTCTTTATCTTTGGCCAAAATGGAGTTATTTTTTTCATCCCAAATTACAAACCTTTAAATATTTAGTCCCTCTGTTTCACTATGCATCTATTTTCTTTTGAGGATCTCTATATCTAGAAGGATCAAATAAAAGATATAAAAAATACTATGTGTGTATGAATTATTGTAGATAAATTCTACAATAATTTTGTGCTTGTCAATTGATTGGTTTAAAAAAATTAGCACTCTATTACTTTCTAGTTAGGAAAACCAATGTAAGTTTGCATTGAGATTAATAACCACATAATAGGGTTAGTGTTAGGATTAAAACAAAATATAATCAATGTGCCAACCATAGTTGTCACTGAATATCAATTTCCATCTTTTCTCCTCCTTAGGTAGTGGAAGTTCTAGTTCACATAGTTCTGTCTTCCATTTAGAAATTTTAAGTGTTCTGGAAACATTAACTTGGAAGATAATATTAGATCCCATTCACCAAAGAAGCCTAATGAATTTAGTTCTTTTTCTGTCCAAATTCCCTTATGAGACTTATTCTTAGATCCAGTTTCTCCAAACTGAGATCTCCTTACTACCTTTCCTGATTTTTGTATCTTTTGTTCATTGATGGATCTTCAGGTCCTAGAATCATGCCTAGCACACAGTAGGAAGTCAGTAAATATTAAGTTGGAATTAATGCTGTTAATACCTCCAAGGACCTTAGTATTCCATGGAACAAATTCTGGAAACTATTGCCATGGAGCATAATTCAGTTAACCACCAAGATTTTTTTTTCTCTGCACTGAGACCTTCAGTAGCACAATGAATGGGAAGTTTTCTTCTTTGTGTATGTCAGAAAGAGGCTATATCCTAAGTCTGGTAGCTAAACCTTTTAAAGTCACAATCTGTGTAGGACTTATGGGCCAGGGATATTGAAAGGATTAAATCTTTCTATGCTCTGCTAGTCTTTGGTGATAGGGCACTATATTTCCTGTTATCAGAGCCCTTGTCCTTGGCTCTCACCCTGGTGCCAATGGATTTAGATGAGCAGGCTGTGCATTGCTGTTGTGTGTACATGTGTCAGCTGCAGGAAGTCCGTCCTAGGTGACAGCAGTGTCGCTTTGGTATCACATCCTCTTTTACACCTGATCACACTTGCAGGTGGGAATGCCAAAAGCACCTTTGAGTTATAAGGCTGGAGGAAGTGACTGGGAGAATAGATGCCAAATGGACATCTTGACATGCAGAGGGGGCCTGAAGACCCCCAGTGTGAGTGCTGTGAAAAGATATAAAGCTTGCACATCATGCACAGATTCTCACTGCGACTGGAATGCAGGGCACAATGTGGTAACAATTCAGGAACCAGGGAGAGGTAGGTAGACCTACATTTATGACCCAAAGATGAAGTTTCCTATGCAGGCAAAGGTGGACTTTGATGGACTTCTGTCTGCTTGGCATAGCCGTATCTATTCTCATGGTGGTGATGATGTGAACTTACTCATCCATACTTGACAGGAGAGCTCTGTCCCTGATTTTCCTCACCTGGAATCCACTTCTGCCCACTAACATGTAACTAAATCATTGTGTAACAGAACCCAACATTATCATGAGTGAGAAGGGTCTTTACTCTTCTTGTCCCCCAAGACCTCTATGCCCTTAAGCAGATCAAAGCAATCAGCTAGGAGATTGGGGTGGGGAGAGGAGAGGAGTGAGGATATCTGACTTGCACTCAGATGTTTTAATATTTATATGTGAAGGGGGAAATATCAGCTGACAGAAAGATGAGTCATAAGAATGGGTTTGGATTGAGAGCTGAAGGTTGGGGGAAGAAAGAGTCCTCAGGTTTGTGGTGTACTGAGGTAGAGAATAGAGAAACAAAGAAAGGGTTTGGGAAAATGTGTGGGTTAGAAATTGGACACAATGCATTTAAACTTTTTTGGGGGAAATGCAGATAAAAATGGGATCATTTTTGCTAGTAATATTCTTGGTGCCTGGACTCTGTTCCTTTGAATGAGTTACTGGGCCAGAAATAAGCTTCATAGATCCTGGAGTTTACTTGGGTTATGTCTGAATAGAGTCAATTTCTTACCTGTGGCCTTTTTGCTGACTGCACCTGTATGCTCATTTCTAGAGTGAATGGCCATTCAGAAGGAGCCATTTGCAGGCCTGGCACAACATCTTGTGAGTAGACACAGCACATATATAACTTGACTCCTGATTCTGCCTTACTTTGCAGTTTTTCACAGCCGTGGGCTGACAGCATCTAAAATAGGTACACTGTCCCTAAATAGTTCCTTAGGGTGGGCCAGCTCCAGACAAAGCTAGAGCAGGTACAGCCTTGTTCTTAATGTCAACATTCCAGAATTTGTTCTCATGTTGATACAGAGCCCTCTTAATGTTCCCCAGACAACTTTGATGTTAATATTTATGTATTCTTGACTTGGTATTCTGCCAGTACCAGGAGAATGCATATTTTAAATGGACTATTAAATGAGGGTTCATTCTTAATAGAAAAATATTCCCAAATGATAGAATTTTAGAAACTGTACAAAGAAGGAATTTGGGGATGGAAAAATTGCCTTCTCAGTACTCTTTAAATACCACACTCCTTGACTTTTGTATATGTGTCTTTTTCTCCCTTTGACATCCTTGTCAAGGCAGACATTCATCGTAACCTGGTCAGCCAGCATGCATTTCTCCTTTCTAATGGCTTCTCCATTTTCTCTAGGGGAGCCACACCTTCTACATTGTGGGAAATTCAGTGCAATGTTAAATTCTGGTGTCTGGCCCTCACTGAGGAAACCAAGAAGGCCAGATCCTTGCTTTCATTGTTTCTATATGGGCAGGAGGGAGGCACATGATTTAAGTCTTGTGATGGGAGGCCTTTCTGCTAGACTTTGGCCCATAAGCAAGTAATGTTCTGACCGAAGAATGCTTGAAGCGCATTCTTCCTGGCCACCATGCCTCTCCAGCCACCTGTTCCTACCAGAAGACCACTCTATTTACGTGGTTCTGTTTCCTAGACCTCCAGAGCTGCTTTGGTTTCTCCTCATTTCCAAAACTGGTTCTGTAGCCCTCCAGTGGATTTTCTGAGCTACCCAGATCCTTTTACTAAATAGCTTTTTTTGTTTACAGTAGCGTGATAATTAAGCCTGTTCTTATGACTGCAACCAAGAATCTAAGACTGATAAACTTGAAAAATACGAAGTTAAAATAATGATTAATAGTTGTATCATACATGCACAAATCATCCTGTGCCCAAGTAAAATTAAAATGTTAATTCTGTGTTCTAAAAAAGGATAGACAAAAATAAATTATATGTTTCGGTCCTGCCTCCAACATCAGCTTTTGAAAAGTAAAGACCTGAATAAGGGTACTTCATCTTATCCTGTTTTGATACGTGTGTGTGTGTGTGTGTGTAAACTTTTCATTTTGAAATAACTGTAGATTCATATACAGTTATAAGAATATAGAGATCCTTTATTATTTACCCACTTTTCCCCACTGTTAACATCTTATAAAACTTATAAGTATGATATCATAAGCATGATATTGATGTCAATACAATCTCTGGATCTTATTCAGATTTCCCTATTTTTTTATGAACTTTTTAATGTATGTTTCATTTCATGCAATTTTATCACATGTGTAGGGTTGTGTATCCATCACCACAGTCAAGATACAGAACAGTTCCATCAGAACTTCCATCCGTGAAGATTCATCATGCTGTCCTTCTATAACCACATACCTCTCTCATGCCCTCTTCTGTCCCTAACTCTGGCAACCACTAATCTGTTCTCTTTTGCTATAATTCTGTCATCTCAAGAATTTTATATTAATGGAATCAAATAAGCATTTAGCCTTTTGGAATTAGCTTTTTTTCACTCAGCATAATTCCCTTAAGACCTATCCAATTTGGTGGTGTAAATCAATAGTTTCTTTCTTTTTGTTGCTAAGTAGTATTCCTGGCGTGGATGTACCACAATTAGTTTAAACATTCACCTGTTGAAAGACATCCAGTTTGTTTCCAATTTGGGCTATTACAGATAAAGCCGCTCTGAACATTCACGTACACATTTTTGTATGGAAATATGAATTCCTTTCTCTTGAGTGAACACCTAGGGGTAGAATGTTTGCATCAGATGGCAGCCATATATTTAACTTTTAAAAAACTACCACACTGATTTCTAAAGTAACTGTATCATTTTGCATTCCTACCAGCCCATATAAGAGCATTCCGGTTCCTTCCCATCCTAACATTTGATACAGTCAATTGTTTAATTGTAGCCATTCTAATGGGCATTCAGGAGTAGCTCATTATAGTTTTAATTTGCATTTCTCTAGTGACTCACAATAATGTGGGGAATCTTCTCTGTGCTTATTGGTCATCCATATATCTTCCTTGGGGATGTGCCTATTCAAATCTTTTGTCTATTAGAAAAACTGAGCTATTTGTTTTCTTATTGTTGAGTTTTGAGTTCTTTATATATTCTGTATGTAATTCATTTATCAAAGATATGATTTGTAAATATCTTCTTCCAGTCTGTGGCTTTTTTATTCTCGTAAAGATATCTTTCAAAGAGAAGACTTTATTTTGTTACATTTTGTTTCAGTGAAGTCCAATTTACTAATTTTTGGATCAGGGTTTTAGAGTCCTATCTAAGAAATCTTTGCCTACACAAAGCCACAAAGATTTTGTCCAATGCCTTATCTAGAAGTTTTATAGTTTTAAGTTTTATATTTAGGTTTGTGATCATTCTGAGTTAATTTTTTGAATGTGCTGTGAGGATCAAAGTTTACTTTTTGCATATGAAGGTCTAACTGTCCCATCATCATTTGTCATTTGTGGTGGGAGGACAAGTCTGGTACCAGAGAGCTGCTATGAACATTTGTTGTGTGAACTTAAGTTACTTTTCATTTCTCTGAGATGGATGCCCAAGAATGCAATTGCTGAATTTTAATAAAAACTGCCAATTTTTTAATATGTGTTTGAAAAAAGATGCGTGGGTTAAGAACTTGTATGAATTCGGCTTTTGCTTCCTAGGAAAATTCTTAGGAATTTTGAGCAACTTACTGAATATCTTTGTGCCTTTGTTTCCTTATTTATAATTAGGGGAATAGTATTATCCACCTCACTGCGTTGCTATGAGGACTCAGTGCATTAAAAAGTATTTAAAAGAATGCCTAGCATGGAAGACACGGTCAGTAACATTAGCTGGTATTGTTGGCAACTGGCATTGCTACTATTATCTTTTGTGGCTGTTCATCATCTTTGAATACCCTTACTATATTCTGAGTATTTCCCACATTATGAGATCCTAGGAATCAGCCAGAAAACTTGCATTTCCATCTTTCCTAGCAGTTGGCGGTAAAGGCATGTGACTTGGTTCTACCAATCAGGCATAGCTATTCAGAAGTGAGCAATAAAAGCAGAGGGCCATGTGCCAGCAATTCACTCTTTCAAAGAACTTCTAGGGGCAGCTGTAGCAATGTTCTAGAATTCAGTCCCAAATGACATAGGTATGAGCAGAGAAGCATTGGTTTTTCTTCCTGGAGAGAGCCTTATCTTTTGTTTGGGCTTTTTATTCCCTAGCTGTGTAGCTTCAGAGTGTGGTTGTCAGGTCTTTTTGGAGATTACCAAACTAATATTATTTGATATTAGCAATATTAATATTATTTAATAATTTTCCTTGCCATTTTAATTAGCCAATTTTAAAAGGTCGTGTGTGTGTATGGTTTAAATAAATTTGTTAGACATATACACATATACACAATATAGGAAATATTTTTAGCCATATATAAATCAGAAAATATTTATTCATATGTATACAGGACATTTGAGGGACAGTTGAAGAACTCTGAATGAGGTGGATTGTATCATAGTACTGTTTTTCACTAATTTCCTGATCTTGATAATTTTACTATGATTATTTAACAGAATATTTTTGGTTCTAGGAGATACACACTGAAGAACTTATAAGTAAAATACATCATCTATAACTTATTCTCAAATGATTCAGAAAAAAATATGTACAAAAGATGCTCGGGATGCCTGGTTGGCTCAGACGGTTAAGCGTCTGCCTTCGTCAGGTCATCATCCCAGAGTCCTGGGATCGAGCCCTGCATCAGGCTCCTTGCTCAGTGGGGAGTCTGCTTCTCCCTCTCCCTCTGCCTGCCGCTCCCCCTGCTTGTGCTCTCTCTTGCTTTCTCTCTCATGTCAAATAAATAATATCTAAAAAAAAAAAAATACGTACAAAAGGATGCTCAAGCAGATGTGGCAAGACGTTAAGAAATAGGAAATGTGGGGGCGCCTGGGTGGCTCAGTTGGTTAAGTGACTGCCTTCGGCTCAGGTCATGATCCTGGAGCCCCGGGATCGAGTCCCGCATCAGGCTCTCTGCTCAGCAGGGAGTCTGCTTCTCCCTCTGACCCTCCCCCCTCTCATGTGCTCTCTCTCATTCTCTCTCTCTCAAATAAAAATAAATAAAATCTTTAAAAAAAAAAAAGAAACAGGAAATGTGGGAGAAGGGTATATGGTATCCTTTGTACTATTCTTGCAATTTTTCTGCAAGTTTAAAATTACTAAAAAAATTAAATACAATGAAATACAAAATTTAAAAGGAAAAAAATTAGTCAAAGTGGATTTTATTGTTTGTAATTAAGAATTGTATTAATAAATAAGAATTATGGGGAGTTGAGGATCAAGACGATTTTTGTCAGCTCAGGCTGCAATAAATAGCCTGGGTGGCTTATAAAAAACAGAAATTTACTTCTCACGTTCTGGAGGCTGGAAGTCCAAGATAAAGGCACTGGCAGAGTGTCTGGTAAGAGCCACTTCCTCTCATAGCTCTCTTCTTGCTGTGTCCTCACACAGTGTGAAGAGAGACAGCAAGCTCTGGTCTTTTCCTTTTCTTCTAAGGACACTAATCCCATCCTGGGGGCTCCACCCTCATGACCTCATGGAAACCTAATCACATCCCAAAGGCTTCACCTCCAAACACCATCACATTGGAGATGAGGACTTCAACATGTGAATTTGGTGGGGGTGGGGTGAGGACACAAACATTCAGCCTACAGCAGAGAGGGAGGTTGTCCTCATGATTTCTCCCCCTTCACCTCCAGAACTGGACAACCTCTCCTTGAGACCGCATGAGGGCAGTCGATAGTCATGGGCTGGAGAAGAGAGGGCCTTTTTAAACAAGGAGCTCTGATGTGGCCTAAAACATGGTGGTGTCTCCTCCTACCGGACTCCCTTGTCACACCTGCTCTTCTAACGTCCCTTCTCTGTCTCCCCCACAGGCCTGGGAGGATGACAGAAACCACACAAAGCCAAAACTAACACCCCCCTCCTACTCTGAAGGGAAGACACTAGAAATTCCTACACCATCACAGGAGCCCTCCAGAGAGAGAGACAAAATGGAACTCTTACCTCAGCGAGCCTTCTATTTTGTGTGGCTCCGAACTGTTTTAATTAAAGACTGCTGTCTTAATCCCATTCATAAATTTAAACCAACTTGAATTTCCCATGAAGCGTCTTTTGGTGAAAAGCAAATTTCCTAGTCTTTAGCTGTTTTTAAGCGTCACACGGAATGCTTCTCAAGAGCGCGATACCTAAGACGATCCCACCTCCATAGTCAAGGCACTGTTGCTAATTTTACAGAGCGCAGTGCACCAAGGGGAAGGTGTCAACACGAACATGAGATTCACAAAATGGTTTCACTCCCTAACTCAAGACCATTCAAACTTATTTAGGTCCATACTATTTTTATCTCAACAAAGAGGTACTGAACACATCAAATAGAAAAGCTTTTACCTAAAATGCACTTGTTTAAAAGGGTACTTTCATATAGGCATAGGAAATGAAATCTCCTCTGAAGGATTTAATCTGAACTGATATGCACAACAGAGCAGGAAATTGTAATCTCCAGTTGTCTGATGGACTTGTATACCTGGAGGGTAAGAGAAAGGAGAGAGAAAGGTAGGGGCGTGTGTGTGCGAGATCATTCCACATATATGTGCTGTGATAGTCTCCCAGTTAAAATTCAATGCTTACAATATTTACTTGAATATAGTCATTGCAATGTAGTCACCTTACCTGGATGTGTATTAAATACTGTATTTTCCACTTCAGAGAGAACGCTATAAAATCTGGCTGCCCATTAGCATCGCGGAGGCACTTCAAACTACACCCTGTCTGAGTCCCAGCTGAGACCCAGGGAATCAGAATCTCTGCAGGGGGCGGGGGGGGGGGGGGCAGGTGATCCTGTGGAACAATGAGAGGCCAGGAGCCACCACTTTAAAATATGCATTCTGCTTTCTACAATAAACACGCTCCTGAAAACAGAAACCTTTTAAAATTCACAACAACCTGATATTGAAAGTCCTTCTATAATGATGCTGTTTCAACAGGAAAGCCATCCTCCCTTTTAGAAACATGAATCTGATTTTTTTTTTTTATACTGTTATTTGTAGCAAATCATGTGAGTATTTACAGAGCAAGGCGCCTGGACTAAAATGAACGTGCTTTTCTTCATACATGTGTGGCACGGGGATACCACCTGGACTTCACATTCACATTATTTTTTCCTCGAGAACATTTTCTCATTTGAGCCTATAAAGCAAGTAGGTCAGATAGTATAATCACTGTTTCACAGATTAATAGGAATCGGAAAGAACTGAAATGACATTTTTGAATTCTCTTTGTGACAAGACTAGCACAGTTTTCTTTACACCTAATGCAGTGCTATTTCCCCCCCTCTCTCTACATATATAAATACATTGATATATAGAAACTACTTTCATATAATATATACTTCTATATAATAATATATAATTGTATGTATATATAACATTACTGCATATTACTGTATCTTTCACTTGTGTTTATATACATATTTGTTTATATATATAATATATACACATCTCCTGTACATAAAAATACTAAGGTACTGCTTAGGTGTTTTAGACTGCCTTCATCAAGGTTAATAACAGACTTAGCTATCAAAATTGTACAACAAATATGTAGGTAATAAAAGAAATCACATCAGATGTATCTTTCTTAACCGTAGGCAAGCAGGTATGGGGAAATTGCAAGAGGGAATTACAAACAGAAAAGCAAAACCTGTAATCACTTGAAAGGGTTCAAATCTTATTTAAACAGCATGTACAAAATTTGGTGCCTGAACTCAATTTTTATTTTAGGAAAACATAACTTTTCCTTAGATTGTTTTCAAACCTCATTTCAGCAAAACAGAGCTTTATCTCAAGATTCCTATGTACTGCACTCTGCTCGCAGGCATACCTATAAGGGTGTCTTTCTGCTTTGTGTTAAATGTAAACTCAAGGTATAAAGCATCCATAACAGATCTGGATCATTCCGGGATTCACACTGGCTTTGCATGTCGTACTCTCTCACTCAGAAGGCAATTACTGCTTTTTCCCACAATTTATGGACTATCACATACATAGATTCTTCTGGGATTTTTGGAAAGTTATTTGCTTATCTGAATGATATTTGCCAAGATGAAAAGACACCAGCGGATTCCTTTAGACTCTCACTGACCAGGCAGCAGCTGCTTTATTGATACAGGGAACATCTGTGAAAGATTCTGGGCAGTGAGTGGGGAGATTTCATTGTCAGCAAAAAAGCTCTAGGAACCACCAGGTCCTGGAAAGCACAAAGATGCTGGGAAACAACACTGAAACCTTGGGATACAAGAAGGCCATACTACACAGATTCAAGCGTGAAAATGCTGGGACTGAGCAGAAGAGGCGGGGGAAGAGATTTCTTGCTATAAATAGTCCTGAAGATTGTAGAAGGAAAGGCCTGCTCCGATTTGAACTCAGGGAGCATGGAAGGATCCGTTCAAATTACAAATGCCAAAAATAAAAGTTACCTCCTGAGCCAATGAACCATTTTACAGATGGGGAAACTGAGCCAAATAGATACACATACATTTTGACTTACTCTATTGAAGATTTGCTCATCACTGAGCCAAATGGTTACATAATATCCACTTTCATCTTCTGCTTTTAGAAGCGCTCTTAGCACCTCTTCCTAAGGCACTTTCTCTTGGAAAAAATAGCTCAGAGACAGATGGCAGGATTTAGCTACAACCCTGTGTGTGTGTGTGTGTGTGCACGCGCACATGCATGCATGTGTGTGGTTTTATTATTTTATTAAGTTTTAAAATTTTAGGGAGTTTCCATAGATATCATCACAATACCAGAGGGCTATTTATAAAAACAACTCCCATTTTCTTTGGAACAAATTGCTGAAGGCTAATGGGTGGAAAACTGGGATTGCTCTCTTTCTTTTTCCCTTTAAGAAAACTAATTTGCACTTGGAAACATGTTTAAAACAAATTTCTCATCTGAGGCCCTCAAAGAATAAGCTTACCCTCTCAGAGACTCCAGTTATTCAAGCAAGAAAATTGGTCAAACTATTTCCCCCCATCCATGATGGCAAAAGCCACTCATCATTAAATAAAACATTTAAGCAGTCATATAAATATTCAGGCTACGAAACTGCTTAAGCAGTGAACAGGAACTGGAATTAGAAGACCAGTCCTGTCCTTGAGCAAATAATTAAAACTTCACTGTTTCTCACTCTTGTCTACAAAAATGCAATGAAAATCCTGGTCATTCATCTATCTAATATGAAGCTCTGAGAACTAATGATTAGTTACAAGGCTCCTTCTCAAAAGAAAGTCCTTGTGGCAGAGAAGAGCAATATATAGCATCTGTACTTTTCCTAGTTTCCAATACAATACTGATTGAAAATTTTCTGTCCCTTTGTCAGGTCATATGTCAGGCCCTGTGCCAGATTTTTCTCCTAACCTTAATCGAACTCCCCTTCCTTATGGACCTAAAACATAGCTACAATTTCCTAATGTAAGAAAATCCCAAGAAAAGTCAACAGAGAGTACCTAGAGGAGAATGGTTTAGGAAACCTCCTTAGTGTCAGGCACAAGACATATGCTGATTTGCACAACTGATTTATAGACATCATAAAAGAGTCACTTGCCAGCATTGCCCTAGGCTCCTCATTTTTCTGGGAATAAAAGTGCAAATAGCAGTAGGGTAAATCCTCCCTGGACTGTTTCCACTTAGCAGAATCCCCTGTGCTATCCAAGTTCAAATGTCTTAGATACAGAGTTCTTTCTCTTTCTCTGCCTCTGTTTCTCTTTGTCTCTACTTCTGTCTCTGTCTCTCCTTTACACTTTTATTCCAGGAGAAGGCAGCAAGAGAATCACTGTTTTGACCAGAAGTATGGATTAAGACTCCATATTTTCTTCAACTTTTCCAGACTCGACCCTTTGGCTCACAGTGGGGTATGGATGGCTTTCCCCTGGGTTTGAATGTTTTAAGATGGGCACTTCATATTAGAGGATGATCTAGGGAAAAGCTAGGAAGATATTTGATCCTCCTAGGTCTCCCAATAATTATACTCTTGCATATTGGTCAGAGGTAACAGATTAGGTTTTACCAAACAGGTAACTTCTCTTACTGAGAACAAAATTAGCAGGTCTATGAGGCAGAAACCAGAATGGGAGCAAAGAAGGAGTAAAGTCAAATAAAAAGTATCCCTAAGAGAATCCAGGATTCCACAGTTGGAAGACCCTTAGAAATCAACAAACTCAATTTTATCCTGATTACCCAGTGTAATTTTTTTATATCTCTACTGCCAAAGAATTCACTATCATCACTTTTCAAGGATACTCATTTTCATAGTTCATGGAAAGACAACTGGGGCAGACCCAGAGAGAAGGTGGATCTGCAGTGTTTGGGGGTGATTTTGTTTCAAAGATCAAAACGTGGTCAATGCTTCACACCCCTCTCAGTAATTGACAGATGAAGCAGGGAGAAAGTAAGTCAGAATATAGGTGATTTGAGCAGCACAAGCAATCAACTTGATCTAATTGACATTTACAGAATACTTCAACAACAGCAAAATAATTTTCTTCTTAAGCTCTCAGGGAACATTCACCAAGACAGACCACATCCTGAGCCATAAAACACACCTTAACAAATTTAAATGAATAGAAGTCACGCAATGTATGCTCTCAGCCTACAATATATAATTAATCTATATCAATAACTGAAAGATGGCCATAAAACCCCTAAATATTTGGAAATTAAATTATCCCTTCTAAATAAGTCATGTGTGGAATAAGAAGTCTAAAGAGTACTTTAAAATAACCTAAATGAAAATAAAAATACAACCTAAGAAAATCTATGATACATGGCAAAAAACAATGCTTACAGGGAGATTTATGGCATTAAATGCATCTATTAAAAAGAAGAATGATCTAAAATCAATAACTGGTTTCTACTTTATGAAACTAATGAAAGAAGAACAATCTAAGCTGAAAGCAGACAGATGAAAACAAATAACTAAAAGTTGGAAACAATGATTGAAAATAGGAAAACAATAAAGATAATCAATGAAACCAAAAGCTGGTTTTTTGATAAGATCAATAAAGTTAATAAATGTCTAGCCAAATAAGAATAAAAGAGAGGACACAACTTGCCAATATCAGAAATAAAAGGTGGGTCATCATCACTGATCCTATGGACATTAAAAGGATAATAAAGTAATATTACAAACAACTCTAAAATCAGATTGCTTAGCTGAAATGGACTAATTCCTTGAAAGATACAAGCTTGTGAAACTCATGGGAGAAACAGACAATCTAAAGACCCTTATATTTATTAAAGAAATTTAATCAATAGTTAACAATCTTCAAAACAAAGAATCAGGTCCAGGTGGCTCCACAGGTGAATTCTACCAAGCATTTTTAAAAGAAATATCAATTCTCTACATTATCTTCTGGAAAACAGAAGCAGATCCCTCTGCTTCTTAACTCACTCTAGATCAGCATTATCCTAATATCAAAACCAAATAAACACATCGTAAGAAAGAAAACTGCAGGTCAGTATCTCTCATGAATATAAATACAAAAATTCTCAATAATTGTTAGCAAATCACAAACAACCTGTAAAAAAAAGTCATACATCATGACCAAGTGGATTTATTCCAGGTATAGAAGGCTAGTTCAACATTAAGCAATCAATCAATGTATTCCACCATATCAGCAGGCTAAAGCAGAAAACCCTTATGATCATACCAATTGATGCAGAAAAAAAGAAACATTTAAAAATCCTAACACCCATTCATGATTTCAAAAACTCTCAAAAATACAGGAATGTAGGAAAATCTCCTTAATTTGATAAAGAACATCTACAAAAAAAACTAAAGTTAACATCATTCTTAACAGTGAAATACTGGATACCTTTCCCCTAAGATCAGGAATAAGGCACAGATATTTTCTCTCACCATTCCATTTTAACATCATACTGGAAGTCTCAGCTAATGGAAAAGGGCAATGAAAAGAAATAAAAAGAGGGGTGCCTGGGTGGCTCAATCAGTTAAGTGTGTCTGACTCCAGCTCAGGTCATGATCCCAGGGTCCTGAGCTGGCTCCCTGCCTAATAGGGAGTCTGCTTCTCCCTCTCCCTCTGCCCCTCCCCCCCACTCGTATGCTCTTTCTCTCTCAAATAAATAAAATCTTAAAAAAAAAAATGCTTTACAGATTGGAAAGTAAGAAATAAAACTGTCTTTAATTGCAGATGACATGACTGTCGATGTAGAAAATTGCAAACATCTACAAAACTCTCCTGACAAGTAAAGCAAGATTGCAGGATACAAGATCAATATACAAAAGTCAGTTTTTTCCCCACACATCAGCAATAAACAATTGAAACTTAAAATTAAAGAAAAATACCAGTTTAATAGCACCAAAGAAAAGGGAAATACTAAGTATAAATCTGACAAAACATATATAGGACCTGAATACTGAAAACTACAAGAACACTGATTTTAAAAAATCAAAAGTTTAAATAAATGGAGAAACAATCTGTGTTTATGATTTGAAAATTTCAACACTATTAAGATGTCAATTGTTCCCAACTTGATCTATAGATTTGATGTGCTCAGAATCCTAGCAAGTTATTTTGAGAACATTAACAAACTGATTCTAAAATTTATATGGAAAGGCAAAGGACCAAGAACAGTCAAAACAATATTGAAGAAGGAAAACAAAACTGGAGGATTCACACTATCTCATTTTAAGACTTACAATTAAGCTACAATAATCAAGACAGTATGGTCTTAGTGAAAGAAGAGACATACAGATCAAAGAAACAGAATAGAAAATCCAGACAGAGTTACACAAATACAGTCAACCGACTTTGTTTTTTAAAAGTTTAAGGTAATTTCGTGGAGAAAGGATAGTCTTCTCAACTTCTCAAACTTCTAGAAGAAAACATAGGAGAAAATCTTTATGACCCTGTTTGGTGATGATTTTTTTTTTTTGATATTACATGAAAATCACAATCTGTTTTAAAAAAAATGATAATTTGGACTTTATTAGAATTAAATCTAGTTTGAGAAAGATACTGTTAAGAGAATGAAAAGACAGGGCGCCTGGGTGGCTCAGTCGGTTAAGCGACTGCCTTCGGCTCAGGTCATGATCCCGGGGTCCTGGGATCGAGTCCCGCATCGGGCTCCCTGCTCTGCGGGGAGCCTGCTTCTCCCTCTCCCACTCCCCCTGCTTGTGTTCCCTCTCTCGCTGTGTCTCTCTCTGTCAAATAAATAAATAAAAAATCTTAAAAAAAAAAAAAAGAGAATGAAAAGACAAGCCAGGGCGCCTGGGTGGCTCAGTCATTAAGCATCTGCCTTCAGCTCAGGTCATGGTCCCAAGGTCCTGGGTTCGAGCCCTGCATCGGGCTCCCTGCTCAGTGGGAAGCCTGCTTCTCCCTCTCCCACTCCCCCTGCTTATGTTGCCTCTCTCACTGTGTCTCTCTCTGTCAAATAAATAAATAAAATCTTAAAAAAAAAAAAAAGACAAGCCACAGATTGGGAAAAATATTTGCAAAAGATATATCTAATAAAGGACTCGTATGTAAAATACACAAAGAATTCTTATAATAAAACAGGTAATCTGATTAAAAAACAGGCAAAAGATATGAATAGATAACTCAACAAATAATATGTGCACATGGTACACAAGTATATGAAAAGATGCTCAGTATCATTTGTCATTTGGAAAATGCTGATTAAAATAATATGAGATAGCACTACACATGTTTTAGAATGACCCAAATCCAAAGAACTGACAATTCCAGTTGCTAGTGAGGATGTGACACAACAGAACTCTCATTCACTGCTGGTGGGAGTGCAAAATGGTATAGCCATGTTGGAGGACAGTTTGGTAGTTTCTTACAAAGCTACACATAGTCTTAGTTTATAATCCAGCAATCATCTTCCTAGGTATTTACCCAGCTGATCCAAAGACTTATGCCCACATAAAAACCTACACATGAATATTTATAGCAGCTTTATTCAGAATTGTCAAAAGCTGGAAGCACCAAGGTGTTTTTTGATAGGTCAATGGATAAACAAACTGAGGTACATCTACATACTGGAATACTACTCAGTGATAGAAAGAAATGAGCTACCAAGTTATCATGCAAAAACATAGATGTATCTCAAATACATACTGCAAAGTTAAAGAAGCCAGCCTGAAAAGGCTACATACTGTATGCATTTATGTATATGACATTCTGAAAAAACCAAAACCAAAGAGACACTAAACATCTGGGTAGTTGTCCAGGGGTTGGGGTGGGAGCTTGAATAAGTGTAGCACAGGGAAAAGTCTAGGGTGGTGAAACTATTCTCTTTGATACTGGTGGATACATGACACTGCATTTGCCAAAACCTTTAGAACCTTACAGCACAAAGAGTGAGCCTAAATTTACACACATTAAAAAAAAATCGTTTAGGAGTTCAGGGGATCCCAGGATGCAATTCAGAATGGGACAAAAAAGAATCTAACTGTATTCACATGTGAAACAACCTCACAAAAGGGGAAAGATTCTGACCTAAGTAACTCTGGAAATGAGTGGAGTATGTAAGACTAAAGACAAAAAGAACTACACATAAGCACTGTACTCTAGCTGATAGCGTTATTTCCAAGTGGAGTTTAAGTATGGGTTAACATTCTGAAATCACTATGACAAGTGAAATTGAACACTTAAGTTAATGGATGGCATAGCTGAGATCCAGGTGTCTCACTGTGAGAGTGGGAATCTGCAGATAAAAAGGGGGAAGTTAATGGATTAGAGTTGGAGACATTAGTATGAACTTATCTTTAGCTTAATATTGCTATGGAGTGTTATATGCAGAAATATTTAGAGATATGTGTATATGCATGTGTTATTATACATGCCCATATTTCTTAGCCCTGTCAGCTCCATGGGTCTACATGCAATGACAACCCAGTAGCAGTCAGCATACCTATTACCCTGATCTTGGTTCTAATACCATTCTCCAATAAACAGAAATGAGGACCCTTAGAGAAATGGCTGATACTAACACTAGGGTGGGAAAAATTCAAGATGCACATGGAGCATCTTGTCTTTGAGCAAGGAAGTACTCAAAACAAAACATAACCAAAATCCCATAAAGACAGGGTTATTTCAAAGGGGCTAATGAGACAACTGGAAGAGCTCCCAATCGCCAAAGCTGGGACAATTTGAGCAACGAAATGAATAAAGTAGTGTTAGATTATAAAAACATAAGATAAATATCCACCAGCTCGCCATGATATAAGTAAATGGTTTAATAACTAATTAAATGGAGAACAAGAGACAAATTTCCCATGCAGAAGAACGCCAAATACCCCACCCTCAAGTAGGTAGAGCATAACTCCCTAGTGCTTAAGTGTGGGCTTTGCATTGTGACTTCTTTCCAAAGAGTACGGTATGGAAAGGAGGGGAAAAAGAACAACTTTATAGCGGAGACACGTGGCAGACACCAGGTGATCAAGTCAACATCAATAGTGACAAGCCATGTTGATAGACCACAGCCTTGGCATGATGTGATGGGAATGGTGGCACTTAGCTAACTTTGTGGCCTTCCTCCCCAAAACCCACCACCCAGTCTAATCGTGAGACAAACATCAGACAAGTCCAAAGTGAGAGACATTCTATATGATACCTGGCCAGCACATCTCAAAACTGTCAAGGTCATCAAAAACAAGGAAATCTAAGAAACTTCACAGTCAAGAGGAGACAAAGGAGACAGGGAGACTAAATGTAATGTGATACCCTCCATGGGACCTCGGAAGAGAAAAAGGACATGTACAAACGAAGGAATCAAACAAAGTATGGACATTAAACAACAACAATAATAATGTATCAATATTGGATCATTAACTGTAACATATGTGCCACTTACTACAACATGTTAATAATCATGGAAAGCGAATGTGAGGTATATGGAAATTGTGTACTATCTTTGCAATTTTCCTATAAATCTAAAAACATCCTAAATGTTTTAAAAAGATATTAAAAGCAAAACAAAACATGGTTACTGGATCAGGATCTTATCATTCTGCTAGCCTTTTTCCTCAGACAGGCATCTATAGAGGTGTATGGGTAAGTCTGTTCTTGACACTGACCCTAAAATTAGGAATAAATGAGTGGATAACATCACCACCAGTCAGGCAATTAATCCCATGTACTAATATGTATAAGATTACATGTTGGGAAAATGCTAAGTGTAATGCCCATTGCAGTCTCTAACCTTTGGTAAGATAAAACATAAAAGATAACATGAATAAAAGCAGTATTTGATAAATGTCACAAGAGGGGTTATAGACAGAATGTGCTGTAAAATTCAAAGGGTGAAAAAATCAGGGCAATCATGAAAGCCTCCATCTGGGAATTGGGACACAAAGAAGTGCGCAAGGAATTCTGAAAGTAAAGGGAGCAGGGCAGTGCATAGGGAGTCATCTACAGCCTCCCACTAAAGAAGGAACAGAATCAGACGAGAGTTTCAGGTGATGGTTCACTGTCTCCCTTTCCTTCTCTCCCCTTTCGGTCCACTCCAGAATGGCTTCTGCCCAGCCACGCCTCCACTGGTCATCATCTACTTCAGCATTAGTAGTAGGGATCGTTCCTCCTTGAAATGAGCTTCTGTAACACCCCCACTTCCTGATTTCCTCTTCGCCTCCCTGGCTACTGTTCTTTGCTGTTCCTTCTTTCTCTCTCCAACCTTGAAGTGACCTATGTTCTTCCAGTCCTCTTGTTCCCTTTTCTTCTTCCTCTGCATGCTCTCCCTAGTTGACCTCATTCATTCTCATGGCTTGGTTCATTTCCATCTGTCTGATTTTATTCCACAATTTGTATCTGTAGTAGAGAATTCTTCTCTGAGTTCCACACATACAGATACAGCTGTCTGTGGCAGCTTCTCATGGATGCCTAAGAGTTATGTCAGAGCTCTCTGCAATTTAAGATCTCTGAAGTTGTTCTCATGATCTCCCATTCCTCCTTCTTAAATTGTGCTCCAATATCTCGCATTTCCATAAATAGCACTACCCTCCTCCTACTTCTACACAGAAATATGGGAGATGGTGATATTGACCTTTGCCTCACTGTCCCCTCGAATCCATTAGCTAGTTCTATCGGTTTTACATTTTAAAAATTACCTGAGGGGCGCCTGGGTGGCTTAGTCGTTTGAGCACCTGACTCTTGATTTTGGTTCCGGTCATGATCTCAGGGTTGTGGGATCAAGCCCTGTGTTGGGCTCTGTGCTTAGCAGAAACTGCTTAAGACTCTCTCTCCACCCCTCCCTCCCATGCTCTCTCTCTCTCTAAAATAAATAAATAGGGGCACCTGGGTGGCTCTGGTCATGATCTCAGGGTTCTGGGATCAAGGCCCACAACTGGGCTCTATGCATGGAGCCTGCTTAAGAGTCCCTCCCACCCCACCCCCTTTTCTCTCCCTCTCTCCCTCTTAAAAAAAAAAAAAGTGAAAATTACAAATAAAATGTGGTATATATCTACAATGGACTATTATTCAGCCTTAAAAAAAGGAGGAAATCCTGCCATTTGTGACCACATGGATGGACCTAGTGGGCATTATGCTAAATGAAATAAGCCAGACACAGAAAGATACACACTGCATGATCCCACTTACACGAGGAATCTGAAACAGTCAAACTCATAGAACCAGAGAGTAGAATAGTGGTCAGCAGAGGCTGAGGGTAGGGGAATGGGGAGCTGTCATTCAAAGGGCACAAAGTTTCACTTATCCAAGATGAATCATTTCGGGACATCTGTACAACATGGGTCCTATATTGTACTGTATTACATACTTAAAAATTTGCTAAGAGGGTAAATATTATCATAAGTGTTATTATAAAAATAAAAACATTAAAAATAAGTAAATAATAATTTTTAATTACCTTAAATGTGTCTGTTTCCTCCATTCCCTAGTCCAAGCCATTGTTCTCTCTTGCATGAGGCCCTGAAGGTGCCTCCTAACAGGTTTTCCTACTTCCTCTCTTATTTACCTCAATCCTTTTTCTCTGCCATAACAAATGCCAACCAGTTACCCTGTACTGAAAATACCTGTGTGGCTTCCCTTGGCTCGTAGGATAAAAGTCGAAATACTTAACGTACCCTGCTTGGTCTTGCCCCATCTCCACCTCTGGCCTCACCCTGCTTCACATTTTCCTTGCTCCTTGTACTTCAACCACAACAGCCTTCTCTCAAAACCTAAAATACACATCTCATCACACAACAGCCCTCACAGTCAATGGCCCCCATCTCACACGGAACAAAACCTACACTCTTTGACAGGAACTACAAGGCCTTGTGTGAGGAGACCCCTGATCGCTTCTCCTGTCTCATGTCAGGCTCCATTCCCCCTCACCCTTCATCACCCAGCCAGACAAGCTCATTTGTGTCTTGGTGCTTTTCGCCTGCTGCTGCCTTTGCCTGGCCATCTCCCTTCTGACTTTTCACAAAATGAGCTCCTTCTCAGTTTAAATATCACCCCTTAAGAGAGGCCACCTTACTTAAGTGGGCTCATCACTGTCCTCTATCCCACTACCCTACTTATATCCTTTGGAGCTCTGTGGTCTTAATATTAAGAATTGGCTTATATGCCTTGGTCTATTTCCTCCACTAGGTCATAAGCTTCAGGAAGATAGGGTGACACCTGTTTTGCCTCCCATGGCATTCAAGGTTAGGCTCTGATGCATGGTAAGGGCTCAAACATTTAAAAGATTAATCTGATCACAAGCTGCATGATACAAAGCAAAGTTGGGAGGAAATGCAAGAGTCCAGGTATCATATCACTGACTTATACCCCAGCCTCCTATATAAGAGAAAACAGAGAGAAGGGAGGACAAATGTGAGAGCTATATTAAGAAGGTTAAGACAGTCATCACTGTGTTACTAATTTGACAAGTTTGGAGAGAAGAGAAGAAAGGAACAGAGATGATCCTAAGGTGTGGAGCTTGGGCAGATATGCCGGCTCATCACCGACACAAGTGCTCTGGAGAGAAAGTGGGATAAAGTCACCTTGAACTGCTTGCCTATTAGGAATCTGCCCCTTAAGTATATCAGGTTTCCTTCTGTGCTGTTTATGAACTTTATAATTTTATTATGTATCACATAAAACCAAATTTCCATCTTAAGTGTGATATTTAAGATATCGAGTGAGCTTTCCAGTTCTTCTGGAAAGAGAAAGGCTTTGAGATCAAGTAAAAAAATTGGGTATTCCTCCCAGTCTGCCACTCCCTGGTGTGTGTCCTTGGCATGTTAATTAACCTCTCTGATTCTTGGAATCTTCTGTAAAATGAGAACACCAACTTCATGTTGTTGTGAGAATTAAAATTACACACATGGCCTGGAATGGTCATGGCACCTGCCTTGCAGTCTTAGACATCCCAACCCATCCCTCATCCTTCCCAATTCAGGTCTGTTCCCATCCTCTCCTTGATCTCCACAATTGAAAATCCTTGATTATATTCTTACCTAGTTTCCAGTGACAATGTGAGAATAAATGAGATAATACGGTTTACTCCTAAATACCCACTTTGTAGCTTATTTCCAGCAAGTTCTTACTATTGGTTGAGCCTCCCCCTGGCCTTAGGAGATGTCTTGGCAGCTTCTTTATACCATCAGTTGCTAAGCACTATGGAAAAGGAGCTCAAATTGAATATCAGTCTAATAAACACAGTTGGTAAGGAAAAATGCCATGTACATTCCAAAATCAAGCATAAATGCCTTTTAAAATTATTCGTGGTTTTGAATTATGTCTGGAATTGCTTCATTTACATTAACCAGGTTGATGAGAATGGGCTACATGCCATATTTCTGAAAAGACTTAATGCTTTTTGGAGAGAAGACAAACCATAAACATAAGGCATTATCACAAAAGTTTTATGCATGAGAAATGATCCTCAAAAATATGAAGGTTAAAAAGTGGCTATACTTTTCCTCTTTACTAAAATTTTTGCTTCCCAGAACTCACATTTTAAAAATACTACTTACACCTTCTGTGTGTGTATTAGTCTCAAAAACTCCAAACATTGCCAGTTGATGCACCTGGCATGGAGAACTCGAAAATGGTGTACGATGGTGGTTCCTAGTAAGGAAAGTAGATTTCGGAGGGAGGTGTCTCATTCATGACTGTTTTTAGTAACAGGCTGAATTTGCATTTCATCTTCTCTCCCCTAGAATTCTAGTGCATTGGATGTGCCTTCTCAGGGGTTGTTTTGTTTGTTTGGTATTTCCACTCTAAAAACAAGGCATGGGGCAGAGAGGAAATAAGTTTGAGACTGTTCTCAAGGACCCTAGGGAGAAGATCCTGCAATCAAGATGGGTCCTAGACTTTGAATCGTGGCCTATGTAGTCAACTGATTCCACCTGCACACTCACCACAGAGCTCCAACTGCTCCTAGAAAGGGTTACTCTTTCCTTGGGTCTACTGTTAGAATGGCAGGTGTCAAGAAGTTGAGTTTGAGTGTGAAGCTGCAAAAGAAGAATGTGCTTGTGCTATGATTGATGGTGATCCCATTTATTTTCATGTCTGGTGTCTTATGAGAGGTCCCAAGGACATTCGACTGTATCTGTGGCTCCAGAATTCCTGGGCTGAGCCCATTTCACAAAGTTCCCTAAAGTGGTGTTCACTCAGCAAGTATTTATTAAATGTCTACCATGTGTCAGACGCTGTACGGTTTTCCCTGAGGGGACACTGACACAGGACAGGTTGCCTTGGTGGAGGGCAGGCTTCGAGACCATCCTCAGGGGTCCCAAATGTGCCTGTGAGAGTCAGTGATCTCCTCATATATGGTGAAATAAAGAGCTGTCTCTTACCCCTACCTTGTGGACAGGATAAGTCCAAGAAAACGAAGCTTATTATCCCATTCTCATGTTTCTTTCAACATCTTCCTTTAGGACTTATGGAATCACCTCTTTGGGCAGAGGGCCCTGAGGCAACAGCGGGGCACAGGGAAGACAGAACTGCCTCTGTGAGCCCTGATCCAGAAGGGCCTTTGCTACCCTTTGTGTCAGCCATGACCCTCAGCCAACCCCGAGGAGGTAAACACCAGGGAATCTGGGATCGTATTCAAGTATCTCAAAATATTCATTTCACCATAAGAAGTCAACACTGGAGCAATTTGTTCTAGAATAATGCTAACATACTTGAAATTTGCAATTGGGAATTTAATTCATCTCAGTGTATAAGAACATTTCTGTCTTTGTTCTGCTGGCTTTAGAAAAAAAATTTTTTTTCTTTTCCCCAGGATACCACCACTACCCATTTCCAGCACTTTTGATTTATTTGAGGCAATTCCCTCTCATGCTGCCTCAGACAGCCCTACACTTAAGCTAGATCAGGGACTGAACATAGAGTTAAGCGAGTTTGGAGTAATCAGAAATTTGGAATTTGATATGGTGATGTCTTTTGTTTTTCACACATTACAAAACAAGTTAGGGGAGTGGATTCATTGACAGATGTGTATGATTGTGATGAAAAAAGAGTTTTGCAATATATTTGTGTTTTGCAGCTAGGCAACCAAAAATGACTAACACACAGGAAGTATGTACTTGTGTGCTTCTTCCAACCAAATTATGGGAATTGCAAATCTCTTATGCTCTTTACATGAATATTCTCTATGTAAAAATAAAGAAATCAATAAATAAAAGAAATAAAGGCCCTTGGGTCTAGAGGGCTTGTTTTGGACGAACTTCTCTCCCACAGTCCTTTTATTTTCTTTCTTTAGTTAGTCCTTCCCACAGGGCATCCCGAGTGGGAAGATCTGTAAAAAGAAAAGAAGGGAATGGATTGTGAACTATTAATTAAAAACAACAACAACAACAAAAAAACCTTCAAGGACCCAAGGAAGAATATTATAAAATGAGGAGTCAGTCTTGGCTTCGTTATGGAGTAACATATTATATGATCTATGTTATATTTTTTTTTAAGCTTTCAGGAAATAGACTGGCATTGAAGTAAACACTATTGCAAAAAAATAGCTATGATTACATTGTAACTCAGATTCCAACAATCTGCCATAAATACTGTTCGTATTATTTCTGTAATTCTACAATATCTTCCTGTTGAACCTTTTTTTTTTTTTTTAAATCCATGGCATTTAATAGCCCACAATTTGTCCTGCCCTATGGAAATCTTTCCACACGCAAGGTACATGATTGCTTTTGTGTATCCAAGTGAAGGGACTTCTATTCTGGGATATCATCCATGGATTTTAAAGAAAGGAGTCTTACAAAACTTCTTGACAGGAATTGTTGTATCTTGACCCTCGACTAGCTATATCGTTCAATAGCCTTTCCATGCTGATTCCAGGCAGCCAAAAAGGTAAGTGTGATAGAATAACAAATAAATGGTGGCCAGAGAAACAGAACTGGCCAGTGGGTTACGGGTTGCTCCTACTGGATTTTAGAAAATGTAGTTGTATGTGAAAAATGATATTACATAAGTTCCAAAGATTAACTACTTAGAATGTTGAGGGACTCCATTAGAACACATGCATCGCATTTATAGAAGTCAGCCTCTGCAGGGCCGGCAGCCAACCATTTCAGTTCCGACAGGGCAAATGTGAGCAGCTCACGTATGTCCCAAGCGCCTCAGTCTTCCCCCTTTGCTTCTTATCTCTCAGGAGGTTGGCTGCCCAAAGACATAGAGGCAGAAGTGTATTTTAAAGGCTTTTAATAGAAAGGTACCCAGAAGAAATCCATGTATCTTACATCCCAAAGCCTGCTGTACCTACATATCTAACAGAGCAATTACCCTACATTAACTGCTGGTAAGGAATGAAGGTATTTAAATCCAAATTACATGAAATTAATTAAGAATTTTTTCAAACTCCCTATTATAGACAAATTGATCAGAATCAACCAAAATTTCAAATTCATGAATTCATAGAAAGTCATCTCTGGAAAGAACCTTATCCAGAAGGCTAAAGATGTTATCGATCTTAAAATGAGTCTCAAAGAGAATGTGATCTATCCAATCAAGGTCTATAGTTTAATGATTAGATAGGGACAAATATACAGGTTTCCTCACTCCTGGATTAGGGACTGATTTCTGATTAAAAGTATTTTTAAACAATTCCATGTTTAATAAGCAAATAATCATGACTATTGCAGACTATCATTCTTTGCTTGTTTACTTAGCTTTCATCAAAAAATGACTCAAAAGTGGGCAGCATAGGTAGGTTTGAAAGTCAATATTTAAGATAAACATTAGTCCCTATTATGCTGATAAAACAGCAGAAGATGATACTGATAATAACCATCCCTCAACACAGGAGACCATCTTTATGGGTTTATTCTGCAACCTGTAAATTCACATTAGAATTTTTTTCTTTCCATGTATACTCCTTTTGGCTATTGTGAGACTTTGAGTCTTTTCTTTTCTTTTTTTTCTTTCTTTCTTTCCTTATTTTGAGAGAGAAAGAGTGTGCACATGCATGTGTGAGGGGTGGGGAGGGCCAGAGGAGAGGGAGAAAGAGGATCCTAAGCAGGCTCCACACTCAGTGCGGAGCCCTACATGGGGTTCAATCTCACAATCCTAGGATTATGACCTGAACTGAAATCAAGAGTCAGATGCTTAACCGACTGAGCCACCCAGGAACCCCTAGACATTGAGTTTCTTTTCTTTTTTTTTTTTTTTAAGATTTTATTTATTTGTCAGAGAGAGAGAGAGTGAGAAAGAGAGAGAGAGAGCACAAGCAGGGGGAGCAAGGAGCCCGATGCAGGACTTGATCCCAGGACTCTGGGATCATGACCTGAGCCGAAGGCAGATACTTGCCTGACTGAGCCACCCAGGTGTCCCGACGTTGAGTTTTTTAAAGGCATATGGTATCTTTCGTTTTGTGACTCAATGGGCAGTGATAAAAGGCAGATAAGTACCCCTTCAACCTCCCCTTTTCATGCCATTGATAAATATTACTGATCAGGCTCAGCATCATTTCCAGTAAGTCTATACATTTATTATTTAATGCATTCATTTCATTCTTATCATAAATAGTCATTGAGTACCCATTAAAGTACCTCAGAAATATCAGTCTCAGCCCTGGACATTCTTGGTCTAGCATATTGTTTGGAACATAATAGATGTTCAATAAATGCTGCTTTTATAAATGAGCAAATGACCAAATTAGTTTTATTTATTTACTTAGTTATTTTTAGTTATGGTAAAATATACATAACATAAAATTCACCACCTTAACCACTGTTAAGTGTACAGTTCAGCAGCATTAATTATACTCCTACTGCTGTGCAACCAATCTCGAGAACTCTCCCATCTTACAAAATTGAAACTCTATAATCATTAAGCTACAACTCCTCATTCTCCTTCCCTGCAGTCCCTGGAAACCACCATTCTGCTCTCCCTCTGTATGAATCGGAGTACTATAAATACCTCATATAAGTGGAATCAAACTCTATTTGTCTTTTTGTGACTGGCTTATTTCACTTCTCAGAGTGCCCTCAAGGTTCGTCCATGTTATAGCCCATGTCAGCATTTCCTTTCTTTTTAAGGCTCAGTAATGTTCCATTGGGTGGAATTCCAAAACACTATATTTTGTTGATCCATTCAGCTGCTGATGGACACTTGGGTTGCTTTCAACCTTTGGCTATTGTGAATAGTGCTGCTATGAACATGTATAGAAATACCTCTTTCATACCCTGCTTTCAGTTCTTTTGGTTATATAACCAGAAGTGAAATTGCTGGATCCTATGGCATTTTATTTTTTAATTTTTTGAAGAACCACCATACTGGTTTCCATAGTGGCTGGACCTTTTTATATTCCCACTAACAGTGCAACAGGGTTCCAATTTCTCCATGTCCTTGTCAACCCTTGTTATGTACCTTCTTTTGATCATGTCATCCTAATGAGTTGATGTGTTATCCTGTGGTTTTGTGCACCTAATCCAAATTAGTTCTATTTTTTAAAAGTGTGAAAAATGAGATTTGTAACACACACTTCTCCACCCATGATTTGCATTATTTCATCTTTATAATAAATGCATCCACACACATGCGTGTGTGCATGTGTGCACACACACACACCCTTTTGGATGGTATTTTTTTTACATATGGGGAATACAAAATTAATGCCAAATACGACACAAGGACTTTTTAGACGTATTTTAGGGAGTAACTACGCTTCCCAAGCATAATCCCGTTGCACTGGGACACACAAGGGGATATGAATAATTTCCACATCCAGAGGAAGGGCTCTCACATCCACAGTCTACTCTAGGTCATCCTCGGTAACTGGGGCCAAGGACATGATGAATTCGTAAAATCTATGGATAAGCCCTATTTAGTCATTTCTTTAAACATTTTCTTCCCTAATGCTTTTACAGAGTGGTTTGTTGCAAAGATAAATGATTTATGTTTTGTTATTCTTTTTCTAGTGTATATCTTCAAAAAGAGACATTATGGAGAGGTCCGAGTGTTAGTTGTGAAATAATTCTTAGCAAGTTAGTAAAATGAAGGAAGAAGGGCAAAAATCCCCATGTAACCCACTGTTTAGATATTTAGCTTTGAACACTCATGGGTGGATAGTAGCATCTGTTCATGTGAACATAAAATATTTGTAAAATGGAGAAGAACATGCCCCTTGGTGGCCCGAGGATCTCGGTCAGGAGAGTAGAATTCCTTATATAGCTACCTACAAACAGTTTGACCACAATACAATTTTCAGGAAGCCAGAGGATTACTTAGTTCTATCTAATTAGTGCTACACCACCTGGAACATTCCTTCACCCCTCATTCCCTAAAAAGTCCTCGAGAAAGGAAGTTAAGTCATTGCATTTTAGATCCAAGTAGCTTTGACTCTGCATAGTGTGTGTCCTCATCTATAAAACAAGGGATTTGAATCTACGGATTCTAAAGGCCATCCACGTCCCAGCACTGAAATTCTATAATTCTGTCTCTCTTGATTACTTTGCATGAACTATCCTGGTGCCCACAGCAGTGCAAATTCTGGACCCCACAAGCAAAAATCCAAAACAGGACTCCTAAAGCAAAATGAGTAGTCTCAGTTTCCTAAGGTTATTCAGGTGCTCTTGTGGATATTTCTACTTTCTATTTATTGTTTCAGTTTCATCCTCTGGATTTCAAATTTCTCAGAGATAGGGCCTCCTGATTATCCTGAACACATCTACCAAAGAACAGAGATCCAGATTTTATCACAGAATGTTCTTACAGATAGAGCTGCCCAATAAAAATACAGGATGCTCAGTTAAATCTGAACTTCAGATGAACGATACATTTTTTTTTTAGTGTAAGTATGTCCTGTGCAATGTTTGAGACATACTTACACTAAAAAAAAAAAAAAAAAAAAAAAATCAGGGCACCTGGGTGGCTCAGATGGTTAAGTGTCTGCCTTCGGCCTAGGTCATGATCCTGAGCTCCTGGGACCGAGCCCCGCATCGGGCTCCCTGCTTTCTCCCTCTCCCTCTGCTTGCTGCTCCCCTTGCTTGTACTCGCTGTCAAATAAAAAATCTTTAAAAATATATACATATTTTAAAAAATAAATTAAAAAAATCTGTTTGTTGCTTATCTGAAGTTCAAACTTAACTGCAGAGCCTCTATCTTTATTTGCTCAATCTTGCAACCTTGAGAGCATGAGTCCTGGTGGATGTGAAGCCTACTGTGGGCACATGTGGATGAATAACTGAAGAGACTGCACAACCTCCATGCTTCTTGGTTTCCTCACCTCCTGAATGTAAATAAGAATCATCTTCCTCAAGGGAGGGCCAACTCAATATAAATGGAACCCTGGAAAGACTAATGATTCTTTTTCCTCCATCCAATTAATATTTATCAAATACCTGCATGAAATTTATTTAGTAAAAGTAGGAATAAGCTGTTTTCTTTTAATAATAAATTAATGCTCAAATGAGAAGTTTTAATTTATCAGCAACTAAGCCTCTTACGGCTTGATTACTGTGGCATCTGTTTGCTTATGTAGTCCCCTAATCTGACTCCGTTAAGGGTTAACAGCAGAGATTGTACTTCAGGTTCCTAGTATGGCTCCTGGTACAGAGTCCCTGCTCATCAGAGGTAGACAATATTATTATTATTATTATTTTTTTAAAGATTTTATTTATTTATTTGTCAGAGAAAGACACAGCGAGAGAGGGAACACAAGCAGGGGGAGTGGGAGAGGGAGAAGCAGATTCCCTGCCGAACAGGGAGCCCGATGCGGGACTCGATCCAGGGACTCCAGGATCATGACCTGAGCCGAAGGCAGTCGCTTAACCAACTGAGCCACCCAGGCGCCCGACAATATTATTATTCTTAAAATATCTCTGTATGAAAAACCTGCCCCATAACCTGGAGATGGATTTACAAGTATCCTGTAATGAGAACTTCAGATCTGAGAGATGATTTGGTACAAATTTGTCATTTATCAGATAAGGAAATTGAGGCCTTAGGGAAATTAAGTTATTTACTCAGTCTCCTGGCCAGGTAGGTACACAGCCTGGTGTCCTCTGCACTCTTCATAGTTACATCGTAAGACTTTGTGGACATGTACGCTACTGCTGTAGATATCTAGAAAGCTGAAATAATTCATGAAGGATTTACCCCTACAAAGCAAAAATAAGAGGCATATTTAAACATGTGTGCAAATATTAACTGTACCATTATGACAGTTTATAGGAACACAGAGATTTTACTATCACCACTGGAAGCTTAAACCTTTGGCATCTTTCCCAAGAAAGACCCACTGAAATCATACAAGGGAACACCAGGGAGGTTGAAGCTAATGATCCTACTAGAGCCATCTCCAAACAAATGCCAATTTCCAATTGTGAAACAGCTCAAATGAGTATCCAAGTCTCTTTGGAAACTATTAAGATGCTTGTGCAGATTACAATTACAAATGCTTATTAAAACAGCATGCCCAAGAAAGCAGAGAGGACAAACAACGACGCTCAGAAAGGTCACACCGCCTGATGAAATATTTCCATGAGGCAGCCCAGCACCATAGTCTTCCCCTGGTTTTCCCTCCTCATCAGAGTCTAAAGAGGTGTGAGTGAGTGCTGGACTTAACTTTCCATGAGAACTGAAGCTTTCAGCTTACAATTCATTGTTCTAAACATTTTCTTGTGTTATTTGGCAGCTTGACCGTGCAGGCACGTATCTGAGCTGACCTCCTTTGGCTGGGGTTCCCTCGCAGTCTGCTCAGCAACAGAGACTAAATACTTCCAACACTGCTTAAGAAAGGAGTCATTCTAAGTGAGTTTGCACTTTGCATTCTTATGGAAGGTATGGCTTAACAATACTAGCGTTAAATGCTCCAGTCAGGAGACCGCACATAATTCTTATCCCAACCTCACGTGGAGAAGGACACGGGGATGCCTGACGTGTGTGCTGAGGGCTGGTCTGACACGGATCTCACATACCCTCAAGTTCGGTTTGCTTTTATTCTTTGCAGAGTTTTGGGGCAATGCCTCCGGTTCCAGATATGCATTTTTTTTTTTAAAGATTTTATTTATTTATTTGACAGAGAGAGACAGTGAGAGAGGGAACACAAGCAGGGGGAGTGGGAGAGGGAGAAGCAGGCTTCCCGCTGAGCGGAGAGCCCGATGCGGGGCTCGATCCCAGGACCCTGCGATCATGACCTGAGCTGAAGGCAGACGCTTAACTACTGAGCCACTCAGGCGCCCCCCAGATATGCATTTGAACTTTGGGAGTTTGGCGGAGAAAACGGAGAGGTGAGAAATATTGTGAGATGAAACAAATGGAGAATTCTAGGAAACTGTCTTTGCTCGCCAAATAAATAGCGATCTCACTTAATAGCCTCCCATATAGCACAGCTCATTATTTAGATGATAAAACAAAGGGTTTCCACAAAGTTCTTACATAGATTTTTAATATTCTAGACTTTCTACGTTTAAGCTTTAGTAACTAAGATCACTTGTATCATAGGAACAAAAATTCTCAATGGTCTTTAAAGGGAAAATGAACTTTGATCTCTCTGTTGTGATGATATCCAATTCTATCAGCCATAAAATCCTTTCTCTGTCCACATATGTATGAAATTTATATATTTTAGAAATTATGTACATTTAATAAAGCATACAATAAAATTTATACATAAATATAAGTATGTACATGTATTTTTTGGTTTAATGTAGTTATTGTTCATTTGTCAAAGGAGCTGAAAGAAGCAAACATGCTGATGGCATGAATTTAGGCAAATTTGGTGCCTTGTTTTTCTCATCTATATAATGAGGATGATAATATGGTACCTGCTTCACAGGGTTGTTGCAAGGGTGAAATGAGATAATAAGTGTAAATATTTAGGATAGGGCTTGGCAAATGATCATTATTCAAGTAGCAGCTGATATTATAAAGGATTTATTATTGATACTGTTATCTCTGCCACATTTAGTTTTGTATTTTTTAAACGACTAAAATTGTTTTGATGGTTTTCTTATATATTGGACACAACTCGGTCACTCCACTTTTTGTCTGTAGGAAAACACACACATGTACACACACACACGTGCATACACGTATATGTACGCATGTTTTTTCAAACCAAAAAGCAAATACACACACATATATACACGCATACACACACACATACATGCATACACACACGGCTCAGTTTGCAGACTCCCTTACATGATTTCTCCTGCCTGTAGTTTGAAAGCATTATGTGCAGAGAAGAGGGAGCTCTAAATCGGACAGGTCATAGCATGAGATGACTCAAGACTCCCCATTCCCAGAACCAGATGGGGTGATAGTCCTAGAACAAATTTCCATCCCTGCAAGGGCTCTGATCCCCTCACTTCTCCCTTCGTCCTGTAAGACTGTGCTAGAAAGGTCTGTAAATGCAGAATTTGTGCAACTAAAATGCTTTGAGACAGTGCCCTGATATTGGATTTTGACTTACTAGTATGTAATTTCAACTACAGGCTCATTATACATTTATTTTTAACTAGAACTCAAGAGAGTACAGGTCATATCTATATATATTTTTCCGTTTCTATGTAGCAAAAACATGCTTTAAAAAGTGTCTTCTGATTGTGATTTTTTTTTCTCCAAGGAAACAACAAAAGAATAGAATTTTTAAGGGCCTTTTTGCTCCATCTCAACAAAATATCCTATTTTCAAGAGCCCATATACATGCAGGCTCTAGTCAAAATAAGTAAATAATTTCTAAAAATTCCATTTTGGATTCATCTGCATCCATCATAGCCCCTTACAAGTGAAAATCCTAGAAATGTAGAGAAATTATCTTTATAAGTGGATTCTTTGGAATGCATCAATTTTAGGCACTGTATTAGGGCCAGCTAGCTGCTTTCTAATCAAGATGAAAAATAAAAATTTGTAATAAATAGTCTAATTTTCTTTACTTCAAATGGCTAGGTTTTAAAACTTATCCAAATACATGTTCTCTCTCTCTCTCCTTCTCCCTTCCTCTCTCCTTCTTTCTCTCTTTTTCCCTCCTTCTCCCTCTTCCATATGAAAAAACAGTAGGCAAAACACCAAGATTGGAGAAAAACAGTAAACTAGTAAGTCAGGTCTACATACAAGTAGTACAGAGAGTTAATTGCTTAAAAAGACACCTTTTCCCCTGAGGTTCTTCAATTGAAGTTTGAACTTTTTCTTACTAAACGCATATAATCAATCTGTGGAACTTAATCCAATGGGGTTTTGAGGGCATTTAATTTTGAGGAAAAATAATGTCCTGCCTAAACCGGTAAGGCAGCTTTGACTATTGACTTAAAAACACATGATTGTGTATGCATTACTCTTTCTTTTAAGTATTATTTATATAATGCCTCCCTTTTAGGCAGGGAGATTCCCTTCACTTGCTGCCAAAGCACCTCTGAGGTCAGTAAGAGGCAAAGGGGTTGCACCTGCATTCATATCAACGGAAGCGAAGGTCAACAGACAGCAGTGTTTACATCGGGGCCTACTCCTAGAGGCCAATGCTGTTCCAGGCTTTGGAGATACAAAGATGGATAAGGTCTAGAGCCCCCTGTTAGAGAGCTTATTGCCTTTCAGCCAGGGAGGAAAGAGACTCTTGAATTAGTAGCTACAGTACAGGGTGACTCTTGCTAGGCAGACATATAAACAGGGTACTTGCAAGAGAACAGGAAGTCTCACAAGGCTTGCAAGTAGGAGACCAATGAGCACACTTGTCCTTTAAGACGATAATAATAGCAGCATAGTGGGAAGCACTGGGGTCATGAAGGAAAGTGGCAGGAAGCCCTGTGAGAATCTAAGAGCATTGGAAAGAAACAACGAAGGCCTCCATCATGGCAGAAGCAGTAAGGTAGATGAGAAGGACCTGAGCTCAGGAGGTGCTTCCAAGGAGAACATGGAAGTATTTAATGACAATGAAATACATGTGGGAGGGACAGGAGCTAAGCCATGGACCACTGGCACTTTTCAAGCCTCCATCCGAGGTCTTGCTCTCTTCCTCTGCTAATGTCTCATGTAGGCATTTGACAGCCACATGCACATTCAATTATCTCCCCTACACAAATGATTCACAGATTTCTCCAGCTAGCTCGTTGGAATTCCAGAAGCACAGGGTCAATGCACTGCTTGAGATGTCTTCTTAGCTGGATTGGAGGCACCTTGGACTCAAGATTCCTGAAATCAACCCCAACTCCGGTTCTCTCGGAGTCTTCAATCTTGGCAAATGACACCCCCATTGTGCCAGACACTCATGAGTCATTGTTGAAAAATATGATGGGTTTCCATTGCTCTGAGGATGAGTGAGCAAAATCTTCCACGTGGCCCAGATCGTGCCTTAATACCTTTTCCTGCTCTTTTTGCTACTTAAGCCCTACACACATTCTGCTGTCAGCTTAACTATCCCACAGGAGCACCTTTCCGGACACCCCTAACTAGGTCAGAGACCCATATATAATTCTTATAGCACGACATACACCTATTTACCCCTTAGCACAGGTACCATTTTGTATTTATTTTTATGTTATCTCATTCATGTGTTTCTCTATAACCAGACAGTAAAATCCATGAGGCAGGGACCAGGTCTGTTTATGCTCACCGCTGAATTCTCCTCCTCTAGCCCAAAGATGGTACACCTTAGGTACTCAATAACATTTGCATGAAAACAGACTAACCGAAAAAGTCCATGGTTTCTAATGAGGAAGAAGAGGGAGATGGATGAAGTCATTGCTCAGAGTTGAGAACAGAGCTAGACCATGGATTTGGTCTGAGGCAAGCTATAGACCTCCATAGGATACTCAGGAAGGGGATGGAATATATGAAATAGTTTTGAAAGAAGTTTCGAGAGAAGCTGAAGAGTCATTATGCATGAGTACTTGAAACTTTGCCCTGCTGAGGGTGCAGCTACAGAGAATAGTTGCAAGCTCACATGCCCCCCGGGACCCCCCAGAAATGGGACAGCAGGAGACAAGTGGCCGTGGGCATGAACCAGAGGATGTGTGCTCTGTTGTAAGGCATGCACACTCAGATCAAAACAAAACATCTTTTCAGCAAGACAAAATACTTGTGTAAATTCCACCCAGCCCTTTTGGAGGGCTGTTTGGTATCTTGGAGAGTGGAGGGGAAAAAAAGGTCACAGATAAAGACCTAGGAATGCAGAGAAGAAGCCAGCAAAGGCGAGGAAAAAGCACTGATCACCGAGGATAGAACCAGTGGAGTGTGGTCTCTCGGAAGCTGAGAGAGGAAACTTCTTAAAGAGGAAGGGTGAGTCAACGATATTAACACCTCTCAGAGCTCAAGTGCAAGGACGATTACAAGTAGGCCACTGGAGTTGGACCAGCAACCTCAGCAGGGGCAGTTTCATGCAAAACTTAGGCTAAAATTCAGGGTTTCCAGCTCTGGAGCCAGGCTGATTTCAGCGCTTTTTCTGTAAGTGGGGTTACTGCAGAGCACGGCCTCTGCCCTTGGTTAACTCGGGTTCCCTTCTGCTCAGCTGAAGTATCTCACTTTCTCCTTCAATGTTATTTTAAAATTCCAAATAAAATTTAGACCAATACTAAAACAAAATCAAAGAAAGAGTAATTGTGAAAATGCTTCACATTATCCTAATAAGCTGGAGAGGTAGATGGGACAGGAATTATCCCCATTTTCTAGATGAGAATACAGCAGCTCAGGGAAAGCTGGGGCTTCTCAGGGGTCACACAACCCGTTATATGCCCCCCATGACAATTAGCCCGAATGTGGAATGCTCCCTTGTGGCCACACTGGATGCATCCCGGTTAGTCTACTTGGTGATGTGCTATTAATAGCATCAGCCAAGCACACCCCTACCACAGGAAACACACACACACACACACAGGAAGCCAAGTTAACCGTGGTTCAGAAGTTCAACTTTCCCCACAGAAGAAGCCATCCCGCTCCCTGGAGCTAGGGAGGCTGGGACCTTCTTCAGATCCCAGAAAATAGGCTGCCTGGTTTTTTGCTCATCTGCCTCTATGATCATGTCTTTGATGGAAGCTGAACCTCATCTCTCGAGAGAAACCATTTCTTCTGGATGTACTACATAAGTGGCTGGGAAGTCAGATCTGCTCGAGTCCTCAGCTCTTGGCACCTGTACGTACAGTCGACATGCCCATGCCAGCGACATGACTATCTTGGTCTGGCGAGAGATGTGAGGGTCACCGCGCATGCGCCTACAGGTCTCAAGAATGCTTACTAACCCCAAACTAACGGCATAGGATTACCTCATAAAATTTTGCTTGGGAGCCTCAAAACATAGTTTCTGAATAGATACTGCCAAAACAATTTTATTTACCTCAAAGTCAATCCCAGGAACATCAGAGGTGTGTGGTTTTACGTACAAGAGACATTAACAGCACCAGCAGCTTGTTGAGTAAGTACTATGTAGCAAGAAATTCTGAGGATAGCAACAGGTTGGCTACCATTATTTGACTACAGAACAGTGTTATTGCCCCAAATTTTAAGAGTTTAATAGAGAGGGATGGCTCATCTCTAAAGCTGACTCAGATGAAACATCGATTCCCTTCATGCAAACTCCCCCCCCCTCCACTGCCTATAGTGTTTGCTGTGTACCATCTGGATCTTCTGGAACCAGTTTCCAAGTCACCTGTCTAAATTGCTGACACCACATAACTCTGACCTACAGACTTCCAATTTCCTTTTCCAACTCCCAATTTTCATTCTTAAGGAAGAGTCAGAATAGTGCCTATTAACATATTTTATCTTTCCTGTACTAGAGGTTTTCATGTTGAAAATTCTAGTTACAGCCTCTGGTTACATGCTGTCTTTTTAAAAGAATATCTGCTTAACTTTAATCCATTACCTGAATCTGGACTATACTAAACTCAGTTGTTATATGGAGTCACCTGTGGAGAGTTTAATGGAAAAGCAAGGCAGCAAATTAGTGCCATATGATCAGCTTGAATAATAGTAAGTTTGTTTACCCAAGGTCCCTCTGAAGAATGGACTGTATTTTTAAGATATGACTCGTTTTCCATATCTGCACAGAGACTTGTCATTACTTAGCTGGACATTTAATTTTCCACATATTCATTTTCCTCCTTACAGGCAGCTCTTTGGCTATTCAGTATGTGCATACTGCAGAGAAAAATAATTATAGGAAAGGGGACACAGAGAATGTCATAATTAAACCATGCATTTGCAAAATACATTCAGTATACCCGAAACATCGTGATTGCTATAATCAGGTAGATTAGGTTTTCAGCAAATACTTTTTTAAACAGAGGTTTATCTAAAGTCAGAAGCGAGAGGCAGCCCTCAGAATCACCTTATAACACAAAATTAACTAAATTTGTCTCCAATTATTTTTTTTGAATCAGATATAAAGAGAAATCAAAATGTAAATCAATGGATCTGTGAAACATCAAGGCATTTTTCACGACCTTCTAGAACAGGTTTATTTTTCCCTCATCTGAACTCACATTAACAGAAGTCTCTGTGTGTACCAATGGCAAATGCAGAAACTTAGTGCCTCAAGATGTGATTTAAACTTTGATTTCACAGTTTGGGGATTCAAATTCAGAGCAAATACAGTCACAGGGGTCAATGAAAGTAAAAGATCTATGTGGGAGAATGGTGTTACCACAAGTTAAAAAACAGTCATTGCTTTTTTAAAGAAAAAACACTGTCTGCCAAAAAATACGAAATGATGATCAAAAGGGATTTAAGCCAATTACTGGGGCAAAAAAACCCGAGCTATGAAAGAGTCAAGGACTGCAAATCCTCTTATTTCTCTCTTTTTCTACGCCACGGTTTATATGCAAAATATTTCTCTCTGATCCCCATCTAACTAATGGGCTCGTTCAGAGTGCGGGTGATTGTGCTGATTTGCTGAATGGTGACCTGCGGAGAATAAGTAAAAAGACAAGGAAACCAATTTTATGGAAACAAAAAAAAAATTAACTAGAGAATTAAAGCTTAATATAGCTTTATCCTCTAGAGAGCTCTGCCTGATTGCAGACAGAGCTTAAAACCAGGATTTGGAAGCACAACACACTAGTTCCCTTATGAGATCTCTGCCCAAGATATGTTCAATAAATGGAAAACCACCTTTGCCGCCTGCCTTCTGTAATGAGAGAAGACAGGAAGGCAAATACTAGTCTGGGAGCCAGGGAAACGGGTTTTACTCTCCAACTCAGTTACTGGTTTTTAATGAAACAATATCCAAGTTCTCAGGAGCTGTTTGCCTCAAACACACTCACCCCCTCCTCAGCGATGAAAACAATGACCCTTTCCTTCCTTTCCTACAGAAATATGAATTGAGCAAATTATGCTGTTCCTTCCTGCCACTTTCTGTCCATCATCAGCAATGCCAGGTGCCCCTAGTTGAAATCTGCCTCCTGTTTTGAGGGGACAGCAGGGAAGGAGGAGGGCAAAGGTAGCCAGTCAGGAGGGGACCTGATTAGAATCCAGGGTGGGGCGGGCGCCCATGGGGGAAGAAGTTATAAATAAAACTAAGTCTTTAAGAAATTCTGCCTCAAATCACTTTCCAGTGGTCTTCTCTAAGCCCCATTCTCGTGTAATTCTAGTTCTTTGACAGGGAAACTGACACTTTTGATCCGGTAATTTAACGGCAATTTATTGTGAAGTGGTAATTTATTAAGTAAGAGTCAAGAGTGGAGAGAGCTCTCATAACCAAGAGTGTTCCTGACTCAGGTCTTTCTAGACAGAACCTATGGGGCTTGATTTCAGTGATACCCAGAGCCTCACCAGACTTCTTTTAATTCCTTAATTCTTCTGTCCCCACCCCCCCCCACCCCCCACACTCCATACAGCGTAATTGGAAGTAAGCCTTAAAACGTAAATTCCCTGATGTCATCTTATGTTGATTTAAATTCATAGTAAGCTATAACTGATCTCTCTCTCTCTCTCTGAAGAGCCCTACAACACAAGAGGAAGCTGTAAAAGCCCTATTACTTTATTTGGCCCCAGGGCCAGGTCTTAATCCTAAATTTCTGCAAAGATACTCTGCTTATTCTACAGTGATTGTGATGAATGGCTCGTCATGGTGGGGGCAAAGAGTTATCTGTTGTAAGCAGGAAATGTGCGCTTCCATGAGATGCTAAATCTCTCTGCTTGCTATGATCATACATGTATTTAATCTAGCATTCATTCCATAAATGAGATTTATTTTTGTTTAATACAAAAATGCATGGCCACATCTTGAAGAACAGGTTAATTTTGTGGTGATGAACACAGCAATAGTGGGTATAGACCAAAGGCACCGAGAATCAAGTTATATTTCTTTAGAAGTCATTGTCTCTGGGTATCGGGCAATAAATTACCCCATCTGCCTTCTGTCCACAGATTCCTGCAATCCTTGTTGGGCAGGTTTTACAAAGATCCTCTTTTCTTCCCTTCCTTGGTCTCATTTCACGACCTGGCCCCTTCCCCAAAGGGATGAGTTCTTGTTATGGACTGATGAGATCCCAGGTAACTCTCAAGGACAGGTGAGAAGTGCTGGGTCTTCCCATTAAAGGCAGAGTGTGCTCTGTTTCTTGCCTCAATCTGGCCCAAGTGAAAAGTGATCCTGGGTCTGAGACAGTCCAGCCATCCCTCCCTCACTCCTTATATACTCTCTCTTCTTTCCAGGGGCCAAAGCCCAGTACAGCTTAGGCCAGCTCAGCACAGAGCATCTGGAGAAACATATTCTCTCTTGCTGATTTCTCTAGTTCAGGTTCCCTACTTCTGTCCAGGCTGCCTTGGCGCTGAAAGGTCTAAAACTCAGGGGAGCATATATAGTCCTTTGGCTAACCTAGGAGTCAGCAAACTATGGCCTGTGTGCCAAATCCAGCCCACTGCCCGTTTTCGTAGAGTTTTCTAGGAATACTGCCATGCCCACTCATTTGTATATTGTCTCTGGCTGCGCTCCAATGGCAGAGTTGAGTCGTTGTGACAGAGACCATATGGTTCGTCAGCAAAGCCAAAAATAGTTACTAACTGGCCTTTTATGGAAAAAGTTTGCCAACCCTTGGTTTAGACCATTGTAAAACGGAGCTGAAATATACCTGCGGCTGAAACATTCCTAATGAACAGACCGAGGTTTCGATGTGAAACAGAGCAGAAGTTATTTGGGACAATCTAGATTAGATTTGGGGGTTAAAACGGGATATTCTACGTAGTCTGGCCCAACTTATTGGATTGATACATATTGGGGTTTTGAGGCAATGCTACATTTAGTTATAAACTATTATCTTGCTTCAATTTGTCCTTGTTTCTCTTAGGCCACGAGGGTCTGGGTTTGGCAGAACCGGCAGAATGGGAGGCTAAGTATCATAGAATGTTTCAGCCTCCCCCCACAAAGCGATTCCCGAACAAATGGTTTTCAGAATCCTCAGCTGAGAAAATGATGGGCCCCATCTTGGTCCTTCTCTCCTCAGTCCCTCTGGAAACGTGTACATGAAGGGTAGCCACAGTCAATAGCAGGACCCAAATATTCTTGGGTTTCCTGAGCATAATGCTATTGAACAGCACCCAATCTTACTCTCCATCTGCGTGTAAAAGAACTACATTTGTTATGTCACTCAAATGTGCACATTTCATAAATACCCAGCACAGTGGGCCTTCTGATAGGGACATAATTTCTGCTTTCATGGAAGTTGCTCTATAACCCAAAGGAACAGATAAGAAAATAAAAACAAACACATTCCATTCTGCACAGCAAAGAAACCATTGACAAAATAAAAGGCAACCTACCAAATGGGAGAAAATATCTGCAAAGGATATATCTGATAAAAGGTTAATATCCAAAATATACAAAGTACTCTTACAACTCAATAGTAAAAAGCCCAAATCACCCAATTTAAAAATGGGCAGAGTACCTGAATAGATATTTTTTCCAAAGAAGACACACACCGGGCCAACAAGTACATGAAGAGGTGTTTAACACCATTAACCATCGTGGAAATGTAAATCAAAACCATAATGAGATATCACCTCACACCCATCAGAATGGACAAGCAATAACAAGTGTTGGCAAGGATGTGGAGAAAAGGGATGTGGAGAAATGGTTGGTGGGAATGTAAATCGATACAGCCATAGTGGAAAACAGTATGGAGGTTCCTTAAAAACTTAAAAATAAACTGAATGTAAAAATAGAAAAAAAAAATACAGCCCGGCAATTCCACTTCTGGGTACTTACCCAAAGCAAATGACAACAACACTGATTCAGAAAGATATTTGCACCCCCATATTCACTGCGGCATTATTTACAAGGGCCAAAATGTGGAAACAACCCTAGTGTCCATCAATAGATGAATGGATAAAGATGTCTCACACACTCTCTCACACACACACACACACACACACACACCCCATCAGACACAGAATGGAAACAGAATGGAATACTCCTCAACCATAAAAAAGGATGAAATCCTGCCATTTGTGACAACATGGATGGACCCCTGAGGGCATTATGCTAAGTGAAATAAGTCAGACAAAGAAAGACCATATGATCTCCCTTACATGTAGATTTTAAAAAACAAGCAAACAAACAAGAAAAAAACCATCAAAACCCAACTCATAAATACAGAGAACAGATTGGTGGTTGCCAGAGGTGGGGGAGGGGGTGCTTAGGGGGATGGGAGTGGGCAAAATGGGTGAAGGGGCTCAAAAGGTGCAAACTTCCAGTTATAAGATAAATAAGTCCCGGGGATGGAATGTACAACATGGCGACTACAGCTAATACATACATACATACATCTTTAATACATCTTTAATACAGCTGTACCGCATACTTGAAAGTTGCTAAGAGAGTAGATCTTCAAAGTTGTCATCACAGGGAAAAACGATCCTGTAACTATGTGTGCTGATGGATGGAAGTGAACTAGGCTTACGGTGGTGATCACTTCCTAATTTATGCAAACAACGAACCATGTTCTGTATTAATTACACCTGGAAAAGACCCCACCTTCCAAGTAGTCATTTAAACTACATCCCTGTAGCGTCGTAACTAAATGTTGAGGGAGCTCTGGAGAGGCAAGTGGCCGATTCGAACAGGGTTATCAGGCAACGTTACACTCAGGAGCTCCAGTTAGAACAAACCTTTTAAACACCTGGTTTCCTGGGGAAGAAGGTAAGAGCATTTGAGCCGTGGGGCACTCGATAACGGTTGTGATGGTCAATAATGATGCTAAGGACGGCGGCAAAGAAAGGTCATATGCAGAGTCTCAGAAGCAGCACTAAGTGCCATGTGTAAATATCAAACTTAAACTAGGGCAACATTTTTCCAGTTTACAAAAATCTTTCACTTACCCACCAGGAAACACAATAAAATATATAAAGCTGCTGTTTCCACGGGCCTCTCACAATTCTTTCTGGCTTAGACATTTGTGTCTCTGTAAGAATGAAAAACTAGGGCAATGAAAAACAAAAATGGAGTTCCGAAGCTGTGGTTACCTGACGCACCTGCAACCTGGATAAGACTGCAATATCCAGCCCCGCAGGACCCGTCCTACGATTGCTAATGTCTGTACGTGTCAGCAAAGCTCATCCCTGGAACAGCTGATTTACATTACAGGCCTGGTTCAGAGACAGAACATCTGAAAACAGGTTTGTAGTTTAGGCCATCAACTCTATGGAGGGATTGGGAATAAAACAGCCTTGAAAGAAAATAAGGATCAATATAAAGAGAATTGCTTTGCTGCGAGAAAAACTTGACAGTGTAGGAGAAGGATGCATGGGATGGCTTGGAGGTGCGCCTGCGGGAGGGTGCCTCTTTGTTCTACCGCACATTGATCATATAATTTTACAGATGCGGATCCTTCGATATAATCTGGTTCCATCTCTCATTTGACAAATGAGGAATGTATGGATGTCTGTGCAAATACTAGCTCGGCCAAATGCACTGTCTGCGGATATAAAGGATGCAAGTGGATGGGAAGATGAATCAGACAGGGACCTTCCCCATCTTCAGGGAGTTCTTCGTTCTGCTAACGGAACTAAGATGTACATAAATGTCACAGAAGAGAAAATGTGCACTTGCATTGGAGGCTCTAAGGTTTCGATTCAGTGCTATGATCATTGAAGGGAAGAAAAATCTTCCTTCCTGTTGAGAAGAGGGTGGGGTGGGGTGGCACAGAGCGAGGTTTAGTGAGAATTCTCAGTCGTAACTAGGAAGTATCAAACCTGGGTCAGGACTAGGCACAGCTGGAGACAAGAGTGGTAAACACGACAGACAACCCATGTCTGTGAATAATATGGTGTTGGGGTGGGGTAGAGATTTTTTTTAATAGACTTGAAGAAAGAGGAGAGTGATCAGTGGATCCCTCAAGGTACCCTCTCTCTCCTTGCACAAAAGTGGAGAGGGGAGGTTAAGCAGGGGCTTTGCATGAGAACAGACAGGAAACCTATACCCAGAGTCCTCTCCTTAAGCATCCTTTACAGCATGTGATTCTAGGATTCTGACACTTTGAGCCTGAACACATGTGTGAGAGGCAGGTAAGTGGCACATTCTGCTTTCTGTTCCTAAATGATAGAATAAAAGTGGCCTGTGATTCTTCTTTATTTTGTGAAAACAGTTTCACTATGATCTCTGACCTTTGGGAGATGTTACCTGATCAGAGGAGGAATTTTTTCCTGCATTTCTCTTTTTTTTTTTTTTTTTTAAGATTTACTTATTTATTTTAGAGAGAGGTAGGGAGGGGCAGAGGGAGAGGGAGAGAGAATCTCAAGCAGGTTCCATGCTGAGTGTGGAGCCCTATGCGGGGCTCAACCTCACAACCCTGAGATCACAACCTGAGCCAAAACCAAGAGTTGGATGCTCAACTGACTGTGTCACCCAGGCGCCCCCCTGTGTTTCTCCTAACAGGGGATTCAAATGATCTGGATTTGTTGGTTTTCTACTTGATACTTTGCTAGTTCAGCCCACAAGTGAAACAGACCCATCTAGGGTTGGGGGGAAACATACTTGTCAACTGAGTATATCTCTACTGATTATTTGTGTCAATGGAGTGGAAACAACTTATGAGGGTTTTTTTGGTTTTGTTTCAATGCTGGAATGAGACAAAAACGTGATGTCAGTAGCATCCAACCAACAGATAACAGGATTTCTCTACATTTTTATGTGATTTTATGTCATTATTAGTTATGTCATGGGCTACATTAATCATGCTTTGTGAAAAATAGTACATTATTCTCCAACATAATAAATTACTTAAAAGGCCCAAGTCTTGTATTCACTTTTCATAAACACACAGTTCATTCTACCTTGAGAATCATTACTGTTCTATTTTCATAGCCTACTTCCCCCCTGCTCTGCAAACTTGTTTTTTTTTTTTTTTTTTTAAGTACCCAGCAGTAACTGGGTCACAATTCTTCAGACTTCCCTAAGGGAAAAGGAAGAATGATGTGGTGCACATTTTTCCCACCTGAGACATAGTTAAGTTAAGGCAACATGCTTCATCAAGTTACCAATGTACCAAAGCTAGGTGCTATGTCAGGACAGTATATGACATCCTCTTGTAAGTGCTCTGGCTCTTCAAAGTTGAGTTAGCCAAACCCAACTCCACTTTGTGGCCAGTGGGAGCAACAGCACCAACACCGACGTCATAGGGCTGTTGCAAAGATTAAATGAGCTTTTAAATATAAAGCACTTAGCATAATGCCTGGCACAGAGAAAGCACGAAAAATTCTTATGTCACCCTCAAAGAGGACTAACCCCCGCTCTGCAGATGGCCAGCCTACCCCCAGTGGACATCAAGAGAGCTTCCACATAACCTCTCTCCACTCCAGGCATCTCCAAGAGGTCACGTCATGGAAGCTGAAGAGTATGTACACATGGCCTTCATTCAAAATTACAGAGCATGTTTTCCTCTGTGAATGTGGAATTCATTTTGGGAGATTTATCAGGCATGTGAAAGGGGAATGTCTCCTAAATGAGCTAGAGCAAAAGCAATGAGAAAGAAATAAACGGGGCCAAACAGTAACTTAAAACATGTCAGGATCTGGTCTATTTTTTCCATCAACATGTGCTGTTCTCATTAATGAGAGTTTCTCACACACTCTGTAAGGGAAAAGGCAAAAGTGTATCTCATTATACTGTTAAGACTCATCTGAACATTTAAGGGATATGATAACCCATAAACTATCTCCAGACTATAATCGCATCTTTGTGAGGTCACATGCTCATGACCTAAGACATCTCTGACCTTTGAAATATCACTAAGGCTCTTTTAAATTTTTTTTCCCAATAATGAGGCAAGTTTACAATATGCACTTTGTCATATGAGATTTGAAAACATTTCTCTGTCAAAGCCACTTCTATTTTCTTGTGAGTCAAATCATTAGCCTAGATAATAAATGAGAGGTGGACTATGGCCAATGGCCCAAACCCGGCCCACTGCCTGTTTTTGTAAATAAAATTTTATTCCAAAACTAGGAGCTGGTTCTTTGAAAGACTTAATAAGATTGATAAACCCCTGGCCAGACTTATCATAAAGAAAAGAGAAAGGACCCAAATAAATAAAATAATGAATGAAAAAGGAGAGATCACAACCAACACCAAATAAATACAAACAATTATAAGAACATATTATGAGCAACTCTATGTCAGCAAATTAGATAATCTGGAAGAAATGGATGCATTTCTAGAGATGTATCAACTACCAAAACTGAACCAGGAAGAAACAGAAAACCTGAACAGACTTATAACCACTAAGGAAATTGAAGCAGTCATCAAAAAACTCCCCAAAAAAAGAACCCAGGGCCAGATGGCTTCCCAGGGGAATTCTACCAAGCATTTAAAGAAGAATACCTATTCTTCTGAAACTGTTCCAAAAAATAGAAATGGAAGGAAAACTTCCAAACTCGTTTTATGAGGCCACCATTACCTTGATCCCAAAACCAAAGACCCCATCAAAAAGGAGAATTACAGACCAATATCTCTGATGAACATGGATGCAAAAATTCTCACCAAAATACTAGCCAATAGGATCCCACAGTACATTAAAAGGATTATTCACCACGACCAACTGGGATTTGTCCCTGGGCTGCAAGGTTGGTTCAACATCCACAAATCAATCAATGTGATACAATACATTAATAAAAGAAAGAACAAGAACCATATGATCCTCTCAATAGATGCAGAAAAAGCATTTGACAAAGTACAGCACTCTTTCTTGATCAAAACTCTTCAGAGTATAGGGATAGATGGTACATACCTCAATATCATAAAAGCCATCTATGAAAAACCCACAGTGAATATCATTCTCAATGGGGAAAAACTGAGAGCTTTCCCCCTAAGGTCAGGAACACGGCAGGGATGTCCACTATCACCACTGCTATTCAACATAGTACTAGAAGTCCTAGCCACAGCAATCAGACAACAAAAAGAAATAAAAGGCATCCAAATCTGCAAAGAAGTAGTGAAACTCTCACTCTTTGCAGATGATATAATACTTTATGTGGAAAACCCAAAAGACTCCACCCCAAAACTGCTAGAACTCATACAGGAATTCAGTCAAGTGGCAGGATATAAAATCAATGCACAGACATCAGTGGCATTCCTATACACCAACAACAAGACAGAAGAAAGAGAAATTAAGGAGTCGATCCCATTTACAATAGCACCCCAAACCATAAGATACCTAGGAATAAATCTAACCAAAGAGGCAAAGGATCTGTACTCAGAAAACTAGAAAATACTCATGAAAGAAATTGAGGAAGACACAAAGAAATGGAAAAACATTCCATGCTCATGGATCAGAGGAAAAAATATCGTGAATATGTCAATGCTACCTAGAGCAATCTACACGTTCAATGCAATCCCCATCAAAATACCATCCACTTTTTTCAAAGAAATGGAACAAATAATCCTAAAATTTGTATGGAACCAGAAAAGACCCTGAATAGCCAGAGGAATGTTGAAAAAGAAAAGCAAAGCTGGCGGCCTCACAATTCTGGACTTCCAGCTCTATTACAAAGCTGTCATCTTCAAGACAGTATGGTACTGGCACAGAAACAGACACATAGATCAATGGAGCAGAACAGAGAGCCCAGAAATGGACCCTCAACTCTATGGTCAACTAATCTTTGACATAGCTGGAAAGAATGTCCACTGGAAAAAAGACAGTCTCTTTTGGGAAAGAGAGTTGGGAAAATTGGACAGCCACATGCAGAAGAATGAAACTGGACCATTTCCTTATACCACACACAAAAATAGATTCCAAATGGTTTGAAAGACCTAAATGTGAGACAGGAGTCCATCAAAATCCTAAAGGAGAACACGGGCAGCAACCTCTTCGACCTTAGCCACAGGAACTTCTTCCTAGAAACATCGCCAAAGGCAAAGGAAGCAAGAGCAAAAATGAACTATTGGGACTTCATCAAGATTAAAAGCTTTTGCACAGCAAAAGAAACAGTCAACAAAACCAAAAGACAACCAACAGAATGGGAGAAGATATTTGCAAATGACATAACAGATAAAGGGCTAGTATACAAGATCTATAAAGAACTTATCAAACTCAACACCCAAAGAACAAATGATCCAATCAAGAAATGGGCAGAAGACATGAACAGACATTTTTCCAAAGAAGACATCCAAATGGCCAACAGACGCGTGAAAACGTGCTCAACATCGCTCGGCATCAGGGAAATCCAAATCAAAACCTCAATGAGATACCACCTCACACCAGTCAGAATGGCTAAAATTAACAAGTCAGGAAATGACAGATGTTGGCGGGGATGCGGAGAAAGGGGAACCCTCCTACAGTATTGGTGGGAATGCAAGCTGGTGCAGCCACTCTGGAAAACATTATGAGGTTCCTCAAAAAGTTGAAAATAGAGCTATCCTATGACCCAGCAATTGCACTACTAGGTATTTACCCCAAAGATACAAATTTAGTGATCCGAAGGGGTACGTGCATCCTGATGTTTATAGCAGCACTGTCCACAATAGCCAAACTGTGGAAAGAGCCAAGATGTCCATCAACAGATGTTGGATAAAAAAGATGTGGTGTATATATATAATGGAATATCATGCAGCCATCAAAACGAATGAAATCTTGCCATTTGCAATGACATGGATGGAACTGGAGGGTGTTATACTGAGTGAAATAAGTCAATCAGAGAAAGACATGTATCATATGATCTCACTGATATGAGGAATTCTTAATCTCAGGAAACAAACTGAGGGTTGCTGGAGTGGTAGGGGGTGGGAGGGATGGGGTGGCTAGACATTGGGGAGGGTATGTGCTATGGTGAGTGCTGTGAATTGTGTAAGACTGCTGAATCATAGACCTGTACCTCTGAAACAAATAATACACTGTATGTTAAAAAAGAAGAAGATAGCAGGAGGGGAAGAATGAAGGGGGGGAGAATCGGAGGGGGAGACAAACCATGAGAGACTATGGACTCTGAAAAACAAACTGAGGGTTCTAGAGGGGAGGGGGGTGGGAGGATGGGTTAGCCTGGTGATGGGTATTAAAGAGGGCACGCTCTGCATGGAGCACTGGGTGTTATACGCAAACAATGAATCATGGAACACTGAATCAAAAACTAATGATGTAATGTATGGTGATTAACATAACATAATAAAATAGAAAAAAAAGTTTTATTCCATCACACCCAAGCTCAGTCATTTGCATATTGCCTATGGCAACTTTCACACTACCTTGGCAGAGTAGTTACAACAGAGGTTGTGTGACCCCCCAAACCCAAAGTATTTACTATCTTTGCCAACCGCTGGTCTAGATCATTCTCTTGTGTAGAAAGAATAAATTCTGCTTGAATAATAGGTACCTATCTGATTCTCAGAGAATTTAGAAATGTTCCATGTTATCAAATGCAGTCACTGCAGATTAGAACAGGAATGAGAACCTGAAGATGAGATTATTCAACTGGGAGTTAGGAGTCCTTCATTCCTTCCACATCACACAGCATGACCACTGTGATAAATACTGGCATTTCAGTGTGAACAAAATACATAAAGCCTTTGGCCTCGTGGAGTGTAAAATCGATGAGGGGGAGACAACCATTGACCACTTCATTCTTTTTTCATTAATTCATTCGTTATCTGTTATGTGCCAGGAAATATCTTAGGTACTGGTTATACACCAATTATCACACAAACCGTCTATTCTAATGGGGGAACAGAGGGAATAAATAAGTACATATGAAAATAGCAGGTATTAGTAAGTGCTACCAAGAGAATATTAGTTGAACTACACGAAATTAAGATTTTTATTGGCCAAAAATTACTAAATACTGGCAATTGGATATAGTTCAGCCTATCAAGGAGATATGCTATCAAGTGACTTTGGGCAACTTTAAATTAGGGGGATCAGGGAAGGCTTCATTGAGGAGATGGCATTTGAGCTAAGACTTTAATGACAAGCAGCCTCCTGCCCCGCAAACAGCTAAGGAGATTTCCAGGCCAGGAAAGAGAGTCCTTGATGCAAATATCCTAAGGCCAAATTAAGCTTGGCTTGTTTGAGGAAGAGAAAGCGGACCAGAGAGGGTGGAGGAAGATGAGCTGTGGGAAGGAGAGAGGAGGCAGCCTGGAGACGTAGTCGAGGGGCTAGGTCAGATGGGGTCTTGTAGGTCAGGATGAGGATACTGGCTTTTATTTGAAGAGTAAAGGGGAGGCTTTTAAATAGGAAAGTTACGTGATCTGATTTATGGATTCCGAAGTGTTCTCATTCCTCTTGTGTGGAAAATAGGCCACAAGAGCATGAATGGAAGCAGCGAAATGCTTGAGGAGGTAGTGTGGAATTCTGAGCAAAACAGAACGACAGCAAGGAAAGGGGAGGAAAGTGGAGAGTCTGTGAGTGTCTGAGAGTTGAAATCAACAAGAGCTGGTGATCGTGAGGATGTAATTAAGAGGGGGAAATGAGGGATTGGGAGGATGCGTAGCTTTCGGATTTGAGTACCTGGCTGGATAGCCGTGTGATTCATAAACCTGTGAACACCGGAAAAGAGCCAGGTCTTGGGGGAGATTATATGCACAGTTTGCAACCTTGAGTCATCTTTGGGACATACAATTGGCTTTGCTGAGGAGATGTCTGGGAGCTCTGAGGACAGGTCTGGGCTGAGCGTCTCAATCGGGGGAGGAGGGATGGGCATGGAAGTGAAGGTGGTGAATAAGCCCCTCAGAAGATGGGGGAGTGGAGACAACTTGTCCTGCTGATGAGTTCTATGACTTCATTTATCACTTCATCTTCTGGGCTCAACTCTCTCATCTCTCAATGGGAGAATTAAGCTAGACTTGGGATTTTCTAGACTCTTCCACACAAGTGATACAGGGGCTGGGCAGGGGCACCAGGGAGGCCAGGTATCCAGATCTCCACCTGGTTAATTCCCCCCCAACTGTCAACTTTTTTCCCCCAAGAAGTATCAGTGAATATTAAATCTCATTTAATCATATGGCCAGGCTTGTTCCTTTTGTTGTCACTTCCTTTTTGCTCCTCTGTGTGCTAAGCATATTTTTTTCTTGATTTTTAGAGGATTTTGAATCTTTGAGTGAAGCTTTTGTGTTTGTGCTTTCTTGATGGTCAAGAGGGGAGTCTCCTTGGTGAAAACAGTTGGCGTGCGTTTTGGTGGAAGTGATGCCCATTGAGGTAGACCGTAATTAGAACAGCCAACGCACCCTTCCCAGACTTGATTTTTCCATTTGACAAAATGGACCTAGGCTGGAAGGACATCAAATATGCAGTTCTTGAGAAAGGTTTATGATCTGAACCTGGGTGCCCCCCACCAGGTCGTATGTTGAAACACTGAAATGTGACGTAAGCAGATTTAAAAATTGTGCCCTGTGATCACTTTTCAGGAGCACGAGGTGTGGCAGAACCCCAGGTATGTGGCCTGGAGCAAACACCTGAAAATACTCCAGGTTATGCGGGTTTGAAAGCCTTTCCGCCGGTATATAGCAAGCATTCTGCTCATCTGTTAATCAGACAAGGGCAGCAATGGTGCCCCCTTTCTGCATTGTAACTGGGGCTCCCACACCTGGATTTCGGACATTTTACTGACATAACTCCTATCACACATAATGCCCTGTATGGCGTTAGCATACACCTCTTCATTCTCCTGCTAGATTATCCCACTTATGAGGTCATGTTATATCTTTCCTCTTCCCACGTATGCTAGGCAGCCTCTTATTGCTGGCCGGCGAATGGCTCAATGAATCAGAATTAGCCAAAAGGATGCCTCACTGTACACAATTATGGAATTTAAAATGCAATCCATAAACACTAGCCCCTTTATAATCCCTTATCCCAGGAGAGGATTAAACACAGTTAAAAGCTGATGGAATATGCTTACCAAGAAGAGGTGTGGACAGAATGAACTTGGGGTACCCTAAGTGGTCACTGTAAAAATGTCGCTCTTTCTCAGGCCTTGCCAGTCCCAGTTTGTGAAGCTTTACTTATTTTAGCCACAAAGTCAACTTCAGTTATGTTAGGCACACATTGAGGGGAAACACAACAGTATCACTGAGTTTTAAATGGGTTAAGACCTGGATCATTATCTAAAAAGGCCTTCGGAGGGCTGCATTGCCACAATTTGTAATCGGAGTCACACACATTTCTGAGCTAGGGTCCACCTTATCCACTTGCACAATACTGTTAATAAGTTAATCACCCAAAACAATGTTTTTAAAAGCACTCTTAAGAAACATTTCAATTTTAAAAGTAGGTTACTAATCCAGTTAAAGAAGCACAATAAAATTTATTTGAATAGCTACATCAAAAGAACACTTACAGAAGTACTTTTCCATCTCTTGATTAAAAATAAAATTTAAACCTACAAACAAGAAAGTATCACAGACAGACCCATTAAAATGTTCGTGCCCTTTCATCTAGAAATCTTGGGAATTATTTAATGAAAGCAAAAAGCTATGTGCGTGGATCCTTCAGTAACCTTTCTCAAATGTCACCTACTTCAGGAACCCTTTCCTGATGCTCCAGATGGACAGCCTGCCTCCCTGGAACCCCAGAAATCCCTTGTCCCTTTCCTGTAGCATTTCACGTGGTCTCACCTGCTTCTCAACAATGAACTTCTTGCAGCCACCATCTGCACGATAAGAACCTTTCTCGTCTTTCTGAGCACCCAGAACAGTGCACCAATAACACTGGGCTGCTGGTTCGTGGGAGAGTTGTATCCTATGCAGTCAGAAGTCCTTTAAGGAATCTAAATACCATGACAGGTACATGAACAATAAATACTACATCCCATTATGTTGTCCTTCAGTAAGAAAATAAAAAACCTTCTGCCCTTTTCTTACTCTTCAGAAAAGGGAAATACTACCAACACATCACTAATAGCTTAAGCATAACTTTTCAGAAATTTGTTTCCAAGTAAATGAGTTGAAAAGACTACTTAAAACACACACGCACACGCACACACGTATATAAGCTATCGGCACAAAGATGTTCATTGTGTTGTTGTTCATACAAATCAAGGACTGGAAACAATCTAAATTTTCAATGAACAGAGTAATTTAGTAAAATGAGGTACATCAACATCACGGTGCCTCATTAGTCATTGAAATTATGGTTATGAAGAATAGGTAGAAACATGAAAATACATTTGATATTTAACTCGAGAAAGGGCAGATTATAAAATGGCACATACTATATGATGTACATGTATAGCGCAAAGTTCTAGAAAACAAGAGGTATGATTTAAAATAAGGAAATTAAAATGAAGATTGGCCATTTTTTTCGTTATTTGCTCTTTCTATTATGTTGTGGGCTTTTAAAAAGAATACAATTAGACAAACACTAAGGGAGAACTCTTAAGAGGGAAATAAGTAAGGCTAATTAATACAAGATAAATGTCAGGAAAAAGAGGTCCCAGTAAGGTACACACTTCTATTCCTTCTTTGGGTCTTGGTTTGGTTCCAATGGAACCATGCTTGGGGGGTAGGTATTTGGGACAACATGACATCATGTAGAACGACTTTTGATAAAAATCCCTCAATTTAACACTTTCATATTTCAAAAATTGCCCAAAGTGGGTTTTTGCTGGGAAATAGCATTTGGTGTTGAGTGGAACCTAAAATTCCTCCTGAAGCCTACCAAAGGGGCCAGCTTAGACCCAAGTGGGGGTGATGCATGAGCTCTGCCCCTTTGCGCTCCTTGTGTTCTAATTTTCCTGGGCCTCTGAGAGATGAAGAGGTCAGAGTTCACCTTCTTAGGGGCCGTCCGAGAAGACCCCAGCTCATAAATTGTGCTCATTCAGTTTTAGGGTCTGCTGAGCTTTTCATACGACTGGCTTTGCCAAATTAGACCTGGCCAAGAGGAGGAAAACGAACCCACGTTTCCCCAGACTCTCTCACAGGAGGAGGAGGAATGCGGTTCTCTGGAAGAGGTCCCGAAGAGTCGGGCACATCCAGGCTCGCCCGGGGGCCTGAGCGCCCCGGGGACGCAGGCGCGAGCGTGGGCGCGGGGTCCGCGGGGAAGCCGCTGCGGGCCCCCCACCTCGCGAGCACGGCCCCTCCCTGGCCCCCCGCCCCCGCCCCCCCTCCCGCAGACGAGGCCTCCCCGCGCCTCCGGGGCGCCTGGGCCGGGCGCGCGGGGCAGGAGGTCCGCCCGTGCCGCCGGCGGCCCGGTGCGGGCGGCTCCGACGACACCGGCTTCCCCGCGGGCGGGGAGGAACTTGGCGGCGAGCGGGACAGCCGGGGCAGAGAAAGAAAAGCGGGCCTACCTTAAAACTTTCCAGTCTCTGAGTGGCTCCAAGTCGGACAGGAGGGACACCATGGTCTGGGGGCGGGCGGCGAGCGCAGGCCCGGGTGGGGAGCGGGGCGAGGGGGAGCCGGTCTCGCGTCGGGCCGGGCGGCGGGGCGCCGGCTCTGCCCACTTCCCCGGCCGATGAGCGCTCGCGCGTCCCGGCTGCTCTCCACCCCCACATCAGTCCTGCGCTATATTACTTCCCGGCCCGGCTCATTTCTCCACACCACCTTTTAAAGCCCCTGTAATCTGCTCCAACTGATCAAATTTGACCTTTTTGTAGCCCACTTTATTCCAAGCACAGCTCTCGGTTAAATCTCTCTTTATTAACACCGTGCTCCTTGGCTTTCTTTTGGAACAAACACAGATCAAGCCTGAAGCCTCCAGACTTTACCAGCAATCATTTACAGATTACGGCAAGCTGCACGCAGCCTCCTCCTCTGGGGCACTCCTCCTGCCTCGCGGATTTTTGCTTTCATAGTCCTGTCAGAAGACTGGTTAGGTTTCTTTCTTCGCGTGTGTGTGTGTGTGTGTGTGTCTTGGGTTCTGGGACACTCGTGTGTGTGTGTGTGTGTGTGTGTGTGTGTGTTTGGGTCTGGGACACGCGTGTGTGTGTGTGTGTATGTGTGTGTGTGTCTTGGGTTCGGGGACACTAGCATCCGGCTTAGAGCTTCCCCTCAGAGGCTGGAATTACATGACTGTTAGGATTTGTTTTTTAAAAATAATTTGGAATCGGGCTGCTAACAAGCTAGAATTTACTGTGTGTTTTCTGGCAGTGATTTTGCTACACCGCTTTTTTTTTTTTTTTTCTTCTCCTTTCTTTCTTGTGTTTGTAAATAGCATGAGGGAGGGGATGTAGAATCTCTGACTGTTAAGGGAAAAGGGTGTGGGCTTTTCTCCCTCAACTTGTGTATCTTTTGTCCTTCCTTTAAAGCTGAACATCCTTTCAATGATCATCTGAAACTGTGCATAGCAGATGTTAGAAAATATATATATATATATATATCTCAAGAGTAGGATTATTTTCCTCTAGCATCTCCAGAGCATCTCCTCTCTGCTGATGTAGTTTCTTTGTGAGTGTACAGGTTCCTTATTTTCATAAAGCACTTCCTCTGAAGCATGGTTTTCTGCTTTCCCCCGGTTCCAGCTAAGACTCTACAGCTGAAGCTCTTCCTCCTGTCCTAGCAGGACTCTGGAGATAAAAGACCTTGAAATCATCTGGTACAGTGGGCTTCGGACAGAAAGTCTCTCAGGTCACTAAGATTCCTCTCAGAGCTGCGTGCCACATGAGCTTTACTTGATATTCTCTCTTTATCCATCAAATTTCTCCTTTTCCTACACTTATTTTAAAAGGAATTTTCAAGGTCATTACCATAAATGGAAAATCAGCTTCACTGGTCTAATAAAACAATTGACCCAGACACATAAACCAGCTAAAGGCACTGATCTAGGGCTTTTTTTTCCCTCTTGGTTGAAAAGAGAGTTTAACCAATGTTAGGGGGTGTTAAGGAGACACTCACACGAACCGGGGACTTGCCCAACAAGGAAGAATAAAGATTTATTTATTTTAGCAGGGGGTGGGGAGCAGAGGGAGAGAGAATCTCCAGCAGACTCTGCCCTGAGCATGGAGCCCGAGATGGGGGGCTCCATCCCAGGACCCTGAGATCATAACCTGAGCTGAAACTAAGAGTCAGATGCTTAACCCACTGACCACCCAGCCACCCCAGGAATAGTAAAGATTTAAAGGGAACATGAGGGCGCCTGGGTGGCTCAGTCAGTTAAGCGACTGCCTTCAGCTCAGGTCATGATCCTGGAGTCCCGGGATCGAGTCCCGCATCGGGCTCCCTGCTCGTCAGGGAGTCTGCTTCTCCCTCTGACCCTCCCCCCTCTCATGCTCTATCTCATTCTCTCTCTCAAATAAATAAATAAAAAATAAATAAATAAAGGGAACATGATACAATTCAAATTTTGTGAATACCTTACTACCTAAAATCATCAGCCAGGAGGAAGGATTCCTGTCTCTTGCTTTTAGGCAGAACCTACCGAGAAAGAAGATCTCTGTTCTTTCCAGAGTCTCTACAGGGAAAGATGTGGTGACAGCTATTGGAAGCATGCTGCTTTTATTATCAGGAACTTTTCCTAGTCAACTCCAAATGCCCCCTCACAGCATTTTAAATCCGTTTCCCATCCCCCTTTTCTCGAAGGACTCCATCAAAATATGCAGCAAACACTCAGCCAACATATGTTTGTTCTTCTACAGTCAAATATACTTTCCTTAACGGCTGGAAGTGACTCTCTTCAGAAGTACAATCCTCTTTATACTGAAATTAAAAAGAAGTTTATACCTTTTACCCCAACTATTGCCTCGTTGGGGCTTCATGCTTCTTCCTGGGCTGTATTATTGTCCCACTGGGGATCTTGGGCCACAAAGTAATAATGTGGAAACATGTACATAAGACTTCTAATCCCCAAGGACGTCACCAAATGTGGGTGATAATAATAACATTTGTGCAGAGTGGACCTCCAAAGGGTTTCAAAGGCTTAGATAATTTGTAACGTGTTTCTCCCTTTAGAAAGTTAGCAAGAGAAAAACAAAAGTTTATAATGAAATAGTTTCTGTGACTGTAACGGCATCATTCTTATATCATGAACCCCCCACACCACTGAATTCAGATCTGGGGAAAGACAGAGAAGGAGGCCTTAACTCTTGGGGTTCAGGGTTAATGGGTGAAAGGGGGAGGAACTTGGCTTCTGGTCACAGGACAAAAAGACAACAGCATGCTCATAAACTATGAAATAACATTTTAAGGCATTAGTCCTTCCAAAAACTTTTTAAGGCAGTAGAAACTTTCCTCTGAAAAAAGTCTGCACCAAATTCAAGTAGAGAAAGAGACAATAGCAGAAGTTTATTACTAGGTAGAAGGAACTGTTCTCATTTCTTTCAGGGTATTAACTTGTTCAGTCCTCATAACTAACTTGTTAATGAGGTGAATTACCAGAAGCACCCCCATTTTGTTAATGCAGATGAGGATATTTGGGCACACAGAAAGCAAGCAAATGGCGGGAGCTCCCAGGGCTAGTCGCCCTTTGGGGGAGGGGTGGGACCCAGAAGGTGTGCCTATGGGACCCCAGGAACAACCATTGCAGGCACGCCCCCCCCCCAACAGAGAGGAATATTTGGGCAGAGAGCCTCTGTTCAAGGGTAGGACTGGGGCTGGGATCAGGTTAGGGATGGGTAAGAGGGGTTGCTTAAATCTCATGCTTTTATTCCTAGGGCTCCCTAGAGAGATCCTAGCTTTAAGGACACACTTTGAAATCCACTTCCTGGAAGTACTTGGTGACGAGGGAGATGAATGATCTTTTAAAGGTCGTATTGAGTCCAAAACACACAGAATATTTTGCCCTTTGCTTTCTCAACGCTGAGGACCAAGTGTTTCCTTACATACCTCTGGAGTAAGCCCACGTTTTCTATATCGCGGATTCCTTTTCCCCTTCCTCCAAGGACTACGTTCCTGATTCTGAACAGCTTCGCATCAGATGGATCCTTCCTACTAAGAGAAAGCCCATCAGAGTGATTTGCTCACTAAAGACAAACAAAAATACTGCTCTGTTCAAAACTGGGCCAATGGGTGTACCTGGGTGGCTCAGTTGTTAAGCGTCTGCCTTCAGCTCAGGTCATGATCCCAGGGTCCTGGGATCGAGTCCCGCATCGGGCTCCCTGCTCTGCGGGAAGCCTGCTTATCCCTCTCCCACTCCCCCTGTTTGTGTTCCCTCTCTCACTGTGTCTCTCTCTGTCAAATAAATAAACAAAATCTTTAAAAAAAAAACAAAACAAAAAACTGGGCCAACGACTCATCTATAAGTCAGGAAAAGCAAGAATAAAATTTCTATACATAAAACACAAAGGTTAAGGTTACTTAGCCTTGCGCAAACTCGGGCCAAAAAATATAATCTTCCTCCATGTCACAGTATGAATTACAGGATTTAATTTGATCTGTGTTCCTTTTTTCATATTTTCATAAATTTGTGCCTTTAAAAACTCAGATTACTTTGTCATTGCTTATAATGGCTCTTCAATAGTTGGCTCTTTGGAATGCTCCCTATGTATTAAGAAAGAATCCAATCCATAAGAAGCAATATTCATGAATTGTCTTACTATTACCAGCGCAAGACTCAACATTCTCCTGTTCATATAACTAAGGGTTTTGTGCTATCCCTGCCTCTTTCCACGTACAGAAACCCAAACCCAAATCCAAACAGAAGCAACCCCACAGTCTGTACCTTTTCCATCCAAAGGAAACCCCAACCCCATGAGCCTGTGATCTCCACAGGTATTGGGCTTAAAGTCACCTGGAAAGCACATTGAAAGGCAGAATCTCAGTAGGGAGACAACAGCAGGAGCCCAGGAATCTGCATTTCCCACCAGACCCAGGACCTTGCAGAAGACCCCGAAAAATGCTGAGAAAAAGTCAGCAAGCATGAAGTTTACCAGGTCATATAGCCTCTCACATGGGCGTAGTCAATGTCACTGGAGCCAAAGCTGAAGATCTGTGGAAGCTCATCTTATATGTCAGAGGATCAGGAAGCACCTGGAGTTGTGAATTAGCCAAAGAACAAAAGAAAACAGGCCTTCTCCATCAGCGGGATGTTAGACTAACTCCTGAAGAGAGGTTTGGAAAGCAGGTATGAAGTCTCAGGAAATTTCTCTCTCACAAAATGTCTAACTTCCTGAGAGTAAAAAACTTAAAAATTAAAAAAACAAAAAATAAAAGCACCTTCGCTAGGGAAAAAAATACACATTTTATTTATTTATTTATTTATTTATTTATTTATTTATTTGAGAGAGAGAGAATGAGAGACAGAGAGCATGAGAGGGAGGAGGGTCAGAGGGAGAAGCAGACTCCCTGCCGAGCAGGGAGCCCGATGTGGGACTCGATCCCGGGACTCCAGGATCATGACCTGAGCCGAAGGCAGTCGCTTAACCAACTGAGCCACCCAGGCGCCCTCCATTGGATATTTTTTCCTGCTTTGTCGAAGACTAGTTGCCCATAGAGTTGAGGGTCTATTTCTAGGTTCTCTATTCTCTTCCATTGACCTATGTGTCTATTTTGTGCCAGTATCATACTTCTGCATTTGGCTGTCCAATTTTCCAAACACCATTTGTTGAAGAGACTGTCTTCTTTCCATTGGATATTTTTTTTTTAAGATTTTATTTATTTGAGAGAGAGAGAGAATGAGAGACAGAGAGCATGAGAGGGAGGAGGGTCAGAGGGAGAAGCAGACTCCCTGCCGAGCAGGGAGCCCGATGCGGGACTCGATCCCGGGACTCCAGGATCATGACCTGAGCCGAAGGCAGTCGCTTAACCAACTGAGCCACCCAGGCGCCTTTTTTTTTTTTTAAATGCAATCTTTTTTTTTTTTTAATTTTTTTTTTTAAAGATTTTATTTATTTCATAGAGAGAGACACAGCAAGAGAGGGAACACAAGCAGGAGGAGTGGGAGAGGGAGAAGCAGGCTTCCCACTGAGCAGGGAGCCTGAAGCGGGGCTCGATCCCAGGACCTTGGGATCATGACCTGAGCCGAAGGCAGACGCTTAACCGACTGAGCCACCCAGGCGCCCCCCAAAAATACACATTTTTAATGTCCTCTTTTTCATTCTCTGTTTGTCTCTTGATTCCTAGGAATATGATTATCCTAAATAATTTTTTTTTGTTTTAGGAAGTCTTGCTTTACACTTATTTGTACCTGATTCTGTTACTTCCTGATAAAGATTCTTTCCCCTTCTGTTTCTCCCAGGCTTTTTTTTCTCTTATTTGCCAGCTCTTAACTTCTCCTCAAGTGGATAAGTTCCCTCTGTCCCTATAAGAAACTGAAATGACTAATTGGAAATGCATTCATTCTACTTCTGTTAAAGCAGCTTTCCTGGTCTTGTTGATGTGCTAGTGTTTTAAAGTTGGCAGTTGGATCCAGCCCAGAATCTCCAGCACTTGTTCTTGACCCTGGAAATAGGATCCAGCTTTGCATGCTTTACATAGCAAACCATAGTGTGGTAATGATGATAGACAAGGGTTGCCAGATAAAACATAACACACTCTGTTAAAACTGGATTTCAGAGAAACAACGAGCAAATTTTTAGTGTGAGTATGCCCTCCCCAATAGGGCATGGGACATTCTTACAATAAAAAAATTATTTGCTCCCCCCCACCACCGAATGCCAACTTTAACTATGGGCCCTGTGTTTTTATTTGCTGAATCTGATAACCCTATGCTAGATTGATTCTTAAATAAAAATAGCAAGATTATGGTGATTATTATTTTTCATTTCTGGTGGTCTATAAAGGCATCCTGATGTCACTGGGTAGGCATCAAAATGCATTTATTTAAAAGTTCTTAAAGCTTTTCTCTTGTCTTAGTTGTTATAAGCCAAACATAAAAAGCCACATTTGAGACTGCTTTTTCAACAAAGCAGGGATTTGATTAAAGTATGCTTGTATCTTATTAGATATTGGATATCAATATTGGGCATTAGGAAATGCCACCCAGCCATCTTGTCTTAAGCCTGGCTAGTTGAATGCATTTTTAATTGGTGGTAGCATTGATATGCTCAGATGGACTAAAGCTGACATTTTATAAATTGGGCAGCATCTTTATATTTATTTTATACAGAGTGACTTGGCAGTTAACACAGCTGCTGTGTTTTGTTTTTGTACCACACATCAGCTCCTGCTGGAAGAAATCTGTACCTGAATAGTTAACCATTAATCTTCAGTTATATAAAATGTGTATTGTACATATCCTCACTTTAATGATGTCTGTAGAGATGAACTTCCAAAGATGGTCGGTTTTTCTTCTTCTTTTTTTTAATAAATGAATATAACTTGAATGGAATTTCAAGTGCTTCCATGTTTGGCTCACAACACCTGATGCAATGGAAAGCCTATGAACAGAGACGTGTGTTTTGTTGCTACGTCAATGGCTTGAGAATTACTATTATGGGACACTAAAAAAAAATTGCTATTATTTATTTTGTTAAAATTCTAAAGGGTCTCTGAAGAGATAGCTTCGAAACCTGCTAAGTATAGGGAAAGGCCAAACATGTTATTCAGGGTCTACGTATGTACCAAATATTTTCTACTGATGCAAAGGCCCTTCTAGCAATTGAGAAGGAATGCTTTTTTCATTTGGAACCTTAGTCAGCTGAACAGGAGGGCAAAGTGGATTCAAGCTGGGGGAGGGGAGTGTGGGGTCTTTGCCAGGCATATTTTACAAGTGAGAAAGGAAGAGAGAGGAGACTCACACCCAGCCCGCTGCTTTTCATGCCATGCAAAGGAATCAGAGGCCAAATTTGATACATACAGTGGGAAAGAAAGGAAATTCAAGCTTTAACTCCTATATTGCCATGGAAGATGAGATTTTCAAAGCTGTGTAATGTCCTTCTTTGAATTCCCAGTCTGCTTTTGTTAGCATTCACGGCTTACACCAACAGGGACAAAGGAATGCCCAGAAAAAGGATGTATTGTCCAGACAGTCCCCAGGGCCCAGGCCTGGGAATAAAACCTGCAACATGGATCTTATAATCTTGTTCTGTTTTTCTTGAAATGGCAGTTTCAGATTGCTCTGGTGTTTGTGTCCTTACAGACAGGACTCCTCATCGGTTTTTAAAAGGGAAATCTGAGTTTTTGAGACAAGGCAAGCCCAATGGCCAAGTTGCCAGTCAATGAGACAGTGTCAATTTCTGCCCCTGGGGGAGGACTGCCTGACCAGGACTATTGCCCTTGAATCACTAGGAAGAAAAGATAAGCTTTGCATCATTCTCCCTGAATCGAACCCCCCTTTTTAAATTATTGAATTAATAGACATAAAATTTACTCTACATAACTGCTATGCTTGTGTGAACTCTTAACCCTAATTATTATAAACTCTGTTTACAATTTGTTACAAACAATCCACAGACCTGCACTGCTCTGCTTTTCAAACACTGAGGAGTTACTGATGCAAAGTATGCTACAAAAATTCTAAAAAAAAAAAAAATTTAGATACTTTTAAAGAATAATTTTAGGGTCTGTATTGAATGAATAGAAACTATATCCATTTATATTGTTGAAGAAACAAAAAAAAATGCACTAAACTCTTCTAGTAAAAGATTAAAAATTAAAATCAATTAACTTAATAGCCAATTGATGCCAAAGATTCCTTAAGTCACCATTTAATGAGAAATTTTAAAATCACTTATAATTACATTAATGCTCTAAAAATTGGGACTCGAGCTCAGTGAAAATAATTCTTTGTTGACTGACAAGTTTGGAAATTACTAACTGCTTGTGACACCGCTCCAACTGGTTCCTCTAATTCCTATTTTATTCTTCATTAGAGAGAGGAAAACAAAACACAGCTGCCAGTTTGCCACAATTTAAGATAATCTCAATATATGAAAATCCAAGTGTACTGCCCAAAGATTACGTTTAGATTACAAAATATTGTGAAGAGTTCCTTAATATATTTAATTTCCTCTGGTGTACGTAAGCATTTCCTTAGATCACTAAACAGTTGAGACACAGTTATAGGTAGAAGGGCCTAGAAGTGAAAATTAGAGGGAAAGTGTGTTGATTTAACAAACCTATAGCACTTACTATGTACTAGACACTGTTCTAAAGTCTTTGCAAAAATGAACTCACTAAATCCTCATAACAACCTGTGGGGCAGATATTATTTCTGTCTTCATTTTACAGGCATGGGAACTTTTTAGGTAAGAGGGAGGGTAAATGATCATTGTAGGGTCATAGCAGAGGCAAGATTTGAAGCCCATGGGTCTGGCTTTAGAGTCACTCTCATTCTGTACATGGCGGGTATCTTGTAATTGACAATCAGAAACAAGTGTAAAGCATTTTAAAGTCAAAATGTAATTCAACTGGGTGATTGAATTAATGAGCATGGTGATTTCAATAAGACTTTCCCATGAACATATCTAACTCATAGATCAAGGCAGAAAGCAGAAACCATAGGTTTATTCTTTTTTTTTTTAAGATTTTATTTACCTATTTGAGGAGAGAGAGAGAGAGCGCATGTGCACAAGCAGGGGGAGGAGCAGAGGGAGAAACAGACTCCCCACTGTTGGGGAGCCAGAGGCAGGACTCAATGCCAGGACCCTGAGATCATGACCTGAGCCCAGGGCAGATGCTTAACTGACTGAGCCACCCAGGCGCCCCACCATAGGTGTATTCTTAGATCTCTGAAGATGAACTGATCATCCATTCACCTCCCTTTAAAAACCACTTCTCTCAGCGTCCTTTCTGAGTGAGATAACTATAGTAATATAATGACCACTTGCTTGCCTTTGTAAACATCCATCCCTAATTGGTCCTACATAGGAGGAAACAACCCCTGCTTCAACCCTCATATATGTCATTTATACATACTCTACCAGAGCAAAAATATGCATATAAAATCTCTATAAGAATCAAGAAATATAAGTTAAAATACAATGAGATACAGTGTTTTACCCACTAAATTGGTAAACATCTTTAAATGGTTATATGTAATGGTAGAATGAGGTACAATTAAATGGGCCCACTCATATATGGCTGCTGAATGTTTAAACTGTTGTCAAGAAAGCCATTTGGTAATAAGTGCCAAAAATTTTTTAAAAAATATCCTTAGTATTTGACCCAGAAATTTCACTTCTAAAGGTTTTTATTTTCGAGATTTATGCAGAAGGATATTCATTGCAATACTAATGATATTAATGAACTATTAGAGGCCACCTAAATGTCCAACAATTTAAGGTACATGAATATGTTGTAACTATGTTACAATGTTTGTAACTACAAAATGGGATATTATGAAGCCATTAAAGCCATGCTTTGGTGGAATAACTCTGAAAAACTTTCCAAATAAGTGAAAAATGTAGGACATAGTACGTTAAATATACATATTATCAATATTTTGTGTTGCTACCAGGGATTGGAAACTCAACTGCCAACAGTCCACAGAGGCATTCTAGTGAGTGAAACTGGCAAGGAAGAGGTCCATTAAAATGCAACAATCTTCCTTTCTCCAGTTTTTCTGGAATATTCAGTCTTCTTTCTCTTTTACCATTGTGTTTCCTCCCCCTACCACCCATCTTTCTTTTTCCCACTCTTATTGAAGACCAGACACAGAAATATCTATCTATACTGTACACACGTGTAATTACTCGCCATGGAAATTCAGCACACAGAGGAGTGAGAGCGGCTCGCTAGAGAGACGAGCCTCTGGGGGCAGGAGTCCTACCCAATCTATTCTTGCCGTAACAGGTGGAGCCCACAAGTCACCCCTTCATTCAAGGATGACAGAAATCTTACTTTTTTAGGTGAATTCTGATTTGTATAGTTGACTTAAGATTTTACACACACACACACACACAGAGCGAGGACCAAACAAAACACATTGAGAGACTTCAAGTTTGTGACTTCCAGTATCCACACTTACGTGCAGGAATGCAAAAACAACTGTTAAGAAACATATAAAAATACAATGACTAGCATCATTTTGGACGAGATTGGGTGCATCAGGGGTGGTACAGCTGTAGACAGCTAGCGTAACTTCAATCGTTTTATTTTCTTTTACACGTTTGCTATTTCCTAAGTTCTCTCCATGTATTTTTTTTTCTCTCCATGTATTTCTTTTTATAATCAGAGATCTATGACCTCCTCTTGTATTACTGTATCTATTTAGTAATCCTTTTGGGAGATATAGAGTAGTTTAAAAAACATGCATGGCCCTCTTTTGAAGTTTGTCTCCCATCTTACATTTCTAGGTATGTCCACACACCTACATGGTTATAGATCATGTTCTTATTCATGAAATCATTACTTCTAAGCTGTCAGAAGCTTCTTTGAAAAACAGGAGTCTAAAAACTTGTCTCATTTTTTTTTTTTTACTCCTATGTGGCTTACTCCTGTGATTTTCTGCTTAAATTCAGCTGCATTTTTCTTTTCTTCTTCAAATCACATCCAACCTTCTCAATTATAGCTAGGTGATGTTAAGCTATTTTCTAATCTAGTGGTGGAGACCTTTGATGGTAAAATGCTGGCAGTTCACCGGCCAAAGTGCCTTTTATTTTTTAAATGATTAGGACATTCCATAGCTGTTTGGACAGGCGTGGCTTTGGGAACAGAAAAGACAATTTTAAGGTTTAAGTTAGCACTGCCACCTCTGACGCATGCTTCTCTGGACAGTCACCTTAACAAAAGGGGATTAAAAAAAGAAAAAGGAATGTAGCCAACAAGTACAGTACTCAGTCTAGGAAAAAAAAGAATGTAACAGGCTCAGGCGATTGAGGGTTAGGATGAAGTAACCGGTGAAAACGACAAAGCCCTCTCTTTCTGTTGGACAAAGCATGCTTTTCACAAAGCTCAAAACGAATTAATTACGGAATTATGGCTGCACACATACGGTAAACTTTATTCACCCTGACCCCCTCTGGGTGTCTTCTGTTTAAAGGGTGAGGCTTCTTGGAAACAAGCTTGTTTGACCATTTCTCTTGTTTATAGAGCATGCATTTTACGAAAATTGGGAACACAGAGAGAAAAATCTGGATTTCATTTTTAACCAGCCATTGTTTTTCTAATTTCTCTGTTTTCCTGAAAGCATATTGTATTTTTTAAAGTATTAAATAAAAAGAGAAAATGAAAATTGTTCACATTATTATAGAATAAAAACAAGTGTATCCTAGCCATTAGGCTGACATTATTCGATCAGAAAATAGAGTAATTCATTCTCAAAGGAAGGCTTGATAGAATCTTTAAAATGAGGTGTGTGTGTGTGTGTATGTGTGTGTGTGATATCAAACCTTAGGGCTTTCTTTCCGCTGAAGCATTAAAAAGTGAGAATTCTGATTTCTTGTTGACAATGTTTAAATGAATATGTCAATTTATAATTACAAATGGAAAGGGAAACTTTTTATAACTGAATATTTAACATATATTACAGTCATAACACAAACTACATAATGTGGTTCTTGCCCCATTTTGGCCATGCTTCTTTTCTACAAAGGAGGGATCTCAAATCACTCACCTTAAAACTTGAAAATAGTTTCCTGAGATGGTGAGTTCTCTATGAAAATGGGGGTAGATTATTCTATGGCCTTTCCTTTAATGTCTATGTGTGTGTTTTAATAACATAATCCTTACAGGCAAATAAAGATCAAAAGGAGTCGAAGGCAAGTATTTCCTGTAGGGGCAAAGGGTGCAGAGAGGTTAAACTCACTATGTTTGTGATTTTCACTTTGCTTAATTGTAAAATGCTTCTTGTTTCTATAGCACCTTTGACCTCCATGACCCCCTGAAAATAAGACTAGGCCATTTATTTCCTGTCAACTTGATTTCCATTCTTTGAGTTGAATCACAGAGTATAGAAAACTTGTCAGAGCAGATTGAGAAATATAGAAATATTTCAAGGGTTTCCGCTCTAACTTCCTTTTAAAAGAATTAACCTTTTACAGTTTTTTTTTTTTTCTTTTTCCAGATGAATCACAAGCTGTGACTCAAGACTTCTCATCATCCAGATCTAAGTTTTATGACTGGCCAACTGTATGCCTTTGTGATGTCGTGGTGTAGGGCCATTTTTAATGCCTTTTCTGAATACCCACATGACCAGAAATCTGTAAGTAGACAGTCAAAGGAAATATTTATTCCTGATAACACTTAATATGGGCCAGGCACTTTATATACATGATCTCTTTTAATGCTCACATAAATACTATGAGGTATGGGGCGCCTGGCTGCCTCAGTCAGTGAAGCTCTTGATTTCGGCTGAGGTCACGCTCTCAGGGTCCTGAGATGGAGCCCAAGGTCAGGCTCTGCACTCAGTGGGGCATCTGTTGCCCTCCCTCTTCTTCTCCCTCTGCCCCTCCTCCCGCCCACTCACGTGGGCTCACTCTAAAAAGAAATAATTAAAATCTTTAAAAAAAAGACTATGAGGTATGTATTATTATCATCCCTGTTTCACAAATGGGGAAGTGCACAGCCATTACACGGCAGACCACAATCCCAGCTCACGTGTGGCTGACTCCAGAATCTATGCTTTCCCAGTGGTTTTCAATCTTGGCTTGGAGCTTTCACATCTCAATGTCCAGGACAGCCTCCAGATGAAATCAAAATGGAATCTCTGAGGGCGGTATCACCCAGGCATCATCAGTATTTCTAAAAACTTCCAGGTGATGCTAATGTGCAGGGTGGGTTGATACCATTGCCCTACAGGGATTTTCCCTTCCTTTCCTCCTTCCTTCCTCCCTCCATCCTTTCCTTCTTTCCTTCCCTCCCTCCCTCCCTCCCTTCCTTCCTTCCTTCCAAGAGAACGCACAAGAGCACAAGCGGTGGGGGAGGGGCAGAGGCAGAGGGAGAGACAGAATCTCAAGCAGGCTCCACGCCCAGCATGTAGCCCAACACAGGGCTCAATCTCATGACCCTGAGATCATTACCTGACCCAAAATCGAGAGTCAGACGGACTCTTAACCCATGGAGCCACCCAGGCACCCCTAGGGACTTCTTTATTGATCACCACAAAAAAACAAGGGTTGGCTGTAATTCAAACTTGAGCCACATGCATAGGGAAGTTTTATGAATCTTCATTTTGTATTTGAGAGTAACCCTTCATAATGGTTTCGGCGTGCAAATACGGTGGAATTTGACTTGAAAAATTTAAAATTATATAATTAGGCACTTTCAACTTCCGCTGTAAGCATTCACGGATCCAAGCCTGACAATATGAAATCAGGCAGTGGAGGTGAGGGTACAGGGAGGACAGGTACCCACACATCAGCCTCCCATACAGGTGATGTGGGTCCACGTGTGTCCAGCTAGATATAGCAAGCCATCTAAACCCCAGAAACCTTCCTAAAGGCAGCAAGTTTGAGATCATGACCTCCCATTCTTATTTTGCTTGAGAACAACCCCTGCTGGAGACTGAAAGGATTCTTGCTCAGAACTTCAGCTAGAGGGCATTTCAGGTCTTCCAGAAATAATAATGTATTAGTTTCCTGGGGCTGCCATAACAAAATACCACAAACTGAGTAGCTTAAACAACAGACATCTATTGTCTCACAGTTCTGGAGGCTAGAAGTCTGAGATCAAAGTGTCGGCAAGGCTTGTTCCTTCTGAGGGCTGTGAGGGAGAAGCTGTTCCAGGCCTCTCTCCAGCTTCTGGTAGCCTCAGGCATTTCTTGGCTTATAGATGGCTGTCTTCTTTCTTTACGTGTCTTTGCCTCTGTGTTCAAATTCCCCCTTTTCATAAGGCCATAGTCATATTGGATTAGGGGCCCACCCTAATGACCTCATCTTCACTTGATCACCTACCAAGACCCTCTTTCCACAGGTCCTGGGTGTTAGGAACTTCAGTATCTTTCAGAGGGACACAATTCAGCCTGCAACAAATACCGTCTGCCAATGGAAAGAAGTTATCACTAACTAGAAATTGTGAAAATCCCCAATGAGAGGAAATTTCTTAATTTTTCCGAAAGAAGATAAGAACTATACCTTAAACATGTATAGCACTTTAAAGCTTAGAAAACATATTCTTAGACACTAACTCATGACCCTCACAGAGGCCCTATAGATTTACTAAATAAATGAAAATCAGAGAATTTGATTAAACACTTTGGGGCCACACAACTAATAAGGGTGGTGGGAGAGGTGGGGTCTATGGTTGAAGCTGTCATCCAACCCCACAATCTACTGCTGACCCCAAATAAATTAGAGGTCCAGCCTGACTCATCACAGACCATGAAGCATGATGGCTGAGAAACCTCACATTGACTGAGCTGATGTCACAAAGAACCGGAATGGTCTGACCATGAGAAGGCAAAAGAAGGTGAAAATATTCTCCCTCATGGAGCAGAGCATTCAAGATGAGACACTGAGGGGATAAAAGGAAACTCAATGCTTCCCATAAATACTGGTTATTGACAAGGGGAGAAGGACACTGAAGACTCGCTCTTTCAGTAAGTGGGTTCATTTTCACAAAATGCTTTCTTTGATGGAATGCTTGATTTCTTAGTGTTTCTGTGATGACTCAATAAGAGTAGAATGTTTTATCAACCATGCATGTTGCTTCTTGAAACATGCTGAGCCCCCAGTGGAACAGTTACTCAGAGTCTATAATAACTTCAACTTAATACCCATTGACAGGGGCACCTGGGTGGCTCAGTCGTTAAGCGTCTGCTTTCGGCTCAGGTCATGATCCCAGGGTCCTGGGATCAAGCCCCACATCAGATTCCCGGCTCCTCAGGAAGCCTGCTTCTCCCTCTCCCACTCCCACTGCTTGTGTTCCCTCTCTCGTTGTCTCTCTCTTTGTCAAATAAATAAAATCTTAAAAAAAAAATCTTTTATTCTTATTCTTGACAGATATTCATATGTACAGAATTTGGGTGGGACTGGGGAGCTCCACAAAATGGCTCTTTGGCTGTAGACTCTATATTAAAATACAACAAAACAAACAACAAACAAAAGAGCCAGAGTATTCAAATCATATCAGTATATGTCCAAAGGTAGGATTTAAAAGGCACTTTCCTTAAAGAAAGTGTGCTTATCCCTCTTGAGAAAAACAAAACAAAGCAAAATAAAACAAAAACACAAAACCCTCTCCTATCAGAGATACCAGGACTAACCAGGTATGAAGGGTCAGAAACTACCCCTCTCTCCCTCTCTTCGTATCTTATCTGCAACCAGCTTCCCCTCTCTTCCTCTGTAACTCCCAATCCTGACCAAAATTTTCCTCCAGGGATCCACCAATATGGGCCTTTGAGTGGGATGTCTGAGACTAGAAAGTTGTCAGTTTTCTTAAATATCGTTCAGGCCAATGACCATTTTACAGAAAACAACAACAAACAAAAGAGCCATGTACTTTGCAAATGTCAAATCCTTATTCAAGCCAGGGCCTGACCTGAGGAGCAGTGGGCTCCTCTATTCTTTGGACCTTTCCATTCCACCTTTACAAAACTTCCAGTCTCTCCTTCCTTCTCCTTCTTCCTGTTCCTCTCATCCCTTCTCTAGACTCTGACCCCTTGCTCCAGCATGGAGCATGGCAGTAGGAAGCTTTCTGTTAGCAAGCACTGGTCCCAGCGCTCTTGCTACAAATTGAACAATTGAGGCCATCTAGAAAGCACTGGACTCAGTGCCCTCCTTGATGCATCTTTACACTTTTTGTGTTGACCCTCAGTGGAAATAGTGTGTATCCAAATTATAAATGGGGGAAATCATTAGCTAGGCCTGATGCAGCATCCAACTGGTTATCAAGACCTATTGTCTACCTTTACATCTAAGCACAAATGTCATCTCCTCCATGAAGCCTTCCTGGACTTCCAGCAAGAATTTTAGTTGTTCCCTCCAGTGTTCCCATTGCCCCATATATATATCTCTACTAGAACCCACTGCTTCATAGTTGCTTGTATCTTTGTCTCTCTCCCCAGCAGACTGAGATTCACAGAGTTCTTAATTGTGACTCATTTTTTATTCTAAAACATGTATTCATTTATTTATTCTTCTCACATATATTTATTGATCACCATTATTAGTCAGACTCTATGGTCTGAGCAAGGCATGTTTTGGTCTAGTTAGAGAGATAAACAAATAAATAGGTGATTACTATTCAGAATAAGTGGAGCAATACAAATCTCAGTTTATAACTCAGATGTGGAAGGAATATGTCTTTATTTTTTCTTTAACTTGGCTTTATTTTTTTGAGTTCCTATGTCACCAGGGAAGCTCAGCTTTCAGTTAATGTATAATTTCTCCCCCTTTTCCTTGCTTTAGTCTAAGTTCTGGGAGCTTATAACTTACTAAGGTTTTGGAGGCAGGAGGGTCACCTGATGCTTAAGCATCTGTGTAGATATGTGCTTGTTTGGACATCCATGCAGAAAGGCAACAAGACATCTCACATTCTCACCTACCTGGCCTCTCCAGGTTGTATAGCTTTTTCTCTCAGGTCATTGTAGTGCTTAAGATTCCTGTTGAATCTTCCCTGAGAACTTGACCTCACCAGGCACTATGCCCAAGAAAGTAGGATAGATCCTTCATGCCCCAACACACTTGATCCCTCTTTCTTCTCATAAACTCAATCATAGTTTTGCTCCTACTATGATGGGATATTTTCAAAAAATGGGGTCTAGGATCCCTTTCTGCTGGACCCAGATATGCCAACATCTACTCTCATCAGGAAGCAGATTTTTTGGATGGTGGTCTAAATAGGGAGGGGGATGCTTTCTTCTCTATTTCACTCAAAAAAAAATGGTGGTTGGTGCTACAATAGGAGCATATGAGAGGGGAAAACTGGGATTGGAAGTAGGGCATAATTTGGTGAATTCTTGCAGGAGGTAATTCTAGGCTGAGACCTGAAGTTGTCAAAGAGAAAAGAGGTGTAACCCAAAGACTGGTGTGCAGGCAGAGAGAAGAGCTTTGAGAGAAGTGAGAAGAGGGGTGGCCAAGGGACTGCCAATAGTTTGTCATGATCAGGTCATGGACTTGGAGGCAGGGAGTGATAATCAATTTGGAGCAGCGTAGGCAGCAGCCAAATCATGGAGGGTTTTGAAGTCATGCTTAGGAGTGTTGGTTCATCCTCAAGGAAAAGGGGCCTGGGGTGGAGGGCCACTCACAGATTTTTAAGTAGGAGATTGTGTGATTGATTTGCACGTTAAAAATACCAGCCTGAGGGCAGTTGAGAGAAACAAGACCTAGGGAAGTGAGACTAGTTAGGTAGCATGACACTGACAGAGGAAAGAGATGTGAGAGGATCAAATCAGGAGAGTTGTGGAGCAGGTAGAGGAGAGTGGGCATAATGGAAAGATGCTATGAAGGAAGAATCAGTTTGAACTGAGCCAGTCATCACATGTTGAGGGTGATGGAGAGAGAGGAGACAGGTATGACGTCTCTGATTCTAGCTTGAGCAACTTGTTAGATTGGGTGGTATTCTTTAAGACAAGAAGTGTAGAAGGAGGCACTGCTTTGGAGAAATGCTTACAAATTCAGTTTGGGGTACAGTGAATTTTTAGTACATGGGGACATATCCATGTGAGGATGCGAAGGGGCTAGTTGGACACACAAGCTCAGAGCCTGGAAAAAAGATCTGGGCCAAAGACATCATTATCACAGAGTTGTATTTGAAGCATGTGCAATAGAAGATATTTTCCTGGTTGGGTGTGTAAAGTAAGGAGGAATTAGGGCCCAGAATACAATACTGAAGAATAGCAACCTTTAAGAGTAAATGGAAAAGAGAATCCCACAAAAAAGACTGAGGAGTCAGGGAAGGGCAGAGATGAGGAATAAAATTCTAGAGAGAGGGTGTCATGGAACTCAAGGGAAGAGAGGATTTTAAGGAAGAAGAGACTGGGTGATTGGGCCAAGTGCCACGGAGAAGAAGAGAAGAGAATGGGTAACCTTCGCCATATCACTGTCAGAAGAATGATGGAAACAGAGCCAGAGGCCAAGGAGCAAGTGGAACAGAAAGAAGACATCATCAGATCATCTGAAGCTCCTGCTTAAAACTCCTTATTGGGCTCCCATCACATTTAGGATAAAACGTGAAATCCTCTACAGGACCTAAAAGGCCCCCGTGGTCTGTTCTTTGTCCGTCTCTACGACTATATTGTTCCTACCTTCTCCCTTGACCACTCCTAGAGGCCCCAGGCCTCCTTTCTGCCCTTCAAACACACCAAGCTCATTCCTGTTCCAGGACTTTTGCATTTTCTGCTCCTTTGCTCTAATGCGCTCCCCCAGATACTTTCAGGCTTGCCTCCTTACATTTTAGGTCTCAAGTCAAAAGTCACCTCACCCCAAGAGCTCTTCCCTGAGCAATCTAGAGGGCATGTCACCACCACCCCACCCATTGCCCCCCTTTACCACACAATCCTATTTTAGCTTCTTTATATTATGTATCAGTTCTCCACATTTGCATATTCATTTATTTGTCTGTATTTATTTTATGTTTCCTTCCATGAAATGTACATTCCTTAAAGTCAGGGACTCCATCTACTGTGTTTGAAATTATATTTCCAGCACCTAAAGCCGTGCTGAGTAAATGTTCAATGACTATTTCTTGGTTCACTGGAAGTGTTAGCGACATATAAAGAACACTTTTAAAAAATTACCAGGCAGGAGCTCAGGAAGATAGTGGAGTAGGAGGACCCTGAGCTCACCTGGTCCCACATTTACAACGAGAAAGCACCCACATTCAAGTCAATAAGCTAGAGAGTGACCCAAAGACTTGCAGAACAGACTCCACAACTAAATACAGAGAAGAAGCTACATCTGAAAGGTTAGGAAGTTCAGAAACCAGAGGGGCTGAATTCTCTAAGTTTGTAAAATCAGGGGGACATGGAGCCTGGAGCTTTAAAAGTCAGCTGACTCAGCACCTGGTGAGCCAGGAAGGCAAGTGGTAGCTGGGTTGCTGCCCTTAAAGAGACAGCAGCCTGCCCAGAGAGGCAGCATAAAAATGGCAGTTTACATACACAATGCCAGAACAAATGGGTGACAGACCTGTTCATATTGATTTGGATCATGTTGAGGGGTCTCTGAAAACAAGGGAGCTGGTATGTCCCATTTTCTTTTTTTCTTTTTTTTTTTTTTTTAGATTTTATTTATTTATTTGACAGAGAGAGAGACAGCAAGAGAGGGAACACAAGCAGGGGGAGTGGGAGAGGGAGAAGCAGGCTTCCCGAGGAGCAGGGAGCCCAATGCGGGGCTCAATCCCAGGACCCTGGGATCATGACCTGAGCCAAAGGCAGACGCTTAATGACTGAGCCACTCGAGCGCCCCTGGTAGGTGCCATTTTCCTTCCCTGACCCCCAGCAAAAACACAGAGCCACCTGTGGGAGGCAGTGCTGCCCAGATACTTGCTACCTAACCTGCTAACAGTGACCACATGCACAAGTTCTACTGAGGACTTGCCCACTACAAGCCTGCTGGCCTCAGTGCTGGGCTCAGGCAAATTTTGTTAAGGGCACTCATGTACCCCACTCAGCCACCAGGTGCACAGTTGCCACCCCACGTGTTGTGCTCAGCCTCATGCCCCTGGCCACCCTGGCACACATCCCCCGGCTGCCATAGCGCCTCCAGGGATCCGGCATAGGACTTGTGGCCCAGTGCAAATTTTGCTAACACCACCACCCTGCTCTCAAGTTCCCAGTGGGCACGGCCCCTCATAACTGGCCTGCCTGGATCTCACTAACACCACAGAGAGCAAGCACAGCCCCCAACAGGTAGAGTCAGTGCAGATGACCGTACTGAAAGGAAAAGTGACTCAGACACAACACCCATAGGATACTCTCCTGAATGCCAGGTTCTGGTGAACAGGGGACACTGCACTGAAGGGCACCTTTTCTTCATAAAATCACTACTTTCAGAGCAAAGGACACTTTCCTAACACACAGACTTCCTTAACACACAGAAACAGACACAGAGAGGCAGACAAAATGAGAAGACAGAGAAATGTATGCCAAATGAAAGAACAGGACAAGGCCACAGCCAGAGATCTAAGGGAATTTAAACAATGATCATAAGATTATTCACCAGACCTGAGAAAACAGTGGAAGACATGAGTGTGACCCTTAACACAGAGATGAGGAATAACATAGCAGAGATAAAGGGCTCAATAAATGAAATGAAAGCAGGATGGAGGAAGCACAGGAATGAATTAGTAACCTAGAATACAGACTAATGAAAGTAATCAAGCTGAACAAAAGAGAGAGAAAAGAATTATGCAAAATAAAAACAGACTTAGGAAACCCAGTGATTCCATCAAATGTAGTAACTTTCATATTATAGGAGTCCCAGAAGAAGAGAGAGAAAAAAAGGCAGAAAATTTATTTGAAGAAATAATAGCTGAAAACTTCTCCAATCTGGGGATATTCAGATCCAGGAGGCACAGAGAATGCCCAACAAAATCAACAAAAGCAGGCCAAACCAAGACATATTGTAATTAAATTCACAAAATATAGTGATAAAGAAAAAAATTTAAAGCACAAGACAAAAAAGTTATTAATTTATAAGGGAAAAATCATAAGGCTAGCAGGAGATTTTTCAACAGAAACTTTGCAGGCCAGAAGGGAGTGGCATGATATATTCAAAGCACTGATTAGGAACACTCTGCTGCTAAGAATATACTCTATCAACACAGTTAGGTGATCATTCGGAATAGGAGGATAGAGTTTTTCAGACAAACAAGAACTGAAGGAGTTCATGACCACTACACCATCTCTGTAAGAAATATTAAAAGGAACTCTCGGAGTGGAAAGGATAAACCAAAAGTGACAATATAGAAGTAGGAAACACAAAAGCAGTAAAAAAAAAATATTTCTGTAAAACACCAGTTAAGGAACTCTCAAAAAAAGGATATAAAGTATAACCTATACCTAAAATGTGGAGAAGAGAGAAGAATGGATTCAAACTTAAGTGACCATCAACTTAATATAGACTGCTATATATAGAAGAGGTTATATACAAACACATTGGCTTTGAATGACATACTGGACCAGATGGACTTAACAGGCATATTCAGAACATTCCATCCGAAAACAGTAGATTACATAGTTTTTTCAAGTGTACATGGAACATTTTCCAGAATAGATCACATATTAGCCCACAAAACAAACCTCAACAAATTGAAGAAGATCAAAATTATACTATGCATATTTTCTGACCACAATGTTATGAAACTAGAAGTCAACCACAAGAAAAAATCCAGAAAGACCACAAATAAATTACTACTAAACAATGAATGGGTCAACCAGGAAATAAAAGAAGAAATAAAAAAGTCTATGGAAACAAATGAAAATGAAAACACAAAGATCCAAAACCTCTTGGTTGTAGCAAAAGTGGTTCTAAGAGGGAAGTTTACAGCAATACCTCAATACCTTCTTGCTACCTTAAGAAGCAAGAAAAACCTCAAATAAAGAACCTAATGTAACACCTAAAGAAACTAGAAAAAGAACAACAAACAAAACCTGAAACCAGCAGAAGGAAGAAAATAATAAGGATTAGAGCAGAAAGAAATGTTACAGAAACTAAAAAAACAATAGAACAGATCAATGAAACCAGGACCTGGTTCTTTGAAAAAAATCAGTAGAATTGATAAACCTCTAGTCAGACTTATCAAGAAAAGAAGAGAAAGGGCTCAAATAAAATTACAAACGAGACAGGAGAAATAACAACCAACACTACAGAAATACAAACAGTCATAAGAGAATATTATATAAAACTATATGTCAACAACTTGGACAATCTAGAAGAAATGGATAAATTCCTAGAAACATATAAACTATCAAACTGAAACAGGAAGAAATAGAAAATTTGAGTAAAGCAAAGAAATTGAGCCAGTAGTCAAAGAACTCCCAACAAACAAAAGTCCAGGACTAAAGGGCTTCACAGGCGAATTCTACCAAACATTCTACCAAAACCTATTCTTCTCAAACTATCCCAAAAAATAGAAAATGAAGGAAAACTTCCAAATTCATTCTATGAGGACAGCATTACCCTGACACCAAAACCAGATGAAGTCACCAGGCCATATCACTGATGAGCATGGATGCAAAAATTCTCAGTAAAATACTAGTGAGGCAATCTGAAACAAATAATGCAATATATGTTAAGAAAAAAAGAAGAAGAAGAAGAAGGTAGTGGGAGGGGAAGAATGAAGCGGGGGAAATTGGAGGGGTGGACGAATCATGAGAGATGATGGACTCTGAAAAACAAACTGAGGGTTCTAGAGGGGAGGGAGGTGGGAGGATGGGTTGGCCTGGTGGTGGGTACTGAGGAGGGCACGTTCTGCATGGACCACTGGGTGTTATGCACAAACAATGAATCATGGAACACTTCATCTAGAACTAATGATGTAATGTATGGGGGTTAACATAAGAATAAAAAAAAATAAAAAAAAATAAAGAACACAAAGCAGAAAAAAAAATACTAGTGAGGTAAGTTTAACAATACATTAAAAAAAATCATTCATCACATTCAAGTGGGATTTCTTCCTGGGTTGCAAGGGTGGTCCAATATTTGCAAATCAATCAATATGATACATCATATCCATAAGAGAAAGGATAAGTACAATATGATCATTTCGATAGATGCAGAAAAGGCATTTGACAAAGTACAACATGTATTCATGATAAAAATCCTCAACAAAGGTTTATAGGGAACATACCTCAACATAATAAAAGCCATCTATAAAAAACCCACAGTGAACACTATCCTTAAAAGGGAGAGAAAAGGAGAACTTGTCCCCTAAGGTCAGGAATAAGACAAGGATGTCCACTCTCACTACTTTTATTCAACATAGTACTGGAAGTCCTAGCCACAGCAATCAGACAAGAAAAAGAAATAAATGGCATCCAAATCGGTGAGGAATAAGTAAAACTTTCACTATTTGCAGATGTCATGATACTATATATAGAAATCCAGAAAAACTCCACCAAAAAACTGCCAGAACTAATAAACATGAGGTGCCTGGGTGGCTCAGTTGGTTGGGCGTCTGACACTTGGTTTCATCTCAGGTCATGATCTTGTGGTTGTGGGACTGAGCCCCACATTGGGCTCTGCACTCAGTGTGGAGTCTGCTTCGGATTCTTTCCCTCTGTTTCTTTCTGCCCTTCTCCCTCCCACTCATACATGGGCATGCTTTCTCTTTCTCTAAAATAAATAAATAAATCTTAAAAAAAACCCTAATAAATGAATTCAGTAAATTACAGGACACAAAACTGATGTACAGAAATCTGTTGCATTTCTATACACTGATAATGAAATGGCAGAAAGAAAAATTAAGAAAACAATCCCATTTACAACTGCACCACAAATTATAAGATACCTAGGAATCAAACCTAACCAAGACATGAAAGACCTGTAATCTGAAAACTATAAAACACTGATGAAAGAAATTGAAGACAATGCAAAGAAATGGAAAGACATTCCACATTCATGTATTTGAAGAACAAATATTGTTAAAATGTCTATGCTACCCAAAGCAATCTATATGCTTATTGCAATCCCTATCAAAACACCCAACAGCATTTTTCACAGAGCTAGAACAAACAATCCTAAAATTTGTATGGAAACTGAATAGCCAAAGCAAACTTGGGGGGTGGGGGGGGCGGCGGGAAAAGCAAAGCTAGAGGCATCACAATTCTAGACTTTAAGTTATATAACATAGCTATAGTAATCAAAACAGTATGGTACTGGCACAACAACAGACACATAGATCAAAAGAACAGAATAGAAAATCCAGGAATAAACCCATAATTATATCATCACTTAATCTTTGACAAAGGAGGCAAGAATATTCAATGGGAAAAAGACATCCTCTTCAACAAGTGGTGTTGGGAAAACTGGACAGCAACATGCAAAGAATGAAACTGGACCACTTTCTGACACTGTACACAAAAATGAATTCAAAATGGATTAAAGACCTAAATGTGAGAACTGAAACCATAAAAATTCTAGAGGAGAACACAGGTAGTAATTTCTCTGACATTGGCCATAGCAACTTCTTTCTAGGTATGTCCCCTGAGGTATGGGAAACAAAAGCAAAAATAAACTATTGAGACTACATCAAAATAAAAAGCTTCTGCACAGTGAAGGAAACAATCAACAAAACTCAAAGGCAACCTATGGAATGGGAGAAGATATTTTCAAATGACATATCCAATAAAGGGTTAGTATACAAAATATATAAAAAACCTTATACAACTCAACACTCAAAAAGCAACTAATCCAATTAATAAATGGGCAGAAGGCATGAACAGACATTTCTCCAAAGAAGACATACAAATGGCCAAGAGATACATGAAGAGATGCTCATCATCACTTATCATCAGGGAAATACAAATCATAACTACAATGAGATATCTCACACCTGTCAGAATGGCTAAAATCAACAACACAAGAAACAACAGGTGTTGGCAAGGATGTGGACAAAAAGGAACCCTCGTGTACTCTTGGTGGGAATGCAACGTGGAAAACAGTATGGAGGTGCCTCAAAACGTTGAAAATAGAATTACCATATGATCCAGCAATTGCACTACTGGTTATTTACCCCAAAGGATACAAAAACACTAATTCAAAGGGATACCTGCATACCGATGTTTATAACAGCATTATTTACAATAGCCAAAATATGGAATCAGCCCAAGTGTCCATCGATACACGCACACACACACACACACACAACACACACGGAGGAATATTATTCAGCCATAAAAAAGAATGAAATCTTGCCATTTGCAATGGTGTGGATGGAGCTAGAGAATATAATGCGAAGTGAAATAAGACAAATACCATATGATTTCACTCATATGTAGATTTAAGAAACAAAACAAAGGGGAAAAGAAAAGAGAGAGAGAGAGACAAACCAAGGAACAGACTCTTAACTATAGAGAACAAACTGCTGGTCACCAGAGGGGAGGTGGGTGGGGGGATGGGTGAAATGAGGGATTAAGGAGTGCACTTACTGTGATGAGCACAATGTGTTGTGTGGAATGGTTGAACTGCTATATTGCATACCTGCAACTAATATAACCCTGTATGCTAACTAACTGGAATTAAAATAAAAACTTAAAAAAAAAGTTACCAGGCAGTATTGAAGACCTGGCTTAGATTTGGGACTTTGAGTCTCTGGTAGCACCAATCTTGGCTGATTCTCTCCTTGAGGGTAGAAAGTGGTGAATATGGCACTGACCCACAGTCATAGTTTTACTGTGACTCTTGGGAGGAAAATGATGGAACAGATGGGGGCTGTGGTCTGGGCTACATGGGGAAGGAAGTAGAGAGAAGGGCACTCCTCTATAGGCGAAAGGTCAAAGTCAAAGATGAAGAATCACAGAATGGGGGTCCTGGGGGCTGGACTTTAAAACATATAGTGATGTCTGCGCTCCCACTCAATTCTAATATACAGCCAGGGTTGAAAACCACTGAAGGCAGAGAACAAATGTATCAGATTGACCACATTAAAACTTGGCACGCTGCTCAAATAGTGAGCCTTAAGTTGTTCCAATGGCTTATTTTTCTGATGCAACACACTAAGCTTTATTGAAGGAATAAGCTCATATATGTATAAATGCCTAAAAGAATCTTCAATGTCATTATTAAACCAAACCACCAAAAATAATGCAGGACCTGGAACTACAAAATGAAGCAAAAGGCTTTCAGGTGAAGTGCTTCAGTTTGAAAAGTTATAGGAAAATTTCTCATTTTCAGTTTTTATACCTCTATTTTATGTATTTTAATGCCCATAGCGATGGGCTCCTAGAGATTTGCTCAGGCAGACACACCCCGTCCCCCCGCCCCCCCACACACGTACACACAGCACAACAGCCCCTTGACCGTGAACAGTCTGAAAGGTAGGGGGTTATTTTTTTCCTTCTCTTGTTCCATATTCTTTTGAAATCTACACCATATTTGGGTTGAAAGAGATGTTCTATATATTTTTCAGTAAGCGGTAGATCCTGTTTACTGAATAAATGCTCAATCAGCATGTGTCAGTTTAAACTTCCTCATGCTATCTCCCCGATTCAAATTTGATAATACAGATCTTTAAAGATATACCTTTTAATGAAGTGTTATCATGCTGCTAAATTTTCTTCTACTGTATAGAAATTAAAAGCAACATTTCTCTGGCCTAGAGCTAACTTTTTATGACTCCCTTGGTACTCTCTTTTTTTATCTTGATTTTTTAAGATGTTCAAATAAGTGAGTTTTCTTTTTGCTTGACACATTTTCACATATGTTGCCTTGATCTTTCACATCTTTTACCCATATGGGAGACTGCCTTAGAAATAAAGGATCTGTGTTTAATTATCTCCTGGGGACAATTTAAAGGGAAATCCAGAGTTTCTCCTCTGTAGTTCTACCTTAAAGAGGAATAAGAAGCAATGGTGAGTTTATAGCTTTTGGCTGTTGATAGAGATTTCTGAGTTCCCTCTGTGGGAGTACTAATCCCACCTGTTCACTTGGGTACGTCCCAAGCTTATTGATTCAGACCTTAATTTGTGAACATTTACATCAGGGCTGGGCTGACGTATATGGCATGCATTTCACAAAGGTTTGCTTAGCAAATTTGCAAAATATAAAAAAAGATAAAAGAGAGAGTTTGAATTGAGACCAAACTAATTTTATCCAACTTTGCACATTTAACAATTATGTAATGTTTCTATAATTTAGCTTTAATAATTTTAAAGCTGAGTTTTTAAAAATCTAGAATCAGATAGTTGACATTTTACAGTTAAAACTGGACTGAGAGAGCTCAAATGGTTGACCTAAGATCATGCATCTGATTGGGGGAAAACCAAGGTTAGAAGGCAAGTTCGCAGACTCACTAATATGCCATCTTGCATTTGCGTTTATTCACCAAAAACAGGTCCCCAGGAAACTTCCACTAGTTCGAGTTGTTTCTGTTCCTGGATGTAATAATGCTTCTCATAAAACACATTCTACCATCTAGAACTTTCCCCCCAATTTCCCTTCCTGTTGGCCAGTCACATTATGAGTGTCTACTCTATTCTGCTCTAGTATCAGACGTATCATTGTAAAAGGCTTTCTTATCCACGCAGATAAATGAATCCAGAGAAATGAATAACAGGTTGATGTTCTTAGGAAAAATTCACCTTCCATGTATATGTATTAATCAGGTCTTTTTCTGTTGTAAGAGACTGAAATTGATACTTTTGGCTCCCATCAGTGGGAAGGATACTGGGGCAGCACACAGGATTGAAGGAAGAATTCCAGGAACGAGGGACGGGAATAGGTACTCATATGTCATTTCTGCTTACCTTTGCTTGGCTTCATTCTGTAGGCAGACTCCTGCCAATATCTGGGAAGATGACCACCAGTGGCTGGAGATTTACACTGAATTAGCAACACCACTATAAATGATGGCTTCCAAATCCATTTCTTGAAGCTCAAAAAAAGTCTCTGATGAGTTCTTCCTAGGTCATAAATCCCACTGTGTCCAGAGGAAAATGACACCAAAGTTGTCTCGGATATCGCAAGATGGATCAGAAGTGAATACAAAAGTGAAAAGAGGGGGCACAGAAAAGCTTCATAGAGAGACAGCAACGACAACCACCAAAGTCAACTACATATAGAAGGAGTTACTGATTTGAGGAGCTGGAAGAAGGCTCATCTATTCCCCGGGCGTTATTCCATTGACTTACCTCTTTAATGGAGATATTTGCAAAAATTCAGATGTTCAGTTCCCATCCCAGAGTGACTGAATCAGAATTTCTTAAGTTGGAGCCCAGGGGGAGCTAATTATTGAAATAGCACAGCAGGGGACTCTGCTACGTCTAGTTAAGAACCACTGTTTTAAGTCATTATCATCAGGAGTCTATTTTCCGGATGGATAACATATCAAGCATTCATCAGCCATCAATATCTTATCATGATTAGTTCAACAGATTAGCCTAATTCATTTAGCTGGATTTCAAAAGCATGAAATACAGGATGAATACAATTTGATGGGAAGAAAAGAGGAAAGGGGGCTGGCACTAATGGGGCTTGGCCTGGGCTACAGAGAGGTGGGATGTGGCATTACAGTGGGGCCCTGCACAGTTAGAAATGATCTTAAACTCATATTCCAATTTCTGACCACAGTCCATTATTCTAACTCCCTCACGTCCTCATTCTTTGCAACCTCTCCTCCGTCTTAAACATCCAGTTCACGATTTCTCAGTTTTGTTTTCTAAATTTATACTGGCCTCATTCTACTCTCCCACTAGCCTGGACTATAGAGCTGATGCAACTCCTTTGTAACTTCCTCCTTTTAGGACCCCCAGCCCACCAGACCTCAGCCCTTGATCAGTGCCATATTTTGCTTTATTCCCTCCTTCTTGCCAGGTGAGGCTCACTGTTGAGGAAATTGTACAATGACACTCCAAAGTTTTGATTTATTATGCTACCTCTTTATCCTATTATCATTAGGGACTAGGTCATATCTGCCCTGTTCTCATCAAGCCACCCACTCAACCCGCAGGTCCATCATATCCTTCCTTCCCTACTTCACTGAGAAAATTGGGGCCATCCAGCCCACCAACTTGAACATCAAATTTCTCTGAATCTAGATGTGGACCCTTACTTATCACTTTCTCTTTATTCTCAGAGAATGAAGCATTCCTCTTTTTGTTCATGGTAGCATCTCTACACGCTCCTGACCAACAGAACTCTTCCGTGGGTCCTGTTTTTTCTCTCTCTCTCTATTCCTTCTCTTTCTCTTTGTGGGGTACTTGTTGTCTGCCTTCTACTTACACATTGGACCTCGTTAAGGATATATTCATGGTCCACTCATCTCCTCCCTTTAGATTATTGCCTTAGGTGATCTCATATATTCTTATATTTTTAACCACCAATTTCAGACTGATGATTCACACATATTTCCAGCCCTAGCTTCCTTCTAGATAGTCCTTGCATGTTCCATGGGCATGTCAAACGTAACATATCCAGAACTGACTGTATCATCTTTTCTGCCAAAGCTTTATATTCTCAATCCCAGCTAATTGTACCACACCCTCTCAGGAATTCAAGTTCAGAAAACTTCAAGTTACCTAATGTACCTCTGTCAATCACCTCTGCTCACCTCAACCTCTATATCTAATTGGTTATGAAGTCTTACTGATATCACCACTTAAATATATCTCTAACTTCTTTCCTTCTCTCTGACCCTCTGTAACCACATTACTGGTTCAGACCTTTATCGCCCTTTGCTTGGACAACTGCAGTAACATTACAATTAGTCTCCCTGCTGTTATAAATTGATCCTCTATTCTTCAGCCAGAGTGATGTATGTAAGAGGTAATTCTGATTTTTACTCTTTCTGTTTAAAATTTTACAGTGGATTGACATTACCTACTGAATCACCATCTAGTTCCTGATTATGACATAAAAGATCTCCCATGATGTACTAGTCCCTAGCCAGCCACTGTATCACATTTTATGTGCAAGTAACATACAACTGATTGCAGTTCTCTCTATACCCTGTGCTAGCCTCCGTGCCTTGATCAGATGATTCTCCCTTCCTGGAATTCCTTTCCCATGATTTGCTGGACCAATTCTTACTCATCCTTTACGACTTAGCTCAGGAGTCATCTTTTTCAGGAAAATTTGGTTAGTCCTCCAGGTTAGAAGAAGTGCCCCAATTCTGTAGTGTCTCTCCTGATAGATCGTAAGATTATCAGGACAAGAGTCACTTCTTTAACCTCTATCTACATTCTTATTCTGTAGTACAGATGCCAAGTTAATAATTAGCCCTAAGGAGATCCAGAAGAAATGAGTAAATTACATGAACAGATAATAAATATCTGTTTTACTGAGTTGAGGATAATTTGCTGAAATAATTCCAAAAGGAAGTAGTAAGAAGTAAGAAGACAAAAACTCCCTGTGCTTACTTTATAATTTTGTTTATAGTAGAGCATATACTTGGTGAGTGGAAGCAATGATGGAGAGGAGAGGGCATTATTAGCACCATAGATGACAGCTATGGGTACAGATACAGACCCTAATAGAAAACAAAAATTAGAAAAGAAAAATCAGGACCTGGACAAGGGGAATGGCAGAGGTAGAAAGCTTGTATCAGACAGTCACCTTCTTCAAATCCTCTTGACTTTACTGGTTTCCGGGGCCTTTGGCCACTTCTTCCTGCCTAGTAGTTGCTTCAGCAAACTCTTAAGAGCTCCAACCTGCCAGCACTTTGCATCATGTTCCTGCCACATTACTTCTTATCCCCTACCCTCAGGCTTTGCTTTTGATGCTGAGGTGTGAGATGCCCCCATGCATCAAGGATTCGTGATTGCCCCATGGGTATTCATGATTGCCCCATGGATATTTGTGATTGTCCCATGCCCCATGCATGTGTAGCCCTGGAAGATTGGGGGCAGCTGCTGCATGGACCAAATCTTTGACCAATTGGTTATGGGAGCTGGCAGATAAATTTTTACTCCCTACTTCCCACAGATGGATTGTTTGAAGATGAAACTATTCATACAGCCCTTTCAAAGACACCCCCAGGAGACTGAATAATCAATCATGCTGAATACCAAGCAGCAGTCTGCTTACTAACACTCTCTGCATGGGCTGTCTTTTTCTCTGCCTCACTCCCTCTTTCCCTCATCTTGCTTGCCTTGCACTGTACTCCCTAATACAGCAGCATATACTTATTTATTTATTTTATTATTATTGTTTTCATCCTAGGCTCTGCTCCCTGGGGAACCCAGGATAAGCAAGTTGCTACCAGGGATGGCCCTTGAAAACACACCCTAAGGATAGCATTTTGGAAACTCTTGATTTGGAATTTCCAAATTCCAAATAGGTAGCTCAATCCTATCATGTGGTACAAGAAGGGGCAGGGAGAGTATGTCTGGAATCCAGGGATAAACTGTAGTGTCTCCTGGTGCTTTCGTGTTTAGTGGGGAGAGAAACAGACAGTTACAGCAACTACAGCCCAACAAGGAAAGGACAACCAGTCCCTCAGTCTCCTTAGTCCCTCCCTAAGGAGATCCAGAAGAAATGAGTAAATTACATGAACAAGTGGCTTGATCTACTTTGTCATCTACTTCTAAAGTGCTAATACTTGTCCTTCAGTTCACACCTATAGCATCATGGTGGTGGTGGTAGGGTTTCGTATGATCAGTTGAATGTGTTGGGGCTGTTTTATAGTTCATTGATAGGTCAGCATGATATATTGATACTAGTATAAATTAGACTAGTGTTACATTTTAGCTCCAATAAAGCATAACCCCAAAAGACAGTGATGAAGGGAAATACACTCACTGAGCAGGACTTCTGGCAGTATATTTAGTTGTTCCTATTAGATTGATGGAGAAGTGGTCTGAGATAGGGATCTATAGGGACCATTGGGAACAGTGAGTGAATTGATTGGTTTTTCGGGGGCTTAGAAGAAAAAATATTGGAAGATCAGGGACAAAGAGGTCTGTGGATGGGCATCTGTGAGTTGGCACGAAGCATGCAGGTCTTTGTGTCTCATGGTAATGCCCAAGGGAGAACATCCACTGAATTAGAGGGTCTCAAAAACTAGGGAATAGGATGACTCATTCTGTGTACTCAGCCTTTCCATCTTTGGCAGCCCTGGTGCAGGTGTCATGGATCCATGAACAGAGTAGCCATGGTGGCAGGGATGGAAGTTAAACATGAGCCCAACAGCATGGTCTCCCTCTCACCAAGATGCATCTAGATATTGCTACTCCTGACTACCCAGCCTCCCAGAAGCAGAGCTTGATGGTGAGCCTTCCTATGCACCATTACTCGAGGAGCCAGGTCAGATACTAGTGCAGGTCCCTTACACCAGACCCTTCCATCCTGATAGACATAGCAGTTTGTGGTTCACCTTCCTTCTTGTCAGGGCCTCAACCTATTGACCTATCCTATATAAGAACATCTTAGACATATTTTATGACAAAGGAAGTGCAACTACGAGCACACAGCAAGAGAATTCTCTCATTATTCTATATGAATCCTTACCCGAAAGAGCTGGCCTTATGGAGCAAAGGACTGGCCTGTCAAAGGCTCAGCTAAGGCACCAGCTTAGGGAAAACATCCTACAGGTCAGTGTGTGATCCTATATCTATTAGTATACATGCAGTTCTTACTAACCAGTGTCTGATATGTTATGTTCTTAGTAGCTAGAATATATGAGCCTGGGAACCAAAAAGACAGAAGTAGGATTGGCCCCTCTGGCCATCATCCAAAGGCCAAATTATCACATTTATGGTTCCGGCTCCTGCAATCTTCGTTTCTACTAGGTTAGATGCTCTGGTTTCCAGGATTGGTGGCTGGGACGTCCACTGGGGTCCTTGGTTTCTCAGGTCAGTATGTCAAAAGCCAATAAAGCAGTCCTTGTAAATTGGTAGCTCAATCCTATCATGTGGTACAAGAAGGGGCAGGGAGAGTATGTCTGGAATCCAGGGATAAACTGTAGTGTCTCCTGGTGCTTTCGTGTTTAGTGGGGAGAGAAACAGACAGTTACAGCAACTACAGCCCAACAAGGAAAGGACAACCAGTCCCTCAGCCACGAAGCTTTGGTCAGCCCTCCAGGTAAGCAACACAGACCAGCCATAGTGCTGGTTGAGCATAGGGGAAGTCCAGAACGGGGGGTGGGGAACGATCTATCACGGCTTCAAGACCAACTGCAAGAATGGGGTTGTAGTTGCTTCTGATAGACTCATCTATCTCCGGGGCCCTTGGACCCTGGCTCTGGCTTAGCCACTGCTGCATAACCCGCCCTGCTTGGGTTCTGGCCAATTTCCTGCAGGCAACACCCAAGAGCAGACTTTGTCACTGCAGCAAGCATCCCTGCCATCATGCCCTGGGCCTTCTATTTTTATAAGAACTGAAGCAAGAGAGGCCTTGAGACTTGCTCATTGCCATGTTTGTGCAACTCAGATGTATGGGGCAGTTATCCCATGAAGTGAAACTTGACTGGTGAGAGATGGGAGCTGGCAGAGAACATCTTCCTCTCTCCTTCCCCAGACACATGGTCTGGTTACACTTGTTCACATGGCTCCTTGGATGACAGTCCTACGAGATCAAGCACCTAGTGACACTCAGTCCCAAAGTGGCCAGCTTGGTAATGATAACCTGCCCTATATTGGGTCTCATATCCCCTTCTTATTCCCCTTTTCTCTTAATCCCACTTTCCTGGGATTGTACTCTCTAATAAAATATTACACATAAGCTTTTGCCTCAGGCTTTACTTTCTGGGAAGCCTAGCCAAGGCTGAATTGAAATAAGAACGCAGAGATTTGAGGTAGAGTGAGTTTGTACAGAGGAGCTAGAAGCAGATGTTTAGCTGGGCAGCAGGGGAGGGGGGAGAAGTGGGGGAGGGGCCTTTTTTCTTCTTGACTGTTTTCCAATTCAAGACATTTTGAAATATTGGCATGAGGATTTATAATATTATTAAAAAGACATTAGGAAGAGTGGAAAGTAAGATTATGAGACACGTAAAGAAGGGGACCATTTCCTTTGTGCTTTGGCCTTGACTCGTCTCAGAAGACACTTTGTGCAGAGCACACGTGCAGTGCAATGTAGTGCCACTCTATTGTTTGATTAGGGTTTATTTATTTTTATTTTCTAAAGGTTTCATTTCTTTATTTGAGAGAGAGAGCACAAGTAGAGGGGAGGGGGCAGAGGGACAAGCAGACTTCCTGCTGAGCTGAGCTGGAAGTCTGACGGTGCTCCATAGGAATCCCAGGACCCTGAGATCATGACCTGAGCCAAAGTCAGATGCTTAACTGACTGAGCCGCCCAAGCCCCCCTTTGATTAGGTTTTAATGAGCAATTGTGTTGGAGCCTTGAAATGTTCTGCCACAAGGCTGTGTGTTTATCCCTCTTATGTGGAAGCCCAGGTTAGGCGCGTGGAAATGGCTGAGTGTGAAGGCATGGCATGGGATCTGTGCCAAATTGTCAAATGGAATTTGGGTGGGAAGTGTGCCTTTTAAAAACTCCTGTTTGAAAGACGGTTTGATTTGTAATTTTTAAAGGACATGTGATTTCCCTTTCAAATGTGAACCATTGGGGTTTTATTGTCATTGTACACAGGAAAGTGTATCATAAACAACCTCACAGCGAAACATGTTAATCTTCCTGAAGAGTCCCCCTGACATCTACTTTCCTTTTCTTCCCTTTTGAATTTTTACATGACCCCAGAGTGGCTCTGTTACTAATAGGCACGAATGGCTGAATGCACACTAAAAGCATGGGGCGCTGCTAGTCTGTGGGTTACCATTTAAAACTCTTTCAGATAGTAGCACAGCGTGAAATACTAATTCATTACATCCACAATACCATCCATTAGTGCTTTCTCATCCTGGAATTTAAATAGTCCAAAGCTGAGAGAGTCACTAAAGAGTAATTAATACAATAGCACAATTCTCCATGGTTCAGGTGATATGATGGACTGACTTACCTGTCACAAATAAGTATTATAGGAGCCGGTCTCCTTCTGGTTTGCATTTTTAATCAGTCTCCTCCTTCTCCATGTTCCACTGTTCTTTTTCTGGCTGGATTTTATATTTTTGCCGAGTGAGGGTACATTTGACCCTCTGTTCCCGTGATCATGCTTCATGCTATTTAAAATAGCTCCACAGTTTGAATGGCGGCACCATTGCAAAAACTATGCACAAAAGGGACATGGTTTATAGGTTTGGGTCTCACCTGTCATTATCTACCTTTCTGCCTGCTCTCCCTTGAAGGGGAGCAGAATTTGTCACCCCCAAATACGCCTGTTTGGCATACGGATTATTTTGGACTGATTATTTTTAAGAACTAGCAGACACAGGGAAAACTGACAACCAAGTCACCTTCTTCCAAGAGCTTTTAGATTTATAAGGGAAATCACCATTTGTCAGGCTGTCTCCCTCTTTGTACTAGGAAGGGAAGGATGACTAAGTCCCTAGAAACTTCTCAATGGACAAGGCAATGATTTAGATCTCTGCAACAACCTTACTCTTGTTACTTGTTATTTCCTGGTAACCTCTCAGTGATAGGCCTTGCCCACTGGCAACATCTGTCCTTTGTCTCTAGCTGAAGCTGGTGTTAAGGTGATGGCTTGGACCATTTTGGCGAGTTCTTGTTTTCCTGGGTCTCTCCCATGTATACAGGAAGTATGCATGTTATTAAAGTTCTGTTTGTTTTTCTCCAGTTCATCTGTCTTTTTATTACAGAGGAGTCTCAGCCGAGGACCTAGAAGGAAAATTATTTTTCCTCTTCTTCCAATCTGCTTCATCTTCTTTCATATTCAGGGTACAGATTCCTTATAAAAGAGCTATTCAGTCCTAAGACCCTTTGGAGATAGTTTTCTTGACCTAGGAAGCCTGCCAGTTTTTGTGAGCTGCACGGCCTCCCTATCATACTCAAAGACTCTGACTCTTTGGGATCTAATTTCTATGCCCATTATCAAATATATCTCATAAGCAACTTCACACGGCTCACTACAAGGGGTATGGTTGCTTTTGTGCAGAGTAAGTGGGGGGTTAAAAATCTCTTGCAAATGGTTGGAACTGTTCAAATGACTTATTTGCATAGGAGAAAAACAGGTGCCCCATAAATACAAGTTTGGCCAGCATTTTAAACTTAGCAACACACCTTCCCATGCCTTATCTCGTTTGATTCCCACAACTGTTCTCTGAGTTCAACAGCTCAAGTATCATCAGGTATATTTTTTTAACAGATGAACTGAAGCTCAGAGACGTTAGGAGATTGCATATAGAAAATCTTGGATTAAATCTAGGACTTGTAACATTAAGTTTTAATTTCTAATCTGAAGGCCTAAGACTCCCCAGAAATGACAGCTCCAAAAACATGGCTGTTTTTCAAATCGTTGTTTTATCCTTCTGGAATTGTTTGTGGGAGAGAGCAGTACATGGTTGTACTCATATAAAAGCCCACTGGCACAGGGTGTGTATCTTATATAGGATATGAATCCAGTATGAGATCTTCCCCCCAAATCTAGAGGTTAGGCTTTCCCAGAACATTCTGGAATGTTGTCTCAGTTCCTGAGCACTTGTTTGAACTCTACTGACATGTAAACATCTAGTCTTGGTGACTCCTCTTCCAGGACTCCCAAGTGTCTCTGTAGCTACCATCTATTCTCTCTTATGTCTCTTACATCAATTCTCAGATGAATTTCCTACTTAATATCTCTATCTCCGCATCTCTATCTCTTCTAAGTCATGCTTCATATTACTTCCATTTGCCTTCTGCCAGCATGATTCATAGTTAGATGCCGTTACAAGCACTGATTTTTGTATTGCTCGATTCAACTGACACTGCCCAGTCACTCCTTAAATTTACCACAGGGTACACCCATCTGCCTCTTCTTTTTTTTTTTTTTTTTTAAAGATTTTATTTATTATTTGACAGAGAGAGAATGAGAGAGAGAGAGCACATGAGAGGGGGGAGGGTCAGAGGGAGAAGCAGACGCCCCGCTGAGCAGGGAGCCCAATGCGGGACTCGATCCCGGGACTTCGGGATCATGACCTGAGCCGAAGGCAGTCGCTCAACCGACTGAGCCACCCAGGCGCCCGCCCCATCTGCCTCTTCTTGAAGCATTCTCTTCCTACTTCCATGATGCCTCAGTCTCCCACTTTGGTCCCTACCTCTCTGGTCATTCCTCCTCTGTCTCTTGTTGGATCATCATCCTTCTCTATCCAACCCCTAATGTTGAAATGCCTCAGAGCTCAGTTTTAGAATCTCTCCTTTTGCTCCTGATTTTAGGCTGTCTCATCAGTCCCAATGGCTCCATTTATCATCTATATGCTCAGAATTCTCAATTTATATCACACACTCAGATACCTTTAATATTAGAGTTCTCCAGAGAAACAGAATCCAAAAGATACATATGTACACACACACACACACACACACACAGGGGAAGACATTTATTAGAAGGAACTGGCTCATGGAATTATGGAGGCTGAGAAGCCCACATCTGCCCCTGGGAAGCTGGAGACCTGAAAGAACCAATGCCATAGGTCCAGTTCCAGTCTGAAGACCTGAAAACCAGGAAAGTCAATGGTGTAAGCTCTGGTCTGAAAGCCAACAGGCTCCAGAACCAAGATCTGATGTTTGGGTTCAAAAGTCCAAAGTCATGAAAAAGACCGAGATCCAGTTGAAACCGTCAGGCAGGAGGAGGTACTCTGGCTCACAGGGGGGTCAACCTGCTTATTCTAGTCAGACCTTCCATGGATTAGATGAGGCCAGTTCACATTTGGGAAGGCAATTCGCTTGACTCAATTTACCAATTCAAATGTTAATCTCAAACAGAAAACATCCCTACATACACACTCAGAATAACATTTGAACAGATATCTGGGTGCTTAAAGGTCCAGTCAGGTCTACACACAGAATTAACCATCACAACTTTTCAGAAACTTATACATCTGACTACCTAATTACCAGGGCTACTTGGATTTCACAAAGGTAGGTACCTAAAATTTCACCTGTCGAAAAAATAATGTACAGGCTTTTCCTTCAAATTTATCCCCCCCCCCCCCAAATAGTCCTAAAAACTGTAAAATGACACCATCACCCTTTTAACTGTTTAGGTCAGAACCCGAGAGCTGCCTTTCACACCATTTTCCTCACATTTCCCTGAATCATCAATTTCAGCCAATTCCAATTCTGAGGTTTTTGTTGAAGCTCTCTATTTTTTCCCATTTCTATTGTTACTTAATTCAGGTATCATAATATGTTGTAAGAACTATTGACCAAAATGATGATCTGCAGACTTTGAAATTCCCACCGCCCAAATCCAGACTCCATAAAGCACTGAGGGATTGCTTAAAATGCTCATTAAATCATGTTACCACCCAGCTTAAAATTCTTCTATGGCTTCCCATTGCCCATATGATAAATCCAAACTCCTTAACAAGCCCTACAAAGCCTTGCATGATGTGACCTTTGCCAACATCATTAGCCTTATCTTGTCGATCTTTTTCATTCACTATGCCCTGCTGGGAGTTTTTTTTCAATTCCTCCCACACAGAGTGTTCTTTTCCACCTCGAGAATATTACAGATACTGTTCTTTCTGCCAGAAACACTCTTGGCCTTTTACTGACTTTGCCCAGACAAATTCTGTACAGCCTTCAGGACCCAGCTGGCATGTCACTTCCCCTGGGAAATCTTCCCAAGTCCCCTGATTAGGTATACGTGTACTTAAAGCACCTTGTGCTTCTCCATTTCAGCTCCCATCATAGGTATCCTTAATTCACTGCTTTTGTAATTACATTTCATGCCCATCTCCCCTACCAGACTCTAAGTTTTATCCATCTGAATTATTTGCATCTTGTGAGTGATGCAGGGCTCATATAAAGTATGAGTCATTTAATGAATAAATGAATAATGATTTTGTGAGTAAATGAAAGGATGAACCATTGAAGTAACTGGCTCTTCTAACACAGTTGGCTACCAAACCAAGTAACAGTAGCAGAATCTCTTCCCCATCCAAGTGTCAGTCTGGATCATGAAGGGGATCCAAAAGGCAGTCACAGATAACTCCTAGCATCCCAAATCCTTAGAGATAAAGAGGAGAATTGTGGGAGATAAAGAGGAGGTCTGGATGTACCAGGGCAGGAAGAGTAAGAGTCAGAACAGTAATAAAAAATGTAAAACCCTGGCTAGTTAAGCTACTATTTCTATTAGGAATAGCACTCTTGGAGTGCCTGGGTGGCTCAGTTGGTTGAGTGTCTGACTCTTGATTTTGGCTCAGGTTATGATCTCAGGGTCGTGGAATCGAGCCCCATGCTGGGCTCTGTGCTCAGTGGGGAGTCTGCTTCTCTCTCTCTCTACCTCTCTCTCTCTCTCAAATGAATAAATCTTTGCCCCTCCTCCCCTTGTACCCTCTCTCTAAAATAAATAAATAAATCTTAAAAAATAGAAGAAATAGCACTCTCTTTTCTAGAATATAATTTATCTTCTCTGTGGTTTTCCAAAGGCATACATATCCAGGAAAAACATGGCATCTGATACTGATACTCATTTTTTGGTGAGAAGGGGAAGGTAAACATTTAGACTTTTAAAACCACTGGAAGGACCTTCTATCACAATGATGATTCTCCTATCTGTTGCTAGGGCCACATGGCTCAACTTGGGGGTGACGCCTTGTGTGAGCCATTGTTGGCTGCTGAATGAGATCACTGAGTTTAGGTAATATTCACTGCTTTATGGAGGATGGGTGTGTTAGGCTTGGCTTCTCCATCTATGAGTGACTATTTCATCTTGATTTCATGGAGTATTACTCTTTGAGATTTGGCTTCAGTGATGAATTTATATGTTGTGCTCAGGCTCAGAGAATGGATGGCAAGAACAGTGTTATGAAGCAATCAAGGATTAGATGTCTCCTATCACAATGAAGCAAAGATCCATGTCAACTAAAGGGAACTCCAGCTTTTGACAAGGTTAAAAACATTCAGAGGACTGTCTGACAGTGAGGCAATAGAGAAAGCTATCCGAGCAGTTTTGTTCAACAACGGCAGTTTTAATCAAAAGACAAATGAAGTTAGAGGACACATTGCATTGATCTTAGGGAAACTGAGAGATGCATATGCCAGGGGAGCAAGACATGTACAAAACAAAGGAAGAAAAAAGGAGAGGCTCTTATTTTGGACTGGGTGGCTTATTGCATTCCACCTTATTAAAACATGCTCGAGTCTGTCAATTATGCAGTGGATGCTGCATTATAATTTTTTGTTTACCACCATGCAATGTCTGAACTATCTTTTCCCATTAAGGTACCAAGGTCAATGATACAGATAGTTAACCAACTGATTTAGTGCATTAATTTTCCTTGAAGTTCAAGCATGAGTCTCACTATCCAGCCTTGAGATTCCTACTCCACATAGACACCGGGACAAGGGCTGGCTCCATATGGAACACTGAGGCAATCCACAGCTCAAGTGCTGTCTAGCAGCATCGTGTGTCTACTTAGATGATGATGAATGCTATCTTTGTTCCAGGCAGGAAGATGTCATTATGCTGGCTCATATTGCTGACCTCCCAGGGCTTCCCACTAAGTGTTGCCAAAGGGTTGCAGTGCCGATAATTCCTTACAGAGCTCTGAAGAGAATAAAGCGGAGAGGTAAACCTGATGAAAATTGGATAAAGAATCCAAGGTGAATTGAAGCTTAATATACCAAACAGCAGAGAGCGTGGCGGCTTTCTTTTCCCACCTCTTGTTTTCCGTTCCACAATTGTAGGCAGCACTCCAGCTGTTATTTCTGCCCTCTCAAAGCATTCTTCAGTCACTCATATCCAGTCCTGCACTTCACCTATCAATAAAAGGAACTTGCAATCTTTCAACACAGAGATATTATTTCTGCTTCAACTGATTCCAGGATGCCACAGTTCACAATGAAAATCTGCAGATTACTGATAGCTCTGTCAATATCATTCAACTGCTAACAACACTTTATTTGTGGTACCTGTAGATAGAGTGTAGGCATCTGAACCCATCAATAAATGGAAAGAAAGTCCTGGGGCTCAAAACAATTTGGTTTTACAAGGAGCCTGGTTTACAAACTTTGCTGCTTCGTTACAGAAGAATTCTTTACAAGTTTTAAAGGATGTACGATGTAATCATCTTCTAACAACTTCAATGGTACGATAGTAAGGGCAAGAACTGTATGCTAAGAGGATTGTTTGCTGTAATGTATTATTGTTTTGTATCACAGGTGTATATTCAATCCCTTCAAACTATATATTTAACAATAAGCTTCTTATGGTTTTAGAAAATAGTTCATAGTCAATCTCACTAGTATTTTTATTCTTAGGCTTTTGAATATCTTTTCCTATGTTTCTTCATCATTTCTTTTTCTTTTTCAGCCATTTTCCTCTTTGATTTTATGGTCTTTCATATACACAGATACATACATACATACACGCATGTGTCTTCATTGCCATTGTTGAATTCAATGAATTCAAAGAAGTTTTGTTTTTATTACAGATACTGACCTTTTGTCTAATGATTAACAAAACTATTGATTCTTTAAGTCAATCTGATTTATAGGGTCTTGATATTCACACTGTTCTAGGATGATGAGTCTTAGAAAATTACTAATCATGAATGAATTTCAGTGAAGTGGTAGTACAAGAAAAGAAATATGAAAGAATCAATAAAAAATATCATTTTTATCACTGGTTAATGTAATTGAATCAATATCACTGAGCCATTGAAAGTCAACATATCAGAGAGATATATTCAATAGAAATCTACTTTCTTTGAGATGCCTCTGATGTTCAGTGAAAAATGATTAAACAAGTAGAAAATAAACCTATTTGATACAGTATGGATTTTATAAATCAAGATTTAATATTACTTTAGGAGAAATCAAAATAAATTCTCTATCTGAAAACTATGAAGGTACTATTATTTTCAGGAGACCAAACAACAACAACAACAACAAAAAAAAAAACCCCGAAAAACAACTCTACCCAAACATAATGACTTCATCCTGAATATCTCATGGTGGGTCTATTAGATACTATGGGCCAATGCTCATAAGCAGAGGTATTTTCTTACTGTATTCCTTATGAATGAAATGATAAAGATAAAATTTCCTTACTACCAAATGCTGTCATGGCAACAGTGACATAACTACCATCATTAGTAATCAGGGAGCTAAGTTTTCTTAAATATTTTTAAATATACACTGAGCACCTTTGAAAGATCTTCGCCATCAGAATATTAAGTGACCTGAGAAGTATAGCTTTTTTCCAAAAGAAACTACATAGAAATGGAAAGAAACAGCATCAATATTTTTGGTGAAACACCATGTTCCTGGCATGATTTTAGGTACACAGGATACAGAGAAAAAAAAATTATTCTTGATGTTCTATGAAATGGACTCTTCCCAAATAAATATTTACTAGTTTTCTCCAATGATATATCTGTAAAATTATTGTTGGAAGTAGCCTCTTTGCCCAGGGAGCATTTTATATTTAACAGAGTTAACACATCTTAATACTGAACAACAGAGAGATGATCATTAGAATGGTAGCCTTTGGTTCTACTGGTTTCTTTGAAAAACTGAAGTAGTGGTTGTTCTTAGTTGCCTACTTAGCATCTTTTCTCTCATTTCTTTTTCCCCAGAGAACCCCAGTTTTGTTAAAGTATCTTCTTCCTTTCCAGTCAACTCAGGTGTCTCAGGTGAGTCTGAATCCACCCACAGTTCCAAGAGTGAGCGTGACTGGTCTGGTTAAGTTTGTAGGAGGGGGTCATGTGATAGAATTTGGCAACAATGGCTCATGGACTTCATGCACGTGCAGGATCATCTTAGGAGAGCTCTTCCCTGCTGTCCTGGGAAAGGTTACAAAGACGACCCTTTCTCTTTTCCCTTTGAATAATCTGTCCTGTGCAAACATTGGGTGTGGAACTATTGCTTCATCTCAAGACCAGCTGGAGGAGAAAACTAGCAGACACAAGAAGGCATAACCAAATGAATTGCAGGAAAATGACGTGGCACCAGAAGATTCAGGCAAATCTTGAAGCCTGTCTTATCCCTGCATTTCCAATGTTTTGGGCCAATAAATGCCCTTACTGTTGAAGCCAATTTGAACTGGATTTTCTGTTACTTTCAACCAGAGTCATCCTAAATAATACCTAATATTATCTAAATAATTGGAGTATTAGTAACTATGAAGAAGAGGCAATAGAAGATAAATATCAGTATGGAAGAAATGCATGCTCTAAGTCCAAGTATCTGGTGAAAATGATCAACAGTTGTATTGATTATCTGCTAATCACCTACTAATTCTTCATATGTCCTAATATGAAGATTTTTAAGACATTTTGAGATTTTATGCCTATCTTTTATCATTCTTTATTTTTTCTTCATTTCTCTTTCAAGTTTTCATCCCAGTATTGGTCTTTTGTAGACATGATCTTGGAATAAATTGGAAGTGACTGATTAGTGTCATTTCTGAACTCAAAGAAGATGGTCTCTGTTCACAGGAAGGAAGTAATCTATTTAAGGAAAGAAATAATCTAAGTTTTAAAACACAATAATAACTAACGTGATACATGAAAAATATTCTTATTGTCGACTGATTGAAGCAGACAGTGTGTGCCTCAGGAACTTGGGATGGTGTGACTTAAGGCTTTGTGGAGAAGAGAGGGAGACAGAGAGGCTTGGGAATGACAGAGAGTTATTTGGGCCTTCAAAGAACAAGTAGAATTCAAATCTACATTTGGCAAGATGGAAATCTAAGATAAGACACCTAAAAAATCTAGACTTGAACCTAGGAGCAATGAAAATAGACCTGGGACCAGGCACCCTTATAGCATCAAATTCCGAGATAGCAGAGTTCACTCTGAAGCCATTTTTTTATGATTATGCGCACTTGTGTTTATCACTTGAAGCTGGTCTGGTGCCTTCATGTCTCCTCTAGGACCTTAAAGAACATGAATAAGAACACTTCTGCCTCACCACTGAAATGGTTAATTTAAAATGTTTTTCAAGTCGAATGTTAAAAAAAGCATAAATATCCAAACAACCTTTGTTTATATTTACTTTTTTTTTTAATTTTATTTGACAGAGAGAGACACAGCGAGAGAGGGAACACAAGCATGGGGAGTGGGAGAGGGAGAAGCAGGCTTCCTGCTGAGCAGGGAGCCCGATGTGGGGCTCGATCCCAGGACCCTGGGATCATGACCTGAGCCGAAGGCAGACGCTTAATGACTGAGCCACCCAGGCACCCCTGTTTATATTTACTTCTAATAAGAGCTATAAAACATGTCTCAACAAGCAGCAATTTAATTACATCCATGCATTTGATCTGCAGAATATCCTGTTCATAATAAACCCTTACCTATAAATACACATTGAAAATACAAATTAAGCATCCATGTTAAGCAGTGTGGTCTGTTTTCTAGATGCCCTAAGTTTTGCTCTGGAATTGTTTGTATAACCTCAGGGAGGCCCTATATTCTTTGTATGGTCCATTGCATAAAACTTCAGTTTTAATTTGGGAAGTCAGGGACATGTGACTACTTTCTCAAGGTAGGAATATCACAAAGAATTTTGTAGCTTCAAGTCAACTGCTCATCCTAGGAGTTTTTCCAAAAGACTTGTGAATTTCTTTATATAAGAAAGAAATGCTACTCTTGATTGGTTGCCCAGGAATAAAAGCTATAGTCAATCACATGGTGGGCTTCCCCATCGCTGATCACATTTCATTTTGGGGGGTGTGTTCACTTTTCATAAGATGCTATTTGTTAGCAAATTTCCATAACGTTACCAGTGAGCAAAAGAAGAGGATGTTCTACTACTTCTAAGTGGATAGGATAGGGAGCAATGGTGGAGAGAGTTGGAATTCTATGGTAAAGTGTTTATTGATTTTTTTTTGTGAATTACTCTTTTGTTGTAGAATCACACCCACACACATACATACCCATGGATGCGTAAAAACCCAAGCACTCTCTTGTACTTTGCCCTGGTGTGCACATTCATACACATAGAGCTTTGAAAATTGGAATTCAGTTTTAGTAAGGAATTTTAAAAAGTGTGACCCTCTATTTTCAAAGAGACATAAGCTTCCTATGATATTGGATTTAAATTTTATTTCACATTGTGACATTATATACAAACCCACTAAATATGCACAAAGTCAGACATTTCACTAAGCCATACTTGCCTTTTGAATATGAGATGCAGTCTAATAATTTTTTATTTTATAGTACCTTTCATTGAAAAATAAACAAGGAGGGGAGCCTGGGTGGCTCAGTCGTTAAGCGTCTGCCTTCGGCTCAGGTCATGATCCCAGGGTCCTGGGATCGAGCCCCGCATCGGGCTCCTTGCTCAGCGGGAAGCCTGCTTCTCCCTCTCCCACTCCCCCTGCCTGTGTTCCCTCTCTTGCTGTCTCTCTCTCTGTCAAATAAATAAATAAAATATTTAAAAAAAAAGAAAAAGAAAAATAAACAAGGAAAGTTTACAACCCATAACACCGATGGGTCATATCAGTTGAAAAACACCGTCTTTAGGTACATTATGTAATGTTTCTGGACAATTGTAATGCATATTAACATATTTACGTATTGGTTTGTTAATATGTTAACTAGATTCTCCTAAGTCAGGGATTACTACTAGAATAATTCTGAGACTCAGTATTTCTCAGTGTTTCATTTTTAATGTCATCATGGTAGAAATATTTTTGGGCCAGCACTTTTTCCTCCTGGGTAATATCAGTAAATTATATAGCCTAAATTCTTTTGGATCTCCAGAAATCTCTTGAAACACAAAGAAACACCAAAGCAGCTCACTTCTGCCATGTCATATTTCTAGAACCAACTTTATTTAAGAGCTCCAGCTGTTCAGATGTTCCTAGTGGCATTTTCCAGTGCAAAGAATATTCCACAACATGATGAATAGATTAGCAATTGTTGATAGTGACGGAAAACCTCCAGGGAATATCCATGGGCTGGATTACAGGACTAGACTCTCTCCCATAAGGAGTACAAGTCAAGTGGAACCAGGATTTGGCACAAGCCCTATTGTTGGAAATGCTGAAAAGCAACACTTCTCTGCATCCTCTTGTATGTTTTCAGTTAGCATATCAGTAGGTTAGGTAAAACTTCACCTTCATCAATTCAATGACCTAAGCAGGTCATAATTTGTTGTTATATGCACATCTTTTGCAGAAAGGATATTGGTCTGCTTGACTTGGGAATGCATTTTAAACTTTAATCAAACAAGAAGAGGTAAGTAGTGCTTGGCAACAAATGAATACATTAGTGCTGGAAACCACACTGGAGTATTTAACTTCTCACTCAATTTTTAAAAAATGTCCACTCACAAATTGGAAATATGATACATACATTCATATATATACATATATATGTGTGTATATACATATATATGTATGTATATATAATCTCCAATGATATATAAGTCAAACTCATTAAAGCATAATAGTAAGCTATGTTTCCAAAACCAGTACAAGATTTGTGCTGATTCATCTCTGTTTTCACCTTACTCCTTCATGAGCATAGGGTAATAACTAATAAAGCTTAGTCATGAAATCTACAGCCCCAAGGAGAGGTAATTTGACAGATCAATATTAAGATTGAGTACAATGCTTTGCCTCATCAGCATGAAGCTCTATTCAAAGGAACTGTGGAAGAAAAAGGCAAAAGGCACCATCTGGATGGAATGAAAAAGTGGCTGATACACATAATGGCTTTGTTAATGGTGGTCTATTTTGCCCTGAAGGAGTTACATTATAATTCTGTTTCTCTCAGAGGCAAATTTGATTCTGCCTCAGGTGCGGGTCTATATCTGAATCAGAATTTTGTTCTTTTACTTTACTATCTCTGGACTAGAGTCCACTGACCATGCTTTAAAGCAAACATCCTCATAGGACACTGGACAGTCACTCCATTTGATATAATTGGCAGTGACACTTTTTTTGGGGGGGTGGAGGGGCAGAGGAAGAGAGAGAGAGAGAGAGAATCCCAAGCAGGCTCCACACCCAGCATGTGAGCCTGGTGTGGGGCTGGATCCCTCAACCCAGAGATCACAACCTGAGCCAAAATCAAGAGTCAGATGCTTAACTGATTGAGCCACCCAGGCACCCCAACAGTGATAGTTATTTTTAAACAAAAGGACAGGGGGAGGGGCTACCAGAAAATCTGCTTTATAAACAGACGGCCAAACCAAGATTGTGGAAAGATTTGGCACAAGCCCAACACTCCAATATGTCTCCGAGAAGGAGATATTGTTAGAACAATGGAATCTTAAGCCTACTGGATTCTATTAAGAGCATAAGGAATATTCAGGGATTTCTAGACATCTCTGAAACATTTTGAAATCCTGGAACAATTATTTTGAGAAGTGAGGTTTGTTATTTTCGTAGGTCTTTAGATCTGCTTTAACAAAGGGATTTGGATTTTACAGATGCTAGTGTCTAAGTTGGAATAAGAATGGACTGGATTTGGTGACTCTGGGGACCTCACTATCTGCACCCATGGCAACTACATTGGAGCAGTGTCTCACCACATCAGTTTCAAGGACGCCTTTACCAGCTGAGCTTTAATTAATGATAAATCAACAGACAGGTGACAACCATTATATTCTTTCACCTTATCACTGGGGCTAGAATTAGTGACAAAAAGTTTTAATTAAATTTTAACTTCAGGGGCGCCTGGGTGGCTCAGTCGTTAAGCGTCTGCCTTCGGCTCAGGTCATGATCCCAGGGTCCTGGGATCGGGCCCCGCATCAGGCTCCCTGCTCTGCGGGAAGCCTGCTTCTCCCTCTCCCACTCCCCATGCTTGTGTTCCCTCTCTTGCTGTGTCTATCTCTGTCAAATAAATAAAATCTTTAAAAAAAAATTTAACTTCATCTAACTTAATTGACTTTATATGAAGATGGAACATACATACATGCATGCACACACATATATTTGCATGTATGTATTTGTTTAGTAATTAAAGTTTTCCAATTTCTTATTTTATATTAGAGAATTTATGGGGAAAGTGATAGTATTTAACCCAAATTAATCCAGTATAAATTTAACCTTCTGCAAGTGTCATTCTCAAACATAAAATACTTAAGAGTGCCTGACACATAGTAAATGTGCAATAAATGTTTGTTAACGATAACAATTTTACTTGTCTCATTTGCCTGCCTTTGTTCAGAATCTCTCTCTACTCTTCTGCACATTTTCCCCATGAGCCTGTCCATGTGATACACTGGCTATAAATAATAAAAGTATTGATCTTTTCAGTGACTTAAGAGAAAGTAATGGCCCTGTTTTTCATAGATCCATTCCATTCATTTCACTTAGGGGTAGGGGTCATATCTACATGCTCCTCCTAATTCCCCAACGCTCCTGTCATGGTCCCCTTTTCTTGTAGGGAATTACCACCACCTTTAATTTAGAACTGTGGGGAAGGTTCGTTATAAAACATTTAAAAACATTTAAAAGCATAGAAAAAATATGAAAGTCACTTTAAGTCTCATCACCTATTGATAGCCATAACTGACATATTTACTAATTTCCTTCGTCTTTTTTTAGATGCATAGATTACTTTCAGTCTTTAAAGAATACTAGGGTTGGGTGCCTGGGTGGCTCAGTCATTAAGTGTCTGCCTTTGACTCAGGTCATGATCCCAGGGTCCTGGGATTGAGCCCCACATTGGGCTCCCAGCTCTGCAGGAAGCCTGTTTCTCCCTCTCCCACTCCCCCTGCTTGTGTTCCCTCTCTCACTGTCTCTCTCTCTCTCTCTGTCAAACAAATAAATAAAATCTTTAAAAAAATAAAGAATACTAGGGTTATCCTACCAATGTGCCCTAGTGGCCTACTTTTCACTTAGACATTTTAAATACTATTTCATGTCATTAGATATTTTTCAAAACCATTATTTGCAATGACCGCTTAACATTCCTTTCTGTGAATATATCCTATTCAACCTTTTCTTTGCTGTCAGACATGTAGATTGTATCAATATTTTGCTATTATAAATAAATGGTAATATTCTTTGCACACTGATTATTAGTAAACATTGTTGACGGATTCCTCTCACTCAGGTGACATCCACAATTTGATGGATAGGATATGAAGCTGTAATTTAATTCCTTCCTTAGGAGCACTGTCAGCTTGTTGTGATGTGTCTGTCTCATGACACAGCCTAGTGGAGGGCAGCAGAAGGCAACGCACCTTCTGTAATGAAGCCAGCCCTCAGAGCAGCTCCAAGTTGATTTTATATCCAGCCCAAACTTCCCCTAGATCCAGAATCACTTATATTCTATCATAATAGAACAGCACCGGGCACAGAGTGGGCAGTCAATAAATCCTTGTAAACTGAATATCCAAGCATCTGTTGGACATTTCACTTGGTTGTCTTATAGGCATTTCAAACTTAACACACCCACATGCTAAACTCATAATAACTGCCATGAATCTCCCATAAAACCAACAAAACACCACCTATATCTCTCTCCCTCCTCCCCATCTCAGCAAATCGGACCATGACTCACATGTGTCAAACCAGAAAGCGGGGAACCATCCTCCACACGTTCATCTCCCCCACCCTCCCCCCAGTAAGTCACGTTGCTTCCTGTCCAGAACCAGCCCTTCCAACCCATCTTCTCGCCACCGCTGCAGCCACCACCCTGGTCCGAGCCACCATCAGTTCACGGTGAGCACTTCTTTCTGGTCTTCGCACTTCTACTACTGACCTCTTTCACACAGACATGTTTTAAAATACATTTGTGGCCCTTTGAACATAACATGTGAACTCAGACTCCTTTACCAGGACTCACAAGGCACTACCCGATTTGCCCCCTGCCACAGACCATTTTGTAGGTTCTGTGGAGATTCCAACGTGTCTCATCCTCAGGGTATCCACTTCCACTGTCCCTTTGTGTTCCGTATTTGTCTCCCCCTTCCCTGTTGCCCTTCACAGAGCTGGATTCTTCTTACACTTCAGGTCTGAACCTATCCCACCTGTTCTAATACCCATCACTCTCTGTCAATGTATTTCCTTCACTGCTTGGACCATGATTTACAAATACATTTATTTTTATTTTTCCTTTGTCTCTCTCACTCAGTGAAAACTACGAGAAAACAAGAGCCATACTACCTTTTCTATTTATAGGGTTTTACTCACTGCCTAGCACAGTGTGTGGCACATAGTGGACCCTTCAGGGATATTTGAAAGGAGAGATATGACCTTAGGATCCATCACTCTGGGATGGTTTGGGGATAACTTAGAATAATCTCCATCTATAGGTCCCCCAGCTTACAGGATCCCAAAGAATGCATCTTTTCCTAGTTGGGCAATCCCAGGAACCAGTTCAGTGTTTTTTCAAAGCTCCCTGAAAGAATTCTATCCCTGAGAAAATTCTTGATGTTTATTTTTTTTAAAGATTTTATTTATTTATTTGAGAGAGAGAGAGCGAGCACAAAGCAGGGGAAGCAGCAGGCAGAGGGAGAAGCTGGCTCCCCGCTGAGCAGGGAGCCCGATGTGGGGCTCGATCCCAGGACCCGGGGATCATGACCTGAGCTGAAGGCAGACGCTTAACCGACTGAGCCACCCAGGCGTGCCTTGATGAGTGTTTAATAAGTTCAACAAATGGTTTCTAAGCTCTTTCTTCAAGGTGGCCATATCCTACAGCCCGTGTTACACTCTGACTACCCAGCTCTCCCTTAGACATGAATCTAAGTGTTGACTTCTCTCCGACTTCTCATTGCACACCTGGCCGTACCGCCGAGGCAGGGCCTGCTTATAATGATCCCAAGGAGCATGGTTCCGTGGTGATAGTGCACTTATCTACTTTGTTGCCCTTGAGGTGTTTCAATTATCATTGTAATCATTTCATGATATAATTATTTTATTTTATTAATTTTTACTAAGAATAGCAACTCCAAAGCCAATACCATGCAAATCTCCAGTTTTGAGGCCTAAGAGATTTAGTAACAGGTGTAAGAAAATCAAGAAATGGACTCACAGTGATTGCTGGTTTCTGCTGAGTGTTCAGCACAGAGATGACAGAAAAACAGTGAGGATTCTCTCTGACAATATGCACTGGGGCTTATTTCTTGGGTTTAGCCTCACTCAGAAGCTAAAGTGAAGATAATTCACTTAAATGTCTACAATTTCTGATTTAGGACTCTATCAGATGGCTAATCAACCCCAAAGTGAGGTCACTCTCTCTCTCTCTTTTTTTTTTGGCTGAGCCTATTTAACATAACCTCTTTCCAAGAGGCTGCTAGCACTAGTGAAATTCTTAAATTCTCCATATGCAGAGAGTGTGATTATAGCACATTTTGCCAAATAAATGCATAATTGAACATTAAACATCTGGTTTTTGAAGTCTGTGTCAATATTGTCCACGTTCTCTGTTGTCCTGATTTTCTGCAGATTTACTTGTTGCCCTCAAAGAACACAGATTATTCGGTTTTCATAATAACAAATCCTGCTGCAGGATTTAAAAGTAAGACAGTGAATGAAAGCAGTGAAAGGCAGGACAGCTGATTTGCCTTAGATGGATGGTGAAGATTTAGGCGACACAAGAATTCATGCCCTGGACTGGCCATATAATTAAAATGAGAAATGACACAGGCCGCAGCTAAGCAGTTTGGGGAATTACTAATCAGGCAAAAATGCAAAATAGGGACACTATTGTTTAGAATGTTCGTTTGCATCTCTATGTCACCCAGTCCAAATGACAGGCAGGAAATAATATCAGCAAGATGCAGACAACATTAAAAAATGTTTAACCCTCCTGTAGCACAACATGGATGGGAAGAACAGATTATCAGTCTCGTTCAAGTACAGGAGTATTGAGGATTTACCAAGGAGTATGTGACTTACCCAACGATACCTACGTCAAGGTGGAAGATAGGGAGTGTTGATGATCAGCTAGTTCCCTGGTCTCTTTAGAGGGGTCATCCTCCATTAGACAGACATGAGCAGAAAAGAATCCACAAGTAGTGAAGCAGAACGAAGGTAGGTGATCTTTGCAGGGATAGATATACCCACTGGAGGGGAATGGAACTGGTTTACAATTACACTAACTATTGGCAAGCAGGCCAGTTAAAAGGAGGTTAAACACAACGCACAACTCAAACCCCCAGGAGGAAGCATGCTGCTTTGCTGGGAAGGATCTGCCAAGTTCTCTACTTCAAAGAGAGCTCAGTAGGGGTGCAGACGAAGGGAAGAATTTGGATGAACATGTGAAAATGTTTACATGGATCTAGGAGAAGAGATTGAACAAATTCACATGGACTAGAAAACTGCCTTGAAAACCATACAAAGAGATATGAGTCAAGAAAGGAAAATGATTCAGTGAGCGAGCCAGGTGCTGAAGCAGCAGTTTTGACCAACAGAATGTTATTGTGCACATTGAGTCCTAACGCGGTCCTCTAACTTCTTGCTTGTTGAGTGATGATGGAAAAAAGAATCACAAGTAGGCCATGTCGGCAAAACAGGCCTCTTTGCAAATGTCTCTTCAGTTTTTATCAGAGATTTTTTTTTTCCCCCTATAGCTTTACATGGCATAGTTTTGACGGATTTGACAGCCAGCACATTCTGCATATCTTTTAGGGAAGGAGCTTTTCCCACAGGAATAAACTAACAGTCATGTCTCTGAGTTGGCTTTTCTGAGTCTTGACGCTCTGGTTATGTCCAGGATGTCTGGCTATGCATGGACTGTTTTGCAAACCTCATTTGTGAACCCCACAGGCCAGGAAAGTTTGGTAAAATGGAAACAGGGGAAGGTTGCTAACTGGCTTCTGGTTTAGGTAGAGAGTGGATTTAGGCAGGAAGAGATCCTGCCTCTTCACACAGAGCTTCCCTGTGACTTACAGTTCTTGGTCCTATAGTCAGAACATGAGGGAGAAAAAAATTAATGGCAGTATTGGCTAATTTAATGTCAGATTGGAAAGGGCCCAATTCAGATACTCAATGGATGCTTGCTGAAAAAAATAGGAGAATCATTTTCTAGTATGACAGGGACAGATATAAACATATGTTTTGAAGTAAAAAAAAATGCAATGTCTTTTCATTGCAGAGGCTTTTGGTAAATGGCATGGAGGGTGGGACATTCTTGGTTGGACAGGACGAGGTATGTGGGCCACCCACAGTGGTGTTCACTTGCTAGAGATGTCTGGGATGGCATAGGATCAATATAATCACTTGTGTCAACTTTTCCTTAATTGGGAACAAGTAGATATCATAGGGAATTGCTTTGTAAAAGTACTAGTTAAACATTTTAGAAATGCACTAATATAAATAAGTACTAAATTGCATGTCCTATTACTGCTAATTTATGACCAAAGGATTTCTCCTTGTTTTTGCAAATGTGAATAATTACACCTAACATCTCCAGGCACTGAAATTATATGCATTTGAACGATTTAGGATGCAAAATAACACTGATCGTTTTTAAGCTCAATGGGAGAGAAAATATGTGTTTAGAAGAGACTGTGACTTCTAATGCTATTCTCATGGTACAGGTGGTAGAGTGAGCTAATAACATTTTCACTTCCTTATGTGGACTTGAGATTTTAGAGCTTCTTTGAGCAGTTTTGGATCATTTTCACTGCTTCAGATATTTGTAAAACAGTCTTACCAAATTACTTGGAAAAAGTCCACTTACGAGCAAATAGATTAAAAAAAAACTGTGTAGAACACAATGAGTGTGAAGAAGGAAAAGGGATACTAAGAAAAATTTTACCTCTGTATTTCACATCTTTAACTATCAAAGATGACCAATGATGCTGAACTGGAGTCATTTCACTTCCAGTAGAACCCCTTATTCCCTGTTTTGATTTCCAGGGTTTCAGTTAACCCTAGTCAATGGCATTCTTGAAGTGGATGACCCTCCTTCTGATGTATGGTCAGAAGGTCAATAGTAGTATAATACTACATCACAATGCTTGCATCAGTCATCTCACTTCATCTCATCATGTAGGCATTTTATCATCATGCATCTTCACAAGAAGGGTGAGTACAGTACAATTATATACTTCGAGTGAGAGAGATTCCACATAACTTGTATTCGTATATTGTTTTAATTGCTCTACCTTATTATTAGTTATTGTTTTGATATCTTACTGTACCTAGTTTATAAATTAAACTCTATCATAGGTATGTATAGTATATATAGGGTTTGGTATTATTTGTCACTTCAGGCATTCACTGGGGGTCTTGCAATGTATCGCCCAGGGATAAGGGGGGACTACTGTATATCTATATATTTATGCTTCCAGAAATCTATTTTTTCTCTAGTTTCTCACTGGAACATTTGCCTTAAATAGTGTCTTTAAGAGTTTATATGGTCTGGGGGCAGAGCAGGATGGCGGAGGAGTAGGAGACCTGGATTTCATCTCCTCTCAGGAATTCAGCTGGATAGGGATCAAACTATTCTGAACACCTATAAACTCAAAAGGAGATTGAAGAAAAGAATAGCAACAATTCTCTGAACAGAAAAGCGACCACTTTCTGGAAGGTAGGACGTGTGGAGAAGTGAATCCGAGGCGATATTTGGGAGGATAGATGGCGGGGGAGGGGGCCTCCGTCGGCCACTTCTGGCAAGTGATAGAGCCGCAGAGCATAAAATCAGAACTTTTAGAAGTTGGCTCCGCTGAGGGACTTCGCTCCAGTGGCTAAGTAGGGGGTGGAACCCTCATGGGACAGTGTGGTCTCAGGACCCTCGGGGTCACAGAAAGACCAGGGGTGCCTGAGTGCAGCAGAGCTCCCAGGTATCGGAGCGGGGAAGCCGGTTGCAGAGATGGAGCTGAGGTGCAGGCTCTCAGCTCGGGGCTGCCATAAACCATGATCCACAAGCAGGGACCCAACAAGCGGCAGATTCGGGGAGACTCCCCTTCCTTCCTTGGGAGGAGTGGCACAGGAGCACACCGGAGGGATCTGCTGGGTTTGGAGACTCCACACAGTGTCGGGTGCCAGAGATAGAAACACACGGTCACAGGCCGGGTGAGCACGGAATGCGGCTGGAGACCGGGGAGCCGGGAGTGACTGACTGCTTTTCTCTGGGGGCTCACTGAAGAGCTGGGCCAAGTTCTTGGCTCCTCCGGGGCGGAGATTGGGAGGCCGTCATTTTCACTCTCGGCCTCCAAAGCTGTATGGAAAGTGTGCAGGGAACAAAAGCTCCCGAGAGCAAACCCGAGCAGATTACTTAGCCCGGACTGGACAAGGGTGGGGCAATTCTGCCTCTGGCAAAGACATTTGGGAACCATGGCAACAGGCCCCTCCCCCAGAAGATCAGCAAGAACAGCCAGCCAAGACCAAGTTTACAGATCAATGAGAACAGCAGAACTCCAGCGCTAGGGGAATACTGCACATAGAATCCATGGCTTTTTTACCATGATTCTGTAGTCTTTCAAAGTTAATTTTTTTTAACTGTCTTTTTTTTTTAAATTTTTTTTTCCCTTTTTCAATCAACATCTTATCAATCCCTTTTTTAAAAAACATTTTTATTTTTCATTTTTAGAGTCATATTCTATACCTTCATAGTAGTTACCCTTATTTGGCATATATATATATAAGTTGTTCTCTCTTTAAAATTTTGAGATAGTTTCTTCTAACAGATCAAAATATACCCTAAATCTCTAGTGTATGGTTTTGTTCTACTCTCCTGCCTGATCACAATCTCTCTCTTTTTTTTCTTTTTCTTTTTAAATCCTCTTCTTTCTTTTTTCAAACAACTTCTTATCAATTCCTTTTATAAAATTTTTTATAATTTTCACCTTTATAGTCATATTCCATCCCTTCATCATATCAACCCTTATTTTTGTACATATATAAGTTTTTCTTTCTTTAAAATTTTGGGAGGCACTTTCTTCTAACAGACCAAAACACACCCAAAATCTAGTGTGTGGCACTGATCTATGCACCAGCCTCATCATATTTGATCATATTCTGTTTTTTTTTTTGTTTGTTCTGTTTTTGTTTGTTTTTATCTTTTTCTTTTTCTTTTTCTTTTTCCTTTTTCTTTCTTTCCCTTTCTTTTCCCCCAGCTTCAGGTCTTTTCTGATTTGTTTAGAATATATTTTCTGGGGACATTGTTACCCTGTTAGCATTTTGTTCTCTCATTAATCTATTCTCCTCTGGACAAAATGACAAGACAGAAAAAATCACCTCAACAAAAAGAACAAGAGGTAGTATCGACTGCCAGGGACCTACTCAATAAGGACATTAGTATGATGTCGGATCTAGAGTTCAGAATCGTCACTTTAAAGATACTAGCTGGGCTTGAAAAAAGCATGGAAGTTATTAGAGAAACACTTTCTGGAGAATTAAAAGAACTAAAATCTAACCAAGTCGAAATCAAAAAGGCTATTAATGAGGTACAATAAAAAATGGGGGCGCTAGCTGCTAGGATAAATGAGGCAGAAGAGAGAATCAGTGATATAGAAGACCAAATGATGGAAAATAAAGAAGCTGAGAAAAAGAGAGATAAACAACTACTGGATCCTGAGGGCAGAATTCGAGAGATAAGCGATACCATAAGAAGAAACAACATTAGAATAATTGGGATCCCAGAAGAAGAAGAAAGAGAGAGAGGGACAGAGATATATTGAAGCAAATTATAGCAGAGAACTTCCCTAATTTGGGGAAGGAAACAGGCATCAAAATCCAGGAGGCACAGAGAACCCCTCTCAAAATCAATAAAACTAGGTCAACACCCCGACATCTAATAGTAAAACTTACGAGTCTCAGAGACAAAGAGAAAATCCTGAAAGCAGCTCGGGAGAAGAGATATGTAACCTACAATGGCAGAAATATTAGATTGGCAACAGACCTATCCACAGAGACCTGGCAGGCCAGAAAGGACTGGCATGATAGATTCAGAGCACTAAATGAGAAAAATACGCAGCCAAGAATACTATATCCAGCTAGGCTGTCATTGAAAATAGAAGGAGAGATAAAAAGCTTCCAGGACAAAGAAAAACTAAAGGAATTTGCAAACACAAAACCAGCCCTACAAGAAATCTTGAAAGGGGTCCTCTAAGCAAAGAGAGAGCCTAAAAGCAACATAGACCAGAAAGGAACACAGACAATATACAGTAACAGTCACCTTACAGGCAATACAATGGCACTAAATTCCTATCTTTCAATAGTTACCCTGAATGTAAATGGGCTAAATGCCCCAATCAAAAGACACAGGCTATCAGACTGGATTAAAAAACAAGACCCATCAATATGCTGTCTGCAAGAGACTCATTTTAGACCCAAAGACACCCCCAGATTGAAAGTGAGGGGGTGGAAAACCATTTACCATGCTAATGGACACCAAAAGAAAGCTGGGGTGGCAATCCTATATCAGACAAATTAGATTTTAAACCAAAGACTGTAATAAGAGATGAGGAAGGACACTATATCATACTTAAAGGGTCTATCCAACAAGAAGATCTAACGATTGTAAATATCTATGCCCCTAACATGGGAGCAGCCAATTATATAAGGCAATTAATAACAAAAGCAAAGAAACACATCGACAACAATACAATAATAGTGGGGGACTTTAACACCGCCCCCTCACTGAAATGGACAGATCATCTAAGCAAAAGATCAACAAGGAAATAAAGACTTTAAATGACACACTGGACCAAATGGACTTCACAGACATATTCAGAACATTCCATCCCAAAGCAACGGAATACACATTCTTCTCTAGTGCCCATGGAACATTCTCCAGAATAGATCACATCCTGGGTCATAAATCAGGTCTCAAACAGTACCAAAAGATTGGGATCATTCCCTATTTTCAGACCACAATGCTTTGGAACTAGAACTCAATCACAAGAGGAAAGTTGGAAAGAACTCAAATACATGGAGGCTAAAGAGCATCCTACTGAAGAATGAATGGGTCAACCAGGAAATTAAAGAAGAATTAAAAAGTTCATGGAAACTGATGAAAATAAAAACACAACTGTTCAAAATCTTTGGGATGCAGCAAAGGCCATCCTAAGAGGAAAGTATATAGCAATACAAGCCTTTCTCAAGAAACAAGAAAGGTCTCAAGTACACAACCTAACCCTACACCTAAAGGAGCTGGAGAAAGAACAGCAAATAAAGCCTAAACCCAGCAGGAGAAGAGAAATCATAAAGATCAGAGCAGAAATCAATGAAATAGAAACTAAAAGAACAGTGGAACAGATCAACGAAACAAGGAGCTGGTTCTTTGAAAGAACTAACAAGATTGATAAACCCCTGGCCAGACTTCTCAAAAAAAAAAAAGAGAAGTGACCCACATCAACAAAATCATGAATGAAAGAGGAGAGATCACAACCAACACCAAAGAAATACAAACAATTATAAGAACATATTATGAGCAACTCTACGCCAGCAAATTCGATAACCTGGAAGAAATGGATGCATTCCTAGAGATGTATCAACTACCAAAACTGAACCAGGAAGAAATAGAAAACCTGAACAGACCTATAGCCACTAAGGAAATTGAAGCAGTCATCAAAAATCTCCCAAAAAACAAAAGCCCAGGGCCAGATGGCTTCCCAGGGGAATTCTACCAAACATTTAAAGAAGAATTAATACCTATTCTTCTGAAACTGTTCCAAAAAATAGAAATGGAAGGAAAACTTCCAAACTCGTTTTATGAGGCCACCATTACCTTGATCCCAAAACCAGACAAAGACCCCATCAAAAAGGAGAATTACAGACCAATATCTCTGATGAACATGGATGCAAAAATTCTCACCAAAATACTAGCCAATAGGATCCAACAGTACATTAAAAGGATTATTCACCATGACCAAGTGGGATTTATCCCTGGGCTGCAAGGTTGGTTCAACATCCGCAAATCAATCAACGTGATAGAATACATTAACAAAAGAAAGAACAAGAATCATATGATCCTCTCAATAGATGCAGAAAAAGCATTTGACAAAGTACAGCACTCTTGATCAAAACTCTTCAGAGTATAGGCATAGAGGGTACATACCTCAATATCATAAAAGCCATCTATGAAAAACCTACAGTGAATATCATTCTCAATGGGGAAAAACTGAGAGCTTTCCCCCTAAGGTCAGGAACACGGCAGGGATGTCCACTATCAGCACTGCTATTCAACATAGTATTAAAAGTCCTAGCCACAGCAATCAGACAACAAAAAGAGAGAAAAGGCATGCAAATCGGCAAAGAAGAAGTCAAACTCTCACTCTTTGCAGATGATATGATACTTTATGTGGAAAACCCAAAAGACCCCACCCCAAAACTGCTAGAACTCATACAGGAATTCAGTCAAGTGGCAGGATATAAAATCAATGCACAGACATCAGTGGCATTCCTATACACCAACAACAAGACAGAAGAAAGAGAAATTAAGGAGTCGATCCCATTTACAATAGCACCCCAAACCATAAGATACCTAGGAATAAATCTAACCAAAGAGGCAAAGGATCTGTACTCAGAAAACTAGAAAATACTCATGAAAGAAATTGAGGAAGACACAAAGAAATGGAAAAACGTTCCATGCTCATGGATTGGAAGAACAAATATTGTGAAGATGTCAATGCTACCTAGAGCAATCTACACATTCAATGCAATCCCCATCAAAATACCATCCACTTTTTTCAAAGAAATGGAACAAATAATCCTAAAATTTGTACAGAACCAGAAAAGACCCCGAATAGCCAGAGGAATGTTGAAAAAGAAAAGCAAAGCTGGCGGCCTCATAATTCTGGACTTCCAGCTCTATTACAAAGCTGTCATCTTCAAGACAGTATGGTACTAGCAAAAAAACAGACACATAGATCAATGGAACAGAATAGAGAGCCCAGAAATGGACCCTCAACTCTATGGTCAACTCATCTTTGACAAAGCAGAAAAGAATGTCCAATGGAAAAAAGAGTCTCTTCAACAAATGGTATTGGGAAAATTGGACAGCCACATGCAGAAAAATGAAACTGGACCATTTCCTTACACCACACACAAAAATAGACTCCAAATGGTTTGAAAGACCTAAATGTGAGACAGGAGTCCATCAAAATCCTAAAGGAGAACACAAGCAGCAATCTCTTCGACCTCAGCCGCAGCAACTTCTTCCTAGAAACATCGCCAAAGGCAAAGGAAGCAGGGGCAAAAATGAACTATTGGGACTTCCATCAAGATAAAAAGCTTTTGCACAGCAAAAGAAACAGTCAACAAAACCAAAAGACAACCGACAGAATGGGAGAAGATATTTGCAAATGACATATCACATAAAGGGCTAGTATCCAAAATCTATAAAGAACTTATCAAACTCAACACCCAAAGAACAAATGATCCAACCAAGAAATGGGCAGAAGACATAAACAGACATTTTTCCAAAGAAGACATCCAAATGGCCAACAGACGCATGAAAACGTGCTCAACATCGCTCGGCATCAGGGAAATCCAAATCAAAACCTCAATGAGATACCACCTCACACCAGTCAGAATGGCTAAAATTAACAATTCAGGAAAGAACAGATGTTGGCGGGGATGCGGAGAAAGGGGATCCCTCCTACACTGTTAGTGGGAATGCAAGCTGGTGCAACCACTCTGAAAAACAGTATGGAGGTTCCTCAAAAAGTTGAGCTACGATACTACCCAGCAATTGCACTACTGGGTATTTACCCCAAAGATACAAATGTAGTGATCCGAAGGGGTACGTGCACCCTGATGTTTATAGCAGCAGTGTCCACAATAGCCAAACTGTGGAAAGAGTCAAGATGTCCATCGACAGATGAATGGATAAAGAAGAAGTGGTATATATATACAATGGAATATTATGCAGCCATCAAAAGGAATGAGATCTTGCCATTTGCAACGATGTGGATGGAACTGGAGGGTGTTATACTGAGCGAAATAAGTCAATCAGAGAAAGACATGTATCATATGATCTCACTGATATGAGGAATTCTTAATCTCAGGAAACAAACTGAGGGTTGCTGGAGTTGTGGGGGGTGGGAGGGATGGGGTGGCTGGGTGATAGACACTGGGGATGGTATGTGCTATGGTGAGCGCTGTGAATTGTGCAAGACTGTTGAATCACAGATCTGTACCTCTGAAAGAAATAATGCAATATATGTTAAGAAAAAAAAAAAGAAGAAGATAGCAGGAGGGGAAGAATGAAGGGGGGGAAATCGGAGGGGGAGACGAACCATGAGAGATGATGGACTCTGAAAAATAAACAGGGTTCTAGAGGGGAGGGGGTTGGGAGGATGGGTTAGCCTGGTGATGGGTATTAAAGAGGGCACGTTCTGCATGGAGCACTGGGTGTTATGCACAAACAATGAATCATGGAACACTACATCAAAAACTAATGATGTAATGTATGGTGATTAACATAACAATAAAAAATTAAAAAAATAAGAGTTTATATGGTCTGAATGGTACCCAACCAAAGGTAATTATCCTTTGTGTGTGATATTCTAATCATTTCCATAGCAACCACTTATGGGTTAAGATGTCACAAAGAGGATTGAGACTTCATTTGTGGAATAAACAACCGGAATGAATCATCACTAAGATATAGATGCTGCTTTTGCATTGAATAAATGAGTGGGAAATAGACAAAATGGAATAGCAGTATTTTCCAATTAAAAAATTCATTGCACTTATAAGTTGCCTGTGAGTGAGGGAATCCTTAAATGTGAGTTTGAGCAGATGGTGTCCTCTCATCAGGGGTGATAAAGACCCAACTGTATGTAGCCATTTAGAGATTAGAGGTATTCTCTGTTTCTCAAAGGGCAGTCCTTTATCTAGCTGCATAGCATGAAACACTTTGCAGAAAAAGTGTATTATTGTGTATAACCTGCAACTTGTCATTTTAGTTTTTCATCAAAAATGCTCCAATTTCTCCTAATCCAAAGAAGCTTGCTTTGCTTCTAAAGACTGCCCCTCATTCCAATGGAGAGAGCCAGCTGCATTCATACAATAAATCACAAGGAGCATCCTTGGGTACTTTCCAAGTTTGGACAAACTGTTTTTGGGTAAAGATTAAGGCTATTATGGGATCACAGGGATCTATAGACTGTGGAAATACTTTCTAAAGTAGGAGGTAAACTCCCTGAAAAGCAAGACTATTTCCTTCACCATTTACGCAGAAATGGAAGCAGTCTTGGGCACATAGTAGGTACTCAAAAAGTATTAAGTTGATGAATAAATGAAAGTAGCAATGGCTACCATGAGAGCAAAGTCAGAAATGCCTATGATGTAACTTTTAGAAGACTTTACCACGAAGTTAAGATTCCAGCTTCAAAGAACACAAACTTGAATCTCCCCTTTGCACGAAGTTGCCACACTCCTTTTTTTTTGTTTTGTTTTGTTTCTGTTCTTTTTTTTTTTTGCTAAAACAGATCATAATCCTGTCTTAATGTGCATTTGCAGTGAGATACAAGACCCTGGCTAGGGGAGAGAATATTTAGCCCTGGTTGTGGAGAGATGAAGCTACAGCGGCAGGTGGAGACCAAGCCATACCGGAAACCACGACAAGAACTGGCTGTGCCTCCCGCCATTTCTAGTTAAAACTTTTCTCTGTCTCCATGGATAACTGAATGCTACCTCTTTCCTCCAACCTGATTTATTCCTAGTTGACTTCACCTGAGTGAAAATGTTCTTGTAAAGAGATGGTGGAGAGAAGGGGGTGTGTGGCCATACGTAGGAATAAACATTACCTTGATTAAGGACCTAAGTGTAAGAAGGAAACCATACAAGCATTGGAAGAAAATATGGGTGAATTCCTCCTTAACCTTGGGGCAGGGAAAGGCTTTTCAACTATGTCTTAAAATCTGGAGGTAATAAGAGATTGACATCTCTTACTACATAACAATGGAAATATTTTACATGGTAGAAACCTCTTATAAATAGTATCAAAAAACAACTGATAAACCTGGAGACAATATTTATAACATATAGACAAAGGGCGAATGTCCCTAATATATAAAGCACTTTTAAAAACTTGAGAGACAAAGGATAAAAAACTCAGTAGAAAAATGGGAAAAGATCCAGACAATTCATGAAATGTATATGAAAAAGTTCTTAAACATATGGAAAAACATCAGTATCTTTAGAGTGTAATCTTAAATTTTAAATTTTAATGAAAAAATAAATATATTTCTCACCTATCAAATTAGCAGAGATTAAAAAACATAATAACACAGGCTGTTGTTACACGTTACTAGTAGGAATACAAATTGATAAAAAAAATTCTACACGGGATTTGGCAATACCTATCAAAGCTACATACGCACTTATCTTTTGACCCAAGGGTTTCACTTTCTAGGCAGATGCATCTAAAAACAATAGGAAAATGGATATATGTGTATGATTATTCCTTATAGCATTGCTTGTAATTGCAAAATATTGAAAAAAAAACCCCTAAATACACACATATAGGAGAATCATTGAATAAACTATTGTATAGCTGCACAAGAGAGAAAACAAGGGGGATTTCTGTGAACTGGTATGAGGAAATTTCCAGAACATATTGTTAAGTGAAAAGAACAAAATGCAAAATAGAATCTATAGTATGCCACCACCATGTAAGAAAATGCACACGTATTTGCTTACTTATGCACAAGAAATACAGAAAAGATAAACAGAAACTGAAGAGACTGGTTTCCTAGCAGAGAGTGGGTAGGGAAGGGTGAGGGAGAATGGGAATGGAGCAGTCTGATAAGGAGGGATTAACACTTTTCTGAGTATATCTTGTTGTATAGCTCTAACTCTTAGAATTGCAGTTTCATTTCACATAGCCAAGAAAATCAAGAACAAGAAAACAAGATGTGTGGAAAGCCCAAAATTAAATATTAACAAAACCAAGTGAACCTAAAAATGGATTATAAATTGGTGACAGAACAACACTGAAGGGGGTAGGGAAGAGAAAAACTAACCAAAATAACTTTGGGAAACAATATTATGATTAAATGCTGTAAATCCAAAGACAAAACACACACACACACACATACACACAGCTGTATACAAATTCAATTATTAAATTTGTCACAGGGGTATGGGTTATAACAACTTTATATGTATATTAGGATTGAAAAAATAAGTAAATACATTGTAGATAATGAAGACTAGGTTCTTCACTGTTAGAAAGAAGTCATAAGGAAGGTGAAAATGAACCTATGGTATTGGATTGGAATCTCTTTCTCTCTCTCTCTGAAAACAGATGGATATAGAATTACAGCTCTTAGTGTGTATGTGTGGGTTGATATACATACATATATTTACTACCCCTTTCTGCTCAGAGGTCCTAGATACAATGATTTTTCAGTAGTAATTGCATACCTTGGGTCTAGATTTTGGTTTCTAAACACTATTTTCCAATAAAAGAGACAAGGGCTCCTTGGAGATGTGGTTTGTTCCAGGGTTGGGGTAGAGAAATACAAGAAGAACCTGAAACATCTTGTGGTGCTGTAAGTAGCAATTGCTCCAAAACAGATGGGGGCATGTTTGGAGTCCACCCTAAGAAGTTCCTCATGGCAAAGTCTGGAACAATTTGATATATTTATGCTTTTTATATATTTTATTTAAAAATAAATAATGATAGGATTGGATAGAATGGTGTAAGTTCATACTGATATGAATACATAAATAAGGAAGAAGGAATGCCTTTTTCTTAAGGATTCCAACTAATAAATATAGAAAGAATGAAATAGAAAAATCACCATTGGACAAACAACCCGGTGATAAGTGTTACAGACAAGAGCCACAAAGTGGATGCCAAAATTAGGAGACAAAGGCTTGATCAGGAATCAGGATATTTGCATAGTCTTGAAGTCCTACAAGGGATAAGGAATTCCAAGAGAAAAATAGTAACTCCATAAGTGGAAATATCCAGTATACACACTGTAACCAAGTGGTCAAAGTCAGTTTCCCCAGTAATAAGGCATATCAGCCTCATGAATGCCCAGAGGTGATGCACTGAGAAGGGCAATGTCATTTCTAGGGTGTTCTTGCCAAAATAAGTAACCTCCTCTAATTAGGAGAAAATATCAGACAAACCACAAATGAGGGATATGCTACAAAATAACAAAATAACTCTTCAAAAATGTCAAGTTCACAGACAACGAGGGAAGACTAAGCAACCCTCACAAATTGGAGGAAACTAAGAGATAAAGGGCAACAGTGGAAAAACTGGTGAAATTTGAATATGGTCTACAGTTTTGTTAACAGTCCTGCATCAATTTAATTTCCCAGTTGTGATCATTTTATAGTGATCACGTAAGATGTCAACATAAGGGGAAGCTGGATGATGAGTATCAGGAACTTTTCTGTTTTTACAACTTTTCTGAAAGTCTAAGATTATTTCAAAATAACAAGGTAAAAAGGGGCACCTGGGTGGCTCAGTCAGTTAAGCATCTGACTCATGATTTCAGCTCAGGTCATGACGTCATGGGTTGTGGGACTGAGCTCTGCATGGGGCTCGTGCTCAGTGGGGAGTCTGCTTGAGAGTCTCTACCTTTGCCCCGCCCCTCTTTTTCTCTCTCAAATAAATTAATAAATCTTAAAAAAAAACAAAAATAAAAAAATAAAAAGGTGAAAAAAAAAGGAATACAAGGTGCAATAAAATTTGTTCCCATTTCTGTGTCCCCATATGGTACAGTTTTTAGGAGTTTGCATTGATCATTGGTTAGCAGTGGTAAAACTAAACATTTGGAAGGTTTGAATAAAAAAATAAACAAAAATCAACTTCACAATTATTTAATAATTAAATAAAAATTGTGAAAAAATAGAAAATAAGCAAAAAGAAAAAAGTAATTGGTCACCTCACTATTAATCTGCCCAGATTTTCCTATGGACATGTATATGCATATATGTGCATGTATATAATTTTTGTTATAATCAGATTCTGTTTGATAATTTGCTTTTTTCACTTAAAATTAAACTAGTCACATATTTTGTGTAAATACATATACACTTAGAGCTTCACTTTTTTCCCTTTTAGTAGACTTCAATTTTTAGTAGGGCTTTAGATTTATAGAAAAATTGAGAATATTAATACAAAGAATTTCCTTATACTTCACACTCAATTTTTCCTACTATTAACATGTTATATTAGTATGATAAATGTGTCAAAATTAATGAGCCAATACTGATACATTGTTATTAAGTAGAGTCCATATTTTATTCAGAGTTGTTGTTTTTTTTTTTTTTTTAGTTTTTACCTAATTTCCTTTTTCTGTTCCAAGATCCCATTCAGGATACCAAATTGCATTTATTTGTCATGTCTCCTTAGGCTTCTCTAGCCTGTGACAGTTTCTCAGATTTTGCTTATTTTTGATGACCTTGACAGTTTTGAGAAGTACCAGTCAGGTATTTTGTAGGATGCACTTCTATTGGAATTTGATGTTTTTCTATTGAAATTTGATGGAGTTTTGGGAGGAAGACCACGGAGCCAAAGTGCTATTATAAAATATTGAGGGTCTATACCATCAATATGATTTATATTAATATGCTGATGTCAGTGTTGATCACCGGTCTGAGGATTGTTAATCAGCCTTCACTATAAAGTTACTCTTTTTTCCATTTTTCCATACAATACTCTTTAAAAAGAGGTCACTACATACACCCCACATTTAAAGATAGAGTCTAATTTTAATGGCTTCAGAAATATGAAGTGTTGTGGTATATTCAATCAATTTAATTTTTGGTGGACAGAGAGAGGGTTTTCAACTTTTAATTACTATAGAGAACCTTTGCAGTGCATCCTAACCAGAAACATTTATCTGTTCATGTATCACTGATTATTTCTTTAGAATAAAAAGTAAGAATGAAACTCCTGGGTCAAAAACATATGTGGCAAGGCATGTGACACATAGTGCAAAGTAGATTCCAGAATTTTTGTAGGAATAGTCCCACCAGCACACATTAGTAAGAGCATGCCATTTCTTTATACCACCTGTGTATAGATGGTGTGAGTGAGTGTGATATAAGAAGATGTTGGAGGGACGCATGGGTGGCTCAGTCAGTTAAGCATCTGCCTCTTGCTCAGGTCATGATCTCAGGGTCCTGGGATCTAGCCCCACGTTGGTCTCCCTGCTCAGCAGGGAGTCTGCTTCTCCCTCTCCCTCTTCCTGCCACTCCCCCTACTTGTGCTCTCTCTCTCTCTGTCAAATAAATAAATAAAAAAAAGAAGATGTTGGAGGGCTGGAGAGAAGCCCAATTGTGCAGGACGTACAAAGAGTTTGCCTTTTATTCTCAGTGTAATGGGAAGCCATCAAAGACTTGTTAGTAGGGGAGAGACCTGATCTGCTTAACGTAATGTATGTCATGCCTTCATTTCTTAAAATGGTCAATTAGATTATGGTTGGGTGTTTCTCTTTGACCTTGGCTTGAGGTCATAAAACAAAGGCAATGTGACAGATGACCTGCCATTCTTTCTTATGCCGATCTAACTTGCCATCGAGAGGGGAAACACAGAATGTAGGGCTGGAAAGAGAAAAGAGAAAAGAGTGCCAAGAGGATTTATTCAGAGGGAGGGTCTCGGGTGGAAGAGTGGGATGGGGCAAAGAATGGGGAGAACCTCCCCACTGCTGAAGGTCTTCCGAATGACTGCTAATGAATTCCACCTTGCCGGCTGCACATCATGTACTGCATCGAAATGAAGAGCAATGGGGAGATGAGAGGAACAACTCCCAGACAGCTGACAGTTTTCTGCTAATTTTGCATCCTGGCAGCAAACACATTACCCAGGATGAGAACATAAGGTAGCATCAGAAAGAGCTGTTCAGGGATAATTCTGTGTGAGACACTATATCTATCCTTTGGTGTGACTTAGTAATTCCTCATGCAAAGATGTTTATCACACTTGGGATGACAAAAGGCTCATATAAAGCACTAGAATCTCCTAAATCTTCATAGCGTTTCAAAAATGAGGATTAAAGAGAATGATAGGAACAGTATATGAGCTATTAAGCAGACCCATCAGAAAACTTTTTAAACATTTAGAGAATAGTTAGACAGGACCAATAAATATATTAAAGAACAAAATGCTAAAACTTTTCACACGTTTTCTCTCTAAAAGTCCCTGCCATTGATTGGGATGTATAAGTACCAAGGTTCTTTAAACATCTCAGGAACAACCAGATGGCACATCCATCACAGGGCCTACTGAGATTTAGAATTAATCTTTAATTACTTATTTATAATTTATAATTACCCAGATAGGGGCAGCTCATCCTACTTGAGTAGTTTTCTCTGTGGGATTAAATTGTGCCATTTGGAAAGCAGGTTGACTCTTTCAATCCCTAGAGTTTTAGAAACATGTATGTCAGGGCACCACATCATCACGAGCAAGATTATCAGTCAATACTCATACAAAACTACTGAACAAATTGGTCTTAGTGGGTGACTTTTTAAAAAATGATGAAATCATCTTAATAACTGAATCCTGAAAAATTGATGGTCAGCACATTTGGGCCACTAAGAAGGCTGAAGAGATTGTGTTTGAACTTCTTCTTTTTCTTTTCACCCCTAACTCAATCATCTCACCCTATGGGGATGATTTTGTGAGCCAAGACAAGCAAGAGAGTAAACAAAAATAAAGACCCAATCTACTTCTCTTAAGTTGCATTATTTTAAACTATATTTTATCAAGTGCTGATATACAGATATTCAAATTTTGCCAGTTTGATATGCTTGATACATCTCTGTAACCAGGTATGCAAAACGGTTTGGAGAAGGGCAAAAAATGAATAGAAATGATCTCAGCAGCAAGAAATTCTGAGCTAGAGAGTGCGCTACATTCCTAGCACCTTTATTTTAGAAGCAAGCAGGCTATCATGAGCATTTATGGGAAAATAACAAAAGAGGCAAGGAGAAAGCCCTACCAGTATGTTGGGTCAGATCCTTTGTTAGGGTCTTGTGTCTTGCTTGGGATGTGCAGAAAGAATCCAAGACAAAGAATGAAAAATAGATTCTAAGATGGCAGAATTTCAGGACTGGACTGGTACTCAAGAAAATCTAGTTTAATTGTTTTATTTTATTTTATTTTTTAAAGATTTACTTATTTGTCAGAGAGAGAGAGCACACAAGCAGGGGAAGTGGGAGAGGGAGAAGCAGGCTCCCCACTGAGCAGGGAGCTTGATGTGGGACTCGATCCCAGGACCCTGGGATCATGACCTGAGCTGAAGGCAGACGCTTAACTGACTGAGCCACCCAGGCATCCTTAATTTCCCTATTTTAAAGATGAGAATGAGTTAGCCCATGGAGGTTTGGTGACTGATCTAAATTCATACATTGAGTCATTGGCAAGCTTATTCATTTAGCAGGTGTTTATTGGCTATATATTGACTGTATTGAGTATTATTGCATTTTAGGCTCAGAAAAGAGAGTGGCAAGTAAGCTGTCATTCAGTTTATCTTCCTACCACCACACTGCTTCTCTCAAAAATGACAACAGGACACACTACTGTTTAACTTAACCTAGGAAAGACTAAGGCACAATAATTGTCCACAAGATTATGAAATATTCCGAGGAAGAGGTTGACCATTTATTATCACCATAGGGATGCAAACAAGACAAATGGGTTCATGTTACAGTGGAATAGAATTCAGTTAAAAATGAGGAACCACTTCTTGGATGCCATGGTGATTAAGCATTGTAATTATTGAGGGAATTTGTTGATAGTATAAAATGAAAGAGATATTCATGTTTTCAACTCTAGTTTTCTTACAAATTATTCATTTTGTTTCTCATGAGGTTCTGTTTCAAATGACTAATTCCATGGGTTTTCTTACAAATTATTCATTTTGTTTCTCATGAGGTTCTGTTTCAAACGACTAATTCCATGGGTTTTAGTCACAAAGTTGTTTTTGATATAAAGCATATCATTGTTGCTCTCTCCAAGATGTTAAAATTCATAAAGACAGTTGAGCTATTGTGTTACTGTGTTTATGCACTTTTTTTTCCCACATCATACTGCTATATAGAAATAGTCCAGGAGATATGACGGGGATGGGATTCAAAAAAGTCAGCTGTAAAGTTAAATTCTGAATTTAACTTTTTAATTTTTTATCACTGACTTCACACCAAAATATGGAAGCCACGTATCCATGGAAATCTTTTGGTTCCTGATGTTAATAATAGTCTGTAATAATAATTCCCAAGGGTTGAATTCCCTTGATACTTTATACTTGTAAATCATATAATACTCTCAAGCAACCCTCTTTTATTCCCATTAAAAGATAAGGAAACTCAGAAGTTGAAGTATATTGCCCAATGTCTTGCCATAATGGCTGGTGGGACAAGGTTTGGAATCATAAGTTGACCATGAAGGTAGTGAAATCTGAGTTTTGGGACCCCTCATTCACACAGGCCCCTTCAAGGCCCTGGGAGGTGCCCTAGAAATTGTGTTTATGAGACACTGCATCCAGCTTCCTAGTTGGCCTGGGACAAAGTATTTATTGGGCTATGGGGCTTCCTGTGCTAAAACTGGGACTGTCCTGGCAAACTGGGATGGTTGGCCATACTATTATAAAAGGTCATATATATATTTTTTTAGATTAAAAAGTGAGATATCCAGTGATCACAGTGGACTGAAACAGCTGTCTTCTCCCACTGGGAGCTGATTCCAGGTTAGGAATGGCTTCCAGGACTACTCCTATTCCCACTTGGCCAGACCACCTAGCCCTGGGACAAAATGATGCAGGGGCAGAGGTCCAGTCGTGACATAACTATATCCTAATTAGCACCCTGTACTGGGAGCATGTGGGAGGTGGAGGGAAAACAGGATGTGAAATGTACAGATCAAGAAGCTGTGCTGTAGAAAATTCTTCCAAATTTCAAAGCTCATCAGGAAAGAAACTTGAAAAGGTTCTCCCAAATTTAACAACAATCCTAAATAGGTACATACTATTACCAGTGACAAGTTGCGAAGTTTGGAAGAACTCACTGTAGTGGTAATAATCACCACCAGTTTCTGGTCATTCTGGAAGACTGAATTACCTTTCTGTTTTTTCATTAAAAAGAACACAAGATTGATATCATATCAAAAGGTAATCAAAGACTATGAAGCCAAAAAAGATATGGAAAAAATCATATTATTGAGGTATGTTAAACAGCTATTAATATATTTATGTTATTTTTCTGGATTTTTTATATTTCACAAATTTGTAATTTCCTGTAATTTCTCATCCTAAATAGATACTTCTGTGCTAATTTTGTTTTTGTCATTTTGTATCATTCTTAAAGAAGCTGTACCAATTTAAGTTTTAGGTCCCACAAAACCTGGGAACCACCCCTGAATGGACCTATGGTCTTAGGTGAGACAGATTCCACAGGATGTCCTCTCTCTGCTGTCTCCCCTGGGCACACTTTCCATTTCTTTACATGCTTAAAGTCTGTTCCTCTGATCACTGTAGTTGGAACATTTATCTGTATCAACAGATAGAAAAAGGGAAAGTTTGAAGAAAAAATACAAATTATGGGTGCGATTATATGAAATGAGAAAAGCAAATCTCTTAGAGAAACAGACAGGTGGAATAGACCCTGGCATAGACTTCTACTCTGCAGAATCAGCACCGAAATATGCATCAGGCACTCTGCTTCTCCCTAATGAGTGTGGTCTCCATCGCTTGATTCATTGCTAGTAGATTGCACTCTGATGCTCCTTTTAATGACAAGCTCTTTTTTGTGTGTGCATGCCATACACAGGTGAGCCATTTGGCATGACTAGGAAATTAGATATTCTCGCTAATCTATATTCAGGAATAATAAAATAAGTTATTTGGGGCTACAAAATTTAAGAATTGAAATTAACTTCAAGAATCATGTAACTCCACCCCCTTATTTTATGGACATGGATATGGAGGGCAAGGAAAACAAATGTTCTTGCAGTGTTTAAGGCTCCTCTGGAATCAGTGACAGGCCTGTTTAAATTTTTTCCCCATAAATTTAAATAAAATTAAATATACCTAATAATAAAATATCATACTTATATTGTACTCTTTTTAAAATGATTTTGAAATAACTTTGGGATCTTCATGCCTGAGATTCATCTTAAGGAATACAAGTCTACATGACGTTTAAATGCACATGAATCTCACCTATCCAGTGAAAGGTATGAGTCCTACGTCTTTTCAAGATTTCCTTTTCACTTTTCTAAGTACTGTTTTGCCACCACTGATCTGAGTTGCAGACTAAACTCATCAAATATATGTTTAATATTAATATTATTAGTATCAATGATAGTGACTATTTATTGAATATGTACAACGTACTCACCATGAAGCTTACATGATTTATTCCCTCATGACAACAACCAGATAAATGCCATTAATTAAAAAGTGAGGGGGCGCCTGGGGGGCTCATCAGTTAAGCGTCTGACTCTTGATCTCAGCTCAGGTCTTGATCTCAGGGTCATGAGTTCAAGCCCTGTGTTGTGCTCCAGGCTGGGTGTGGAGGCTACTTTAAAAAATGTAAAGAATGAGAAGGTTCAGGTAGGAGCAAATGTCTTGCCCTGGACACATAGCTGGGAAGTAATCCAGATGGGGCTTCAACTCATATCTTTCTGTGTTAACTTTTTTAAAATAAAGAAAACTGTCCATCAGTTAACTTCCAGAAGATAACTACTCTATGCTCCACCATTGCCTGATATTTTCTTTGTAATTTCCATTGCTTAGCTAATGACCCCCATTATAAGTTTCTCTTCATGGAGAGTTTGGGGATAGCTTTTCTAATTCCAACCTGACTCCTGAAATATGGCTCCTTTCACACCATCTGGAGGTTGCCTATTTGTACAGGTACATTCCTTCTTCTCTTCCTTCTGAGTCATCTTGAGGTTGTACATTTGTTGTGCTGAATGTTGTATAGATATATTAAATAAACGACTTATTCAAAGTAGGACTGTTGGTGGCAGTATTCCGAAGGGTAATCTTTCTAAATAATTTTCTCTTTGGAAGTGTTGTTTTGACAAGCAAGGATCCTCAAATATGGACTAACCACATTTTATCTCTTATTTTACATTTCACACTGCATTTAAAAATACCAGTTTCCATATTTCCATAACAGATGCTGGAGAAGTTTTCTATCCACAACTTTCAGAACAGAATGTCATTTATGTTAGATCCTCATTTTTCCCACTTTATATAATTATGTCATTTTTTCTATTAATTATGCATGTGCAATATAATGGAACCATCAGTTCAATAACATTAGTCATGGAAAGTCAGAAAACTAGTATCTACCTGAATGACCATGCTAATCCAGCTATTTATGTCAAGTCTGTTCTTCTATATTGGTTAAGAAGATAGTGACTGAAGTTACTTAGGTGTGTGTGTGTGTGTGTGTGTGCGTGTGTGTAATTTTCTGCACCCATCTTTGTCTCCTTAGCATTTAAACCCACTTTGGAAAGAGATTTTCCACTGGAGGAAAACCTTCAGGTGTGGACTACTACAGTATTTATGGTTCAGTCTCACTTGCTCCTTTGGGAATGGGATGGAGATTGGGAGCAAGGTTAAATTTTAAAGATGTATACCATGTGGCATTTTGGTAGGAGAAGCAATGTTTCTCGGGAAATATTAGTAGCCACTCTATCCTTGTACTACTGAGGATAATCTGAGGGACTGAGAACAACAAAAGGTTATTTTCCCTCATGCATTACGCCTACAAGTTAGCTGAGGACTCTGCTCATTATAAGTAACCTGGGATTCAAATTGACAAAGCAGCTGGTACAAACATTGAGAAAGCGGGGAAAAAACACTCCGCTGGATCTCACACCAGCAACTAGAGGGTCCAAGCCTGGAAGTGACCCAGATTACTTCCCTTCACAACTGATTGGTAGAAGCACTTCTCACGTGGCCCCACTGAACTTTGTGGGGACCAAGATTCCAACCCTCCCAAGTATCTGGAATGCACAGAGGCAAAATTATTTTATGAACAGGATTGATGGTGTTCATGTGGGGTATATTTTAACCTTCCTTCTTTTGATCTCTGCATCTAGCCATCTGTACATTACTTCAACATGTGCTTATTTGGTCCCTAGTATGTGCAAGTTACTGTGCTAAGTGCCAGGGCACAGAATGATGAACCCACTCTTGGTTCCCGAGATTGGTGGGTGGAGTGGAGGAAGAAAGCAGCAGATTTACAAAAGATTGAAGAAGTCCCCCAATAAAGTTCATTGATGTTGAACTGTTCCCATATTTCTATAATCGCGGGATGTGGCACTTTTCCTATCTTAACCTATAGGTGATGCTGAAGATTTATAAATCATCAAGTATTTTCTACTGTTTATAATCCATTACTTGTCCCAGGCGGCAATGTTGAAAAACGTTTGTGTCTATCTACTTTTCCAGCTATGGATGTTAAAAGTTTGAGACCCACCAGGAATAACCAATATAGTTGGGAGTATGAAAGAAGATTAATTTTAATTTGTTTTACTATCCAAGTAGTAATGCACAGCTTTCATGGTAATAACAATAAGCTTATCATCAATAATTGTGTTGGTTATTTTTATACTTTTCTTTAAGACTCTTACATAATTCTACAATGCTGTTACTTTTTGGGAGAATTAACTACAACTAGAAATATGTTAGAACCTGTGGTTTTTTTTGGCTTGTTGCTTTCTAAGAAGAGAACCACAAGATAAATCTCACCTGAAGAAGCCCTAGTGAGAAGGAACAGGGCTTTACCAATCTAAACCAATGTATACTCCTTCAAATCAAAGACATGAATTAAATATTTGATTGGATTTATTTCTTTTATCATCATTAGTCTAGTGAATTTGGATTTCAAAACATTAGGAACTTATCAATTTACTCATCTGCTAAATAGAGGGCACAGCTAAGGTCTTAGAACATCTGGTCAAAAGATTGGATCTTCTTGTCCCGTGAAGACTGGGATTTTTATCTGGTATCCTCAGTTTGTCTGCATAATTTTTTTCCCCACAAATTGGTATTTAAACCTCAAAACCTTTAGCTAACTACATCTGTCATTGATATTTTATTGTTTAATTTTCTTTTTATGGAGCCAAATTACATCTCTCCCACATACAGCCGGCACTTTACATGTCTAATTTGTCGACATGTTCTATAATGATAATTTCATTGATTTAGAAAGTGACATTATGAGCAACATATGTTCAGTTTAGCAGTAGACCTTGTTATGGCAATCAATTTTTTTCCCCTCCAGAACTCAACTATATTCCACATTTAGAGGCGGCAAAATAATTTAACCAGTTCATGTTCTTAGGGTTTAAAAAACGAGAAAGAAACCTGTTTTCCTAAGAGAATAAATTTTCACTTGGTGCAGTTCGCAATGTGCATATATTATCACTATAGACCAGAGGCAGGTGAAGGGAAATAAAGCCATAAAGGCATTTAGTAAAATGGAAAATGACATAGAAAAAATGTTTTCACGAAATTCCCTTGACTGTCTCCTACCCTCTCCTGTTCACCCCACAACCTTAATCAACAGTTCTGCCAATATCTGCTGGAACTCTCCAGAGCAGCAAGTGCAATGCTAAGCACTGGGTTTCCCTGGACGCTTTCATGCCCCTTTCATGCTCTTGAGTGAATTTTTTTCCTTATCCCTATACTTAACGGAAACAAAAAATAAAATCTCGTATTTCAAGATCCAGCTTAAAGGTCACCTCCGCTCACAGGCTCTTCCCAACCTCCTTCTCCAGGTAAGCATGAATCATGCCCTCTCCACCTGTTGTTCGTGTATGTGACTCCCTCCTCACTCTCCTGTAAGCGACTTGGGGGAGGATCTTATTCATCTTTGTGTCCCTAGCAGCTCAGTGGCTGGCTTATTGTAGTGCTCAATAAAAATGAATTGGATTACATAGAAAATATTTTCCATTTGACAAAGTTATTGTACCCCATAAAGGAATCTTTAAGATGGCATCCTGTTTTTCTTTATCAAGCAATCAAAGGCAGGTGTTCTGTGCTGTTGCTGATGGCGATTTATAAAGCCAGCGAGTTTAGTTCAATATCAAGACAAAGTGGAGTAGTTTAGAAATGATATGGGAAAGAGCTGAAAGGAGGTATGAAAACCTCTAATAATGCTAGAATATGTGGCTGCATAAAAAAGGAAAAGTGGCATAGGAAAACAGAAGCAAGTGGACCTCTTATATATAAACCATATTTTTGCCCAAAAAGAATTTTCAGGCTTTAACTTATAGTAGAGGCTAATGTCCTACAGCATTGAGATCGACTCTACTATGTAATTATGATAGCCAATGTAGCATTATTCTTAATTATAAAAGATTAAATTATGTTTTGTATAGGATGCTTGTAAAGGTAGGAAACTGGGCAAATACATTAGAAATTTTTTTTTTAAACACTAAAACAGAAAATCTGTGTCCCAAGTTCATGACCAAGGTGGAACAAACACATCCATTTCTCCTGTTAAGTAGAGCTAAACAGTTGGGATAGTATATATATGAAACTCACATGAAAAGATTTGGAAAGATGGTAAGACAAAGACAGCCCAGGGAAGTTCCCTGGGACCTGGTTAACAGCAGGGTGGCGAATTCCCTGGATTTTCTTTGTGCCTCAAGTATCCCCAACTGGGGACCACAGAAGGACACTTCAATGAGTATAGACAAAAGACGTCAGACCAAAAGTCGGCTCTCTACCAAGAGAGGGTTGTGAACACTCAAGACAGAAAACTTGCAGACAATAACCAGCCAAAAGCAATGGAAAAACTCCTGAGTCCCACTCTCAGCCCTGGATGCCAAGTCTGTGCTTTCTTCCCTGAGGAATGATCATATCTGTGTATCAAAGCATACCCCAGGCAACCAGACTAGTGTACATCACTTAACTGGTGATAACATCCCACCAAGAGAACCATCATCACATTCTACATTTACCACATGGGGACGTGCTACTCACAGAAGTTGTTATCTCTGGCCCAAGTTGGCAAGCTCATAAGTGGAAGAAATAGAAATAGAGACGGGTCCATCTGGCTCTAAGCCATGCTTGTCCCATTTCAACGCACTGTCGTAAAACTTCATCCAAGGTGGGAACACAAATTACATGAGGTGAAATTTATTACAAGCAAGTTGGGATTTTCGCTGGCAGTCCAAGGAGGACCACCAGCAGTGAATATACATTCCATAAGGCCATAAAGAAAGAAATCCTTTTTGTTCTTCCCCCTTCAACCTTGTACTGCTATAGACTATTTAATAGCTACTACATTCCACCCCAGGTGATTGAATCGATCACTTTGACTGAGTTTGTTTATCACCCTGTCAAACGGGAGAAGTGTTCCATCCTCCTTTGATAAAAAAAAATCCTATATAAATGTAAACACTTACCAGTAGAGTTATTATTATTATTTCTGTTAGTGGCAGCTAATTAGAGTCACTTTTCAATTCAGATCCAGAAACAAAAAAATTGATTTTTCAGTAACACAGAAAGAAAGCTACCCTTAGGGAAATTACAGTCAATAACTGAGCTATGAATTGGAATTCTGGTAAAAGCAAAAGTAAACCCAGGAATAATTCACAAAAGTTAGTCCTGAAATTGAGCATTGTTTCAAAGCAGCATAAAACTAGGGTTGAAATTTAGTTACACTAATCAGGATGAAATATTTCAAGCAGAGCTGCCATCTTGTACATTTTATTTATTTGTTTGTTTGTTTGTTTATTTATAAGTAGGCTTGATGCCCAGCATGGAGTCCAATGCAGGGTTTGAACTCATGACCCGGAGATCAAGACCTGAGCTGAGATCAAGAGTTGGTCGCTTTACTCACTGAGCCACCCAGGCGCCCTTTGTACATTTTAGAATTGAACTAAAAATCATACTCGCTTTGGAGCTTTCTGAATTTATATGAAAATTACTGTCACTTATAAACATCCCAACAGATAGACATGAAGTCAATTCCTTTGGGCCATTTGGAGTCATTTATATAGAAACTCATGGGCTAGAAACATGTAGAGGAGGTGAGGATTTGAGAAAGAGATGAACAGTTAGTATCTTTTCAGCAGGAATGCCAGGCTAAAGAGTGAACACACAACAGTGTTGCAGTGTACCTTGCACTTTAAATCACAAAGGAGTCAAACAACCCATAATCAAACTCTAAGTTCAATTTTTAGTTGAGAAAACTGAAGCCAGGAGAGGGGCAATGACCCAAATTTGTACAACCTAGCAGAGATGGCCCTGGAATTAAAAACGTGTCATGATTACTACATGGGTGTTTCTGGTTTTCACTAAAAATAAAAGGAATGGAGCTTTTATTGAAAATGCACAGAGGTGACTTACCACGGTTGTGTCCAAGGGAGGGGGCCTCGACTTCTCTGCAGCTCTAAGTCATCCATCACAGGGCTAGGCTTGGGACACGAATGTGAGGGACTCAAATTTTCATTTACTGAATATATCAATTACTGATTCTAGATTGCTTTGATGAAACAGATCCCTATGTAGTGTTACTGGCCCTTTAAAGATTAAATATGGTGTTTGCTTTAAAAAAAAAAAAAAAAGAAAGAAAAAAAAGCCGTAGTCCTTTCCTTAAAATGATATCTAAAGAAACTATTTGACCAAGATGTAAAGAATACAGACAATGAGATGTGATTTTTAATAAGTATAAGAAATCATTTTTAAATGCACTGACGTTTCTTGGGATATTATACGGCCTCTTTTAATTTTCATCTCCTCCAGAATTCTCTTTCTCTTCCTCCCCAGGATGGCACAGGAATTCTCTACTTTATTCTTTCCGCCTCCCTAACATCGGTTCTCTTGTCCATGTAAGTAGTGTGGTCTTGTAGTTAAAAAAATGAGGGACTATGTAGCACTTTAGATGGTTTCAACACACTTCAAAAAACTGGCTTACACCTCAAGGTAAATGCTAATTGGTGAATTGTTTGGAATTTCTGGAAGAATTTCCAGCAACGCGGGCGCCTGGGTGGCTCAGTTGGTTAAGCAACTGCCTTCGGCTCAGGTCATGATCCTGGAGTCCTGGGATCGAGTCCCACATCGGGCTCCCTGCTCAGCAGGGAGTCTGCTTCTCCCCCTGACCTTCCCCACTCTCATGCTCTCTCTATCTCATTCTCTCTCTCAAATAAATAAATAAAATCTTTAAAAAAAAAAAAAAAGAATTTCCAGCAACTCAAATGATATTCAAATGATAATTAACTAAGAGCTGAAAATGTATTCGGAGTCTCCAAACACGAGAGGAGTCTTTAGCAGTGTCTGATACAGCCACACTTTTCACTGGATCTGTTTGAGTAGCTCCTGGGAATTTCCTTTCTAGGAGGTTGGGGACACTGCTTAGAAAGACTTTTAAACCAAAAGCTCTGGTATGTCAGCTTGCCAAAAGCCAAGATATATTTGACCTTTTTTGAGAGAGTGACACTCACTTTTATACACTCGTCATGGAATGCTTCCCATTAAAACAACAACGAAAACAGCCATCATCGGCAAAGCACAGACCCAGGCAGATGGTCACATACTCAGAAGATGAATTTAGGGGGTATTTTGTATTTCCAATTGACTACAACTGGATCAAAAGTCCTGTTCCTCGTAGATACCATTGAATTAAAATTCAGAGAAAAGACAAAACACGAGAATACCATAGTGCACACGGATTCATGAGGAATCAATTTTGCAGTGAAGACTTTAGCATTTCCTTTTAGAAGAATCAAAATAAGATTAATATCAACATCTGAAATTGAGAAAGGGATCATTTCCTTGTCAAAACAGGAAGGGTCTTTCTTCATGATCTTTAACTTGTCCAGTCCCTAAATCCCAGTTGTTGTCACCTTGCCCAAATCAAGATAGCCAAGAAGGTACTGTAAAAGGAAATGCTAAAGTGTGCTTCTGGAAAAGAGTGAGGACTTCTAATTCACTCATACGAGTTATTCTTAATTTCTCTGGTCCTCATTGGATGGCTGGTCATGGCAGTTCAGGTGTCATTTATAGTTCATGAACAGCAGAATCTTTCCCTGTTGAAACTCACATGTTGATGCCTTTTAAGCATTAAGCTACACAATTCTTTTCTTGAATTTTTTTAAATGACTTATTTATTTATTTGAGAGAGAGAGAGCACGAGCTCGAGAGGGGCGTAGGGCAGAGGGCAAAGGGAGAAAGAATCTCAAGCAGACTCCCTGCTGAGCATGGAGCCTGACACAGGGCTTGATTCCACAACCCTGAGATCCTGACCTGAGCCGAAATCAAGAGTCCGATGGAAGAGCTATCCAGGTGCCCTGACAAAATTCTATTCTTGAGAAAAAATTTTAATTACAAAAATAATTTTGTTGTTAGAGGTTGGCTCTCAGTCAGAGTTGAGAGGAGGAAGGAGAAGGGCATAGCAATTCAGGCTTTAAGGAACCGCGCTAACTTACTTAATTTATTTTAGGGAACAAAGTTATTTAAGCTACGCAAATTTGTATGAGCCTACATGTATGTCATACCCTTCAACTTCTTTCAAATATTTCTTACTCTGCGAAGGCCTGCAATTTTAATAAGACTGCATGTATATACATCATTTTACTATTTTAAAAATGTTTCCCTACACTATGTCTTGTTTAATCACTGTAACAGCCTGCTCAATGGGCAGGGTGGACTCCATTATTCTCAGTAAGCATGGAGGGATGCTCATTAATTCATTCGTGGAACCCTGAACCTAGAGCACATGCTGGGGTTTTGCTGCCCCCAGAGATGACAGCATTTACCTGAAGTAATGCAAGAGGAAGGGACCAGGGCAGGGGAGATGCTGCTCTTTGCTATAACCGACTGGTTAGTGATTTTTGAAGAGAAGGCAAGTATGCAGTGAGAGGTGAATACTATTAGCTTATCTCCAGTGAATTTTGAAAAGGTGATAGATATATCTGTTGTCCACGAGAAATGCAGATTCTTGATAGAGATTAAAATTTAATTCAAGAAAATATTCATTGTGCTCCATTTTCAAAGGACGATGCCAAGAAGGATCAGGAGACAGGGTATTGATAAGCAGAAGAAGCATCAGTGAGGGTGAGACACTGATGTATTATTTTGCTCCAAAACTTTCACTTGGTAAACATTAATCAAACAGAGCAAATAGTAGCTTTGAGTTCTACTGATTACTTTTCCTAAACAGACACTAAATATTTGATGGTTGGGTATAGATTGCTGTTAAATTCCGAGTGAGATTTCCGTGTAGATTAACAGGGGTAAAATGCATTAAGTGTGGGTAAACACATGATTAATATTTCAAGCTAGATCCACTGGGCTACTTTTAAAGATTGACCTTACCCTACTTCAAGACCTCTGCCCAAACCGAGTATTTGGCTTCTCTTTTCCAAATGGAGCCCAAGTAACTTTTCACCAAATGCAGTTGCATACAACATTAAGGCTCTGAATTTAAAAGAAGATATGTTTTTAAAAACTCATAAAATGCAAATGTTTATAGTCTCTGAGCAGAAGTTGCAATCTGTGCGAAAGTGCTTTACCCACGCTAAATTGACTAAAACATTACCTGTCTAACATGGCTTAATTATCTTATTAATCTGTGTTAGCAGGCAGAACATTTTGTTTTACATCTGGGCGGGGGGCCTAAAGGATAGTTTCAGGGTTTGCATTCGTGTTTGTCCCAACTGACTTTCTTAAGATGTTATTTCTGCTCACCTTATTGGGCACGAGATGCTGAATTCAGTTTTGGAGAGGGAGCCTATCAGTAGGTTTGCAACCTCATCTCAGGCAAGAACCCAGCTGGGTTACATGCAATAGTTGCTCATGGGTGATACTTGGGTCTGACACAGTGGAGGATCTGCGGCATCGGGGAAGAGTGTGCGTTTCTGTGCCCAAGACTTGAATCCAGACTGCTACTCATCACCTGGGTGAGCTTGGGCAGGCTATTGAACCTCTCCAAGCCTATGTCCTTCTCTATGGGCCAGGGACAATATGCAATCCCAAGTGCAATTTTTTTTTTTTAAAGATTTTATTTATTTATTTATTTGACAGAGAGAGACACAGCGAGAGAGGGAACACAAGCAGGGGGAGTGGGAGAGGGAGAAGCAGGCTCCCCGCAGAGCAGGGAGCCGGATGCGGGACTCGATCCCAGGACCCTGGGATCATGACCTGAGCTGAAGGCAGTCGCTTAACCAACTGAGCCACCCAGGCGCCCCCAAGTGCAATTTTGAGGATGAGAAATAATATATGCAAAGAGTCTTGTGTGGTACCCAGCTCATGGTAAGTTTTCAATAAATTGTAACTAGTAAAAAAAATCACTTGAGTCTTGATCAAATGACTGGACTCATGATAAAACAGTTGTGTTGGACAGGGGCACCTGGGTGGCTCAGTCAGTTAAGCATCCTACTCTTGATCTCAGCTCAGGTCTTGACCTCAGGGTGGTGAGTTCAAGCTCTGAGTTGGGCTCCACACTGGGCATGGAGCCTACTTAAAAAAACAAAAAAGTTATGTGGGATAAAGAAGTTTAGATAGGCAGACCTCAATGGAACTCTTAAGCTTCTCAAATTATCTCCAAATTTCTCTATTTTTTAACCAAGAATGTCCAGTCAACATGGACGTCATGTATACTATGTACATTTACTCCAGCATTTACTACTATCCTGCGTACACAATGTATGTATGTAAAGTATCCTTTACTACATCTTACATACATACTATAGGATAATCTAACCCTTGGCATTGCCCCTTTCTTCTCAAAACCCTTGTGCCTCAGATTCTTTATGTAGGGGAACAGGTGCAGGTAGAGAAATGAATTAGGGAAGGGAGGTACTATCTAAAGAAACTATCCTATTGGTTGTTACCTGCTTTACATAAGTGATCTCATGTAATCATTTCTACTATCAATTCGTGGGCTTTCCAAGAGAGGGTGCTGGTGGCGGAGACTATCTCGAGCCGTTGGATATCGATGGCAGCATCAAAGCAGCCAGGAGGAAACAGGCAAATTAACTGATGGCAGGGAACAGGCCATTGATGAGGGTAACGGTTTCTTATATTTGCCTGGCATTCTATAGTTAATATAGCCAGGTTTTTAAATTTGTTTATTTCACTAAACCTATGAGATAAGTAGTATCATTATTATCCTATTTATAAATGAGTTACTTGCCAGATGCCCTACCCAGAGGTAAGTCAGAGATGGGGCCTTCGGGGCCTCTGACTCCAACCCAGTACTCACCATCACATTTCCCGGCCTTGCTTCATGAAAAGAAGCCCATCTGATTTGCTCCATTGGATTAAGCTGTCGCGTTTTAGGACTGAATGAGAAATCTTGAACTTTAGGCAGATGAAGGGCCTAATAACCAATTGGGACCTGTGACTGACTCGATGGCTGCTGTGCCCTCCTCACACCTAGGGAAGGATCCAGACCAGCAGATGTCCCATCAATGGCAGTGAACTTGTCGCCCTGTGATAGTGAACCTGATTGCCCTCTCTCCCAACACTCCAGACTTCTGGACTGAAAACTGCTTCTGTCCTTGTCACATTTGGTTATGTGTTGCTCTGACCCCCACCACCAAAGTCGGAATCAATAGCTAGCATTTACTGGTGCTTGCTACGTGCCGCATGCTCTGCTAACTGTTTTACCTCTGTCAATCTTTATAATCACCCTATGGAATAGGTACTATTTTAATTCCTCCTTTACAGATTAGATGAGGCACAGAAAAGGGTAAGGTTACACAGCTAGGTCAAGATCAGGAAAGAAGCCCGGATAATTTGGCCCCAGTGCTATTATGCAGTTCGTAGAGTTGAGGGGGGCACTTGACCACCGTCACGCAACCTACAAAAGCAAAACAAAGCTTCCAGTAATTAGTTATCCTGGAGGGAAGTTAGTTAGGCTTCCTCAGAATCAACGGGGACGTTTCAGTAATTATTTAGCTTTGCTTCTTGAAAATGTTCGGGCTAAAGAAGTCTGGAGTGTTGGGAGAGAGGGCAATCAGGTTCACTATCACAGGGCGACAAGTTCACTGCCATTGATGGGACATCTGCTGGTCTGGATCCTTCCCTAGGTGTGAGGAGGGCACAGCAGCTGCACAGGGTATGGTGTTCAGTGGCCTGACTTTGGTCGGCTTGCTGGAGGAGACCTCCTCGTGACAGCTAGGTCTCAGCCAAACTGTTGAGCAGGAGGGTGGTGAACCTCCCATGTAGCTGTTTGTTCATTAAGTGAATTGAGGGAAGGAAAACAAACCTATTTCCCCGGAGCAAGGAGCCGTCGAGTTCTTGCGTGACGACGACTATGTTTGCTGCGGCATGTTGTCAGCACTCCAGCTCTGTTTGCACATTGAACATTGTGTTAATTGTGCAAACACAGTGAGGCAGAGCTGTTCCTACCCTACCTCTGAGGGCTCTGCAAACATGACCAGCTGGTGTGCGGGGCTTTCCATGTTCTATCCCCTTGGTGTGGTGGGGGTCTGAGGGTGAAACTCACTCTGGAACCAGCCCAGTGAAAGATGGAGAAATGCCAACAGGAATGGACACGAGAAAAGCAGAACAAAATTTACCAGGACTGTGGTGTTGATTAGTACCACACAATATAGTATAGTGTGACAGGGACATCCTCATGATCTATGCTGTGGGGCACGTAAAGCTTTTCCATCCCATGAAAATGACTGTAAAAAAATCTCAGACTTGCAGGTAGTGAAGTCGCCAGAAGGATAAAAGAATAGAAAAAATGATGTGTCTTTGGTTCAATTTTCCTAGTATTCTTTGGCTTCCTGTTCAGGACAAGATAGCACCCACTTTTTCAAATATGGCTCTCAGATGTGTTTATTTAAAACCTGAGGAATTTAAAGAAACTTGGATTGGTTTGTTAGGCAAGAAAACATTTATAAGTGGTTTCTTCTCCCTTTGAGACTTCATTTCTTATATTCTAGGGATAAAAATGATCTTCTCTCCCTGTCTTTAACACGAAATACAAAGTTGTATAATTTGAATGAATGCATCTTGTCGCTGGAAGAGAATAATCATAGCTCATGAATTTGCCTCAGGGGGAACTAGGATTCTGCCATTATTTTAATTATTTATAATAATTTAGGAGCCCTGGGGGTAAAGTGGGGGTGAAGAAAGTTTTCCTAGCAAATTAATATCCACAAAGACACTAACTTATAGTGTAGCATTCCCTCTGGAGAAGACTGGGGATAAATCTATTAGATAGAACATACTCTGATGGGTCAAACAGAACATCTTATCACTTCTGTCCTCTTCCTTCAGATGACCATGATTCCTTTTTTCTCTGCTTTTTTTTGGGGTTTTAATTTAAGTCATCACATAAAATGGTGATTCATTCTTTTCATTCTTTTTGCATTTTACTTCCCAGAGGTCAACCTGTGACTTAAAAGGTAGTGAAAACTCTCAATTTGGGAGGCATGAGGTTAACTATTTTATACATAAAATGGTTCATTCCCATTTACATGAAAGGAGAGAATCAAATATAAATTTATTCTTAACATAATGGGCTGAAATTTTCTTTCATGAATAAAAGTAATGGCCTATAAAGTAGTTTAAAAAGCCATTCAAGAAGCTGTTTTGATTAGGTGTCTGTATTTGACTAAGATACATTATTTTCTTAGTAAGTTTCATTGCCTTTGGTGACTCCTCTCTCAAAAGGGGAAAAAAAAACCCCTAGTAAATTAAAGGTACACGCTAGCACATTAAAAAAAGCTCCAATGGCAGGACACAAATTATTTTATTACCACACCAACTGAGACACTGATACTTCACAATTCATGAACAAATTTTCCATTACTATAGAGTCATGCTTTTATTGACTGTTATAAAATCATCATTTGTATCTTTTTTATCCTGCTGTGTTTCTATTTTATTGGAAAAGTCCTATAACAGGTATAACATCAGCTCAGATTACCAAGAAATCTATAAAATAGCTTCCTGCTACTACCTTTGGTACAGATTGAAAGAATACATTATGATCCCACTGAGTCTCTGACAAAAACTGTGATTCATATGCCCACATGATTTATTCTTATCTATCAGACATCCAGGCTTCATCTGCTCTATTAAATTATGGGAGCATTTCACTGGTATTGATTAGCTATGTTAGGCATAATTATAGCATCTGGGTCATGAAATTTAGGTACAAACTTTGGGCATGGTAATAAAAACAAAACAAAACAAAAGCCAAAAATGCCGCAGTGAATAGGAGAGTTGCAAAGGTAGGTGATTCTCGCCCGTGCTTTGGTTGACTCTGTCCACTTCGGTCTCTGATACTCTGATATGCTGACCACTTAGGGTTAAAATAAAAACCAGGATAAGAGCATGACAATAAGCTGAAAAGTAGCTCTAACTGGCTCATCTAAAAAAAAAATTGCAAAAAAATGAAGAGAAGAAAACCGAAGGAATTCATTTTTAAGGATCAATCTCAATAATTTTTACAAAGAGTGTGTATACTATGCTAGAACTTTCATAAACCATTTGACCTGCATCTTTTGAATATTAATAGAAGAGCATTATTGATCAAATTGCTCTTGAGTGCCAATGGTGATAGAATTTCTATCTGTGATTATATCTATGGGCCAGCTAGGAAATTCAGCTGGATACCTTCTCATTTCCTTCCACATGGTTTCACTTGATGTTCACAGAGAACTCTTCTAGCAAATGGGGAATGAATACCATATCTGGACTGTACCCACTTCAGCTGACTTCAAAAGAACAGGTCACATGGTAGAGGGAGTGATCCTTCATGACAGATGAGGACATGCCAGAAGGTTCGATCTTTCCTGGACATCTTAGAAAGACTTTCTAATCATCTGGTGCTCATAAATGCAAACGGCACACCAGGGTTACATAGCACTGTTTCTACTAGCTTTGTGTGTAGCTAGGTATGCATCTCAAAGAGGTTTCGGAGAGCTCAGCCCATCTTGTCCTTATAACAATCCTATCGGGCAAGCAGATAGAGGGGTTATTTTACCAGTGAGGAAAATGTTGGTTATGTAATAGAATCAAAATTCGGTCCCATGACCTGCTCCTCTGCCAGAGTTTTTGGCTCATGTGTCAGGAGTTTTTGGTTTCATAGTGAAGTGCTGTGGTAATTTTTACCCACAATCTGAACCCACAATGTAATGTAACATAGATTAATAAAGGGAATTGATGTGAAACTTTTCTTTTCCTTATAAAGGTAGTGAACCGTAAATATTATAAACAAGGCTTTCATAAAAGAATAGAAAATATCCTTTGGCCAAGAACAATGTCTAGCGACTTGAAAGTAAAAGGCAGTTACTGAACACTGAGCATAAGAGTTTTAGTATATGAACACTTATTCCATATATGCAGTTTGATTGTCTAGCTTACGGGTGGAGGCTGGACTGTTGAAAATTCTATGGAGATAGTGTGGAACAAGGATATTTTTGTTCCAGTTACTGAAAAAGAAAAGGGTCCATTTTCTCTCCTTCATGGCTTTTGATTAACTACCAATGTCCTATTTTATATCATGTTTTTGTTCTTTAAAATGATCCATGAAGTTCTTAAAATGTTAATTTACTTTCCTATCGACACATTTGATGATTTCAGAGTTGCTTTATTTTTATTTCTGATAGCTCTCGAATTGGTTATGGCTTCTAGAATGTGAACTTTAAATTTCCATCTTTCTGTCATTCTTGGTCCAGTAATAATCTCTAAGCAAACACTTAAAAACACAGGAGAGCTCTCTATGAAGTCATCCAGTGATGGATCTTTCGTATGATAGAAATAAAAGCCCTTTGTAATATAAACTATTTCCAATAAGTCAGATTTTTTTTTATTATATGGCTTTTTAAATGTTTATGTTTGTATGGTGCAGGGATGAGAAGAGGCAGGGCACATTATAGATCTAAGCTAACATAATTATTTGTCAATTAAAATATAAGCAAGTGGATGCAAAAGGAAGCATTTCACCATACCTGCTTTTATATTTTGGAGGAGTCATTTTCCCTATGATTAAAAGATATCCCTTGTAAGGAACTCATCAAAAATTCCCTGTCCTTCCAGAACTGAAATGATTGTAATTCTGTCAACATGTCATAGGGGCATATATAACCTTCTTTTATTGTGTCAGCCACAGGCATCCTTGATCTCAATTGGTGTGAATTTCATTTAATTGCCAAACTGTGGGAAGATGCAAGGTAGATTCTGTGATTTTTATCCCTAGTTCACACTTTCTTTTCCTCTTGAAGCTGAACATGTCTAACCAGCAGAGCTCCCTAATTCTGATGGCTAGCCTCTAATTAGTTATAATTCAGCTACCATCCTGCTTTAAATTTCAGGTCAATATTGGTAATTGTACCACATGCTTTCTTTATTTTTCCAAATGGAAATTTCTTTTACCAATGATGGTGCTGATGACATTGGCAATAACAAAGTAATTATAGACAAAATAATAGTGATATAAATGCAAAAAGAAAAAAATGAGCCTCAGAAAGTTGCCTCAGTTTAAGGGTTGCTCTTGAAGGAAATTTCATATTTTCTAGTGGCCAGAACTCTGATATTTTGGAGGGAGGTTACATTTTTATTTTTATTTTTTTATTTTTTTTAAAGATTTTATTTATTTATTTGCGAGAGAGAGAATGAGAGACAGAGAGCATGAGAGGGAGGAGGGTCAGAGGGAGAAGCAGACTCCCTGCCGAGCAGGGAGCCCGATGCGGGACTTGATCCCGGGACTCCAGGATCATGACCTGAGCCGAAGGCAGTCGCCCAACCAACTGAGCCACCCAGGCGCCCCCGGGAGGTTACATTTTTAATCACTATCTAAGCATTGCCTGAAAGTAGAGTTTATCTCATTGCTCTAAAACCATGTATAGCCATGTTTTCCTTTGGTGCTAGCTTGATTCATTCTCCATGACTCATTCATTCTGTCCTTGATGAAATGGTATAACAATACCGGCATCACCAGAGCTCAGAGGTAAGCAAAAATGTGAAAGCAGAATTGGATGACAAACAGGAATTGGAACCAAGCTATTTGGGATCAGGAGTTCACCTGATTAGTTCATATTTGGGCCTTACAATCACTGAAGGGCAATTTGGGATTATCTACAAATCTCAAGATGGATAAATGCACTCTGGTGGGAGGCAGGCACTAGAAAGAGCAAGCAGTGAGCTTATTACACAGCATTTAACTTATCAGGCTTTCCCCCCAATGTTTAGATTCTAGCTAGATATCCCGCAAGTGTTTATTAAGCTTCTCTATGTGTCAGGCACTGTTCTTGGCTCCAGGGATAGAGCAATAAACCAAATAGAGTAATTTCCTGCGAGGTGCATATATTCTAGCCACGAGGACAGACGAGACATGTAGCAAATAAGTCATTTCAGAAACACACTCTGTGATTAAGATAATTTCACAGGAATGACAGGGTGGGGCTGCTTTACCAGGTAACGAGGGTTTCTTCAGAAGTTGGGATCTTAATGATAAGAAGATCGCACCTTACAAGGATTTGGGGAAATGAATCTTGCAAACATAAGGAACAACTGGCAAATAAGCCCTTGCCACCAAAACAAACCAGATGTTCTGTGACAGAAGGTCAGTGTGACATCTGTATTGCAAGTGAGGGGAGGATGGTGGGAAGCAAGGGCCAGGTTTTAGAGGCCTTGTAGATGTTAATAAGGGTTGTATTTCACCCCAAGCTTAATGGGAAGCAGAGGATTTAAAGCTTTAGAAATATTTTGTTGACAGAGCAATGATTCAAAGATTATTGCATTGATCCTGGGGAGAGATGCCAGTGGTCGGCACTAGGGTGTAAGAGTGGAGGAGATGAGCAGTGGTTGGATTTGGGATATATTTTGGAGGGCTGGATATGAATATGAAGCAAAGCCAGGATGACTCGTAGGTTTGGGAGGGGATTGGGTCTGTGAGTGGACTAATAGGTAGAAGTGAATATGGAAATCAATAGTTGTATCTTGGTCATGTTCAGTGTAAGATGTCCATCAGGAATCCCCATGAAGATGCCAAGAAAGAGTTGGATAAAAGAAGATAGAACTCAGCGGAGTGGTCCAGGCTGTGGAAATAGATTACTGATGTATGGGTTGCATTTGAAACAGTGGAACTGGATGAGATCACCCAGGAGGAGGGGGTATAAGGAGAGGAGGGCTGAGGACAGGGTCCTGTAAACACTGAAATATTTCACAGGTTTTATAGAAGGATCCAGTAAAGGAGCTTAGAAAAAAAATTGTGACGTAGGAGGAAAACGAGGCAAATGTAGAGCATAGAAGTCAAGAGAATAAAATGATGAGAGAACAAGAGCGTACTGGGTCATGACAAGGGCTACTGAATGTTAAGTCAGCGCTATCCACTCTGAAAATTCCTCCCTCTTGTGAGGAGGCAGACCTCTGATGGATTCACTCGGTGGTGAGCTATGACATAAGCCTGAGCTGACCTGTCGCCAGGTGACCAATGTACCTTTCCTGTTCTGATAGATTAGTTCTTTGTCTTTATATCCTACCAATCTCCATGAAACTTCATCAAACTACAGAGATATGCTAAAATCTTTTAAGGGGAGAAAAGTCAGAGGGAGAAAAGGCTCCTCAACTATTTTATAAACAGGAAAATGAAGGGCTTGAAAACCTAAGGATTCTTTGAACTCAACGCGGCTATCATGGCCTCCTCAATGCAAACCCAGAGGCAAACAGTTTGCCACCCTCCTGTGAGGAAAACAGGTAGCAGGATAAATACATTCATATTTCCCTCTATTTTCATAGTACACATGGTTAGTCATTAGAATTAAGTCCGAGGTGTGCGGAATTGGAGAGAATGCTAGCGGGTGTCTCTGCTCAGTGGAGTTGAGGAATGGACTCTGGACACTGGGCAGCCAATGTTACACTGTGACTCAGAAAGACAGCCCTGGGACCAGGACATCCCAATGTCTTTCATCTTTTTCATAAGAAAAGAAAACCACGAGTCACAGGATAAAACTATAAATTCCAGAGTGTCATAGTTCCCAGCCTGTGTGATTTCTTGGTTTAACTTAGAGCAACTGTGAGTCTTGATGGAGAGAATCTGAAAAGGCCTCTGAGATACTCAATTTTAAAGATAAGTCTTATTGTCTAAGCTCCTCTGTTTCCTAGGGTTGGTGAGCTGGTTCCTTTTGTCCTGTCTGATCATTGTTTAATAGGAAAGGGGCAACACTATGGCTGAACATCTTATGTCCAAAGGAAACCAATTAACCAAGTTACATCCATCAAGAAATAAATAATAGTTATTATAAGAAATTTTAAAAATCAAGCACTCAGGTTTTTTTTTTTTTTTTTTTTTTTAAATCCCAACAGTTGGGATCAATTTGTTATCTCTTACTCCTTTTACTGGCTCAGAATGCTATTGCTTGATATGTGTTGGGAGGTCCTCAATTTCCCCTCTAAGTCACACTGGTGTAGAAGGAAGCTCAGTCTCCCCAAGGGAACCTGATGGCTTGGTGCTTGGGTGAATAACATGGCTAATAACATTTGCTTTGTCCATTCTTTCCCTTCATGGCTTCTGGCTCCATCCTGGGTCCCTTGACCCCATAACGATGTTCTGACTGAGGATTCCACGATACAGTCAGGAAAACTCACGGAGCCCTGTCTGCCATTTTGCAAGGACTCCACTCCTGTCGCACTAAATGAATGCTCTAAGCAGCAAATGAAAAGCAATTTTCCTACTAGGGTATGGGGCACAGGCAAAGTACCTTTGCAACAGAAACAAGGAGGAAAACGCATTTCTCAAAGTAAAATCTCCAGGCAGGTTAAAGTTGTTGCAATCATATAGTGGGGTGAAGAAACAGATTTGAACTAAGAGACTCCATCATCTGGAGATAATCAGTATTCCAGGCAAAAATTTCCTAAGGCCAGGATTTCATATGTCTAAGTAGGAATAATTACATGGAAGCACGAAGCACCATTTAATGAGTGGGCATTGCTTACTCAAGAAGCATATACCAAGCACATGCGGCGTGTGGTGTACTGTCTTAGAAGCATCACTGAGTCCAGCAGACGTAGGTTTTTGATCTGATAATATGATTAGGGAAAGAATCATTTGGTTGAAAATCAATTGCAGTGGCTACACGCTACCCAGTGAGCTTAAAATCTGAAAAGTAATTTTTTTATTTCTGTTCCTCTCTTGGAACAACTTTAAATGTCAAATTTAGTCTCAGGAGCAGTGGGGGTTTCATCTGCAGTCTCAGTGACATAAAAACTTCACAAGAAATGCTAAAATGAACTAATACAATCAGTAGAACGCTGTGGGCATTTTCGTGTCCTTCTAATGGAATACCGTTCTCGTTCCCTTTCTTCAAAAGTGAAACAAATGGCATAAAACGGAGACACTGCTATTGTTACATAATGGTAGAAGAGTCGGGAGAATGAATGAACAAGATTGTACTCGCCATCCATTTTAAAATTAAGTCTCACGGTGAGAGTGAACTACGGTTTTTCGCGTTTTCTTTGCATCAGAGTTTTTCACTGACACTACTGACATTTTAAGTCAGACAATTCTCTGTTGCGGGGATTGTCCCGTGGGTGGCGGGGTGTTCAGCAGTGTCTCTGGCCTCCCCCCACCAGGTGCAGGAGCAGCCCACCCACGCAAGCCAAAGTGCCTCCTACTGTCCCTGGGGGTATCAACGTGCCCCTGTCCCCCGTCCTCATGGAGAACCTCTGCTGTATGTTGATGCCTGACAGACAGCGGATCCTGTGAGTCGCTACTGGCCATAAGAGCAAATTTCGATTTCAATACACCACGGTTGCCTAAGTTAAATCAAGAAATCACATAGACTGGGAATGATGACCCTATGGATTTTATAGTTTTATTGTGAGACTCATGAGTGTCTTTGCTTAAGATGGGACAGTTACTTCCTATCCTGTAACTTTTTGTGGAAAAGGAGTAGCATTCCTTAAACACAAGAATTTTGCTAGCTTCAAGATCAGGGACAATAATTAAATGTGAAAGGAGGGGAGAGATCAAACACAGCAAAAATGGAATTGTGAGAGAAAAGAATGCTAAGAAATTAGAAAGAGATTTGGAAAAGGGACAGAGGAAACTGGAGATTTCTTTTCAAAGGAGTCCCCATACTCCCGGAGTACATTCCTTCTGAATGTTAATTACAGTCTTTACCTTGGCATTTTGCTCTCATATCAGGGAAGCAATTACTGGCCTAATTCAAATTCATAGCAGCCATTAACAATGAACAAACAGATACATTATTTTAATTCCATTTGCTGCTTCCTTTCTGCTGATGTATTGACCCATGAAGCTTTGACTGGATGTCCTGTAATTGGCATTTGGCAAAGGGTGCTATCATCATCATCCTTTTCACATATGAGTATTTATTAAGCATATATTGCATATATATTACCTTGCACGGGCAGGCAGCTTAAAGACCACAGGCCAGAAATAGCCTTTGCTTTTATAGAATTTATGTAATTATGCCTTCATCTTTTTAGATAAAAATTTAGTCTGTGTGTGTGTGTGTGTGTGCGCGCGCTTGGAAGGGTCAAGGTGAATACCAGTATGCTAACAGGATTATTATTTCTTAACTTAAATCTCATTTCCCACTATTTTCAGTATATTATTTCAATCATATATAACTTTATTCTGGGCTCAATAATACCATGTATATCAGAATCCAAGGCAAGATCTCACAATGAGATATAGTTAATAAAAAGAGAAGAAAACAAAAGAAATAGCTCTCAAATGGAATAACCTATAATGCTTTTCCTAAAATTTCCTCTTCTTTCTTTCTTTTTCTTATCATTGCGCTCTATAATATTCTCTTCCTTGCCCTTAGTTTTGCACACTGACGTGATTTTTATGTTTTAATTTGGAGGTATTTTATATGCGCCTCGTCATTTGTTTGCTTTTCCTTCTTCAGGGCCATTTAATATCATTGTCTTGTGTCCCAAGACATCAGCCCTTACAAAGATTAATTGATTTGGCTAGAAACAGTGCCCAAAGCCATCAGTACCATGTTAATCCCAGGAAATGTGGGCAAGTCATTCACCTTCTTGGATCTCATTTTCCTCATCCACAAAGCAAGATTATGGGATTCTAGAGAGTCTTCCAGCTCTGAGATTTTTATTTCTTTTTATTTAAACCTCTATGTTCACTATAGAAACATGATCCTTGTGTTTCTCAGCTTGTGGACTTAGCCAGTGCTATGAAATATTGTGCAACAGGAAATTTCCCAATAATTTCTAGTAATAATCCAAACATTACTAAAATCAATTTATAAAGGCTAAATTGTACACAGCCTGGTTTTAGGAAAAAAATATCGAAAAGGAGATCATCTTGTTCAACTGTCCCACCTAATGCAGCAATCCCATGTACATCACCTTTGACAGATGGTCATTAGGCTGCTTCTGCTTCAATGGTGACCAGTTGCTTATGGATTCTTGTGGCAGGTCATTTATATTGTTGATCAGCTCTGATGGGGAGGGATTCTTTTCTTTATGTGAAATGAAAATCTGCCTCCCTGTACTCTACCCAATATTTCTAATTTTGCCTCTAGATTAACAAGGAATGCATCTGACATTGTCATCGTTCCGGTGTTTAATGATAACTATCACTTCACCATTATCTGACATGAATTTCATGCTATTGACCTCTTTTTCCTATCTTAAATAAAGGAAGGAAATCTATCTGCACCCTGCCTGACATCATCAAAAGCCCCTACTAGTATCAGATGGCTAGGCTTTTGCTGACATTTAATAAAGTGTCTGGAGATTGAGGGTACACACTCCAATGGAGAATTTCTAGATCAAATTGTACACTGATTAGAGAGTCTGGCTTCTGTAATTAGTACCCTAAAATTGAGTTATTATGTATATTGCCACTAGAGCATTGTACTCAAAGAACTGGCATTTCAAGTGAATTTGAATATTTAACTGAAATTGATAAAGCAGGAGAAAGCCAATCACCCCCAAAGTCAAAGCTCATGATTTTAATATTTATTTCAAGGATTGAGGTTCTATTGAAAAACTGACCTGATTTGGGAAGATAAAAGCCTGAGTTCTAGGCCAGTCGGGAATAGTTGCTCTCCTACTTATAAAATTAAAGGCTTTCTGAGTTTTGTTTGGTGTTTTCATCTGTTTTATCTTCTCTCCTTCAATTCAGTAGAAGACCCATAGGGTATCTTTGGTTGGCTGACCAATCTACCTGCTTAAAATTTTGGTAAAAGGTTAAAGTTGTAAAATCTAGGTTAAAAAAAGGTCACTGGACTATTGTTCTGGAAACGAGTATTATTCTTGACTCTGCCACTAACTACTATGATCTTTGACAATACATTTGAATTCTTTGGATCTTAAGTTTCTTAATATTTAATCTGAGAGGATCTAATTGAATATCTTTAAGACTCAGCTATCCATTTATGCTTAACAGTAATATTCTTCAGGAAGGATTTTGAACTACTTGAGAATTTTAATACCAGTTCCCTCTTGCTTCCCATTATCAGGAATAACTAAATGTTGGGTGCATTTGGTTAGGCACCTGCTAGGATGACTTAGGCCCACATTGAGGCCTATCAGTTTTATTACTGTGAGGGCAGAAGCTGAGAAATACAGTATTGCAAATGCTGTGAGTCAAGTATGAGGCTGATGGGTTGAGGTTGATGATGGAATGAAAATTTCTTTGAGATCTTGGTTATGTGATTGGTCCTTGCTAAGTCTGGGCTCCATTTTCCTAAGAGATCTGGTTGGGGATAGAGACTTGGAAGGGGTTTTCTCTCTCCTATTTCTACAACTGGTTACATGAAAGGCACTCATTCAATTTTGGTTGAATTGAATTCAAATGAATTAATGGTAAGTCCCAACAGAAGAGTTTTGTCACTTACTACTATTACCTTATTCCTAAAAAGGTAATCCATTTAGATACAGTCAATTTCACTATTTGAAAACATTTCATGACTTACAGAATTCAGCATATGCATAGATAGTCACAGAGTTCTGTCTAGATTTTAAAGTTGTGAGAGTTGACCAAGCTACATACAGACAGAGGTAATTGAAAAAGAAAAAAAAAAATGTGTGTGTTGGGTTTGCATTCTAATGAGAGAAGACTGGCCACAGGATAAACATTGACTTGTGTCTTGTGATACATAACATTATTCTTTTCTGCACCAAGTTTAGGCAAAATTTATGAGCCACTTATGTAAATGAATGCAGCTTGTATTACTTCCACATAGCCAATCGAAGCTTTTAACACACAGTTTCTCATTTGTTCAATCTTCTTATTTCTATAATCAGTGCCAGTGTCATTAATTTTTCTTGATTCCCTAATTTCATGGGCTAGCTCCCATTCTCTCTTTCCCCTTCCCCTCCATCAATATCATTTTTATCATTTGACACTCACCTCTGATTCTTTGGAAAACCCGAGGTCTTGTTTGTTTTACAGTGTAAGAGCCCATGCACACTCTTTTCTTTCCCATCCTTGACTGCTCCGAAGGCAGGAGGGCCCAGACACTGTAAAGTGGAGGCTATTGATGGAGGATGTGAAGCTGGTTAAGATGGGCTGCAGGGATGGGTGGTGGCATGAACAGAGAGAGGGAAGATGCAAGGTTCCCCCGTGTTACTGACATCATCCACACATTCATTCATCCACTCTCTCACTGAACAGAAATTTGGTGAGTGTCTACTTGGAGCCAGGTGCTATGTGGGTAATAGGAATAAAGATGCATAAGCAAACACATTCCTGCCTTGATAGAGCATATGGTCTACCTGAAGGATACCATGAAAGCAACATGATTTATTGAGTCCTATCAGGAAAACTGCACACTGAAGGGACTCCAGCCCCAGCTTGGCTTCTTGGGGGAAGAGTCACCTACTCTGAAACCTGAAAGATGAGGCTGAAATAGCCAGGGATGGGTGGGGAGGGATAGAGGAAAGAAGACTGCTCCTGACTGAGAGAACACTTAGAGCAACTGGCAAATTAAGGACACTTAAAACAGTTGATTTCAGCAGGGAAGTGACAGGGGAAACCCAAGAAGCTTTTTGGGGAAAATATGAACACAAACTCTTTTCTGATCTTCTAAGTGCTAAGTGAGAGGTCTGAGGCTCCACTTTAGATTTTTGTGTACAATTTCAGGTAGAGTTTCTTTACCCTGCACGTACCCTTACTCCCTCAGCCCTATCTTGACATTGAAACACAGCCTTTCATTACATAGCAGGAATGAAATGTTTTATATGCAAATGCTTCAGAGGGTTTCCCCATTGCTAAGGAAAAGACTTGCTATGAGTTTTTCTAGTTTCTTAGACAGAAGGAGGCAGACTTCAGTACTGAGCTCAGGGATCTCTGAGTCATAGGAGAAAGGAGAAAATGGGCCTCACACATTCACATGGTTTGAGAGCTTCACAAATGTATTCTGTGAACTGATGTTCATTTGTGGAAGAATCTGGAGGGAAGTAGGGCTGGAGCAGGGTGAAGTGGGGTTGGGGAATGAAAAAAAATTCTTATATAAGCTTTTTCATCTCCGCTGGGATGGGCTGGGGGGCATTTCAATGGGAATGCTGTTACTCTTTTACCATTAAATACTATGATCACCATTAAAACTTCTATTTCTATGATTAAGAGCCTATGCTGGGACCCAGTAGGCACGATGCACTGGGCATCAGTGTAGACAGCAAGATGAGGGAGAAAGCAGTATGCCTGGCTGAGAGTTAACTAAGCCCAAACTTTCCAGCAAAAATGTCTCACAGATAAACCAGAGATTATACCTCCAATGTCATGGGTGATGATCAGCCTTTTAATTTTGCAGTTTGAGATAAAGTACCCCTTGATGTACATTTGATTATTAATTATTATATTATTGTTCATTATTTCTGAAAAGTAATAACATGTTTAATAAAAATCTGAGCTACTATAATGAAAATCATTTAGATAATTTCGAGCATTTCAACCTCCTGAGGACTTCAATTTGATTTCTAAAATACAGTAGAAACTTACTAATTCAGACTAATGACAGAGAGCCCCATTGTGAATTACCAAATTTTGCAGATGAGTGGGTATGCAAACAGAAAAAAAAAATCAAGGAAAGTAAATCACACAATATGCTTTATCCATTTGTTTTGACAATGGTAGTTCAGACTTAACAGTCTATGATAAAACTGTGCTGTATATCAGTAAATGTATGGTCGCTTGTTTCATAAAGATGATGAAGTCTCGGTGATCAGAAATCTCACTATAGAACACAGACATTAAATCTCTGCTCAGAGATGGCTCTGGGACTGCAGGGGTTTCAAATAATTATCTGGCTTACAAAGTACTGAAGTGAGAACCATGGAGTTCTGTAAATGCAAAGTGAGGAACAGAGGCAAAAAGGTATTTTAATCCATCTTATGGTTGCCATTTAGTGATGCCATAATATTTTTTTCTCTGAGATCACAGATCTTTTGAGGCAGAAGAGACCTCCTATACATTCTCTTGCCCAACCTCCTATAGTCTACTACACTGCTGTATAGATTGCGATTTTACGATTTTTCCTTCAAGAAAGAGGGAGATCCAACTTAAGTACACACATTTCTCCCTTGTCTGAGAAAGGGTGACACATTTTTATGTGTGGAATAAGACCCAGGCCCAGGGGTAATATTGGGAATTCAGAATCTAACGCACCTCAATTTTTATGACCCATCATTTTGTGCTACCTCCTTCTCTTCTCCTTTATATTAATCTTGATGAATGGTTCTCAACCCTGGCTGTCCACTGAACCATCTGGGGAGCTATTTAAGCACACCATTCCCCATGGGCAGATTTTCTGCCTTAATTGATGATTGAGAGCCACTGAGAAACCATACTTGAGAGGACCCACGTAGAGCTATGTTTTTATCTTCGGTGTTCTATTCTGTGTCCTTCCTAGAGCCACAGCAGTGAGGATAAGTGTAGATTTCAGGGTAGGGTAGGGGCACCTGGCTGTCAGGTGGAGGAACAGAGTAGAAGCAAGCACTCAGCATCAGCGTGCCAGGTTTGAATTTTTATCTTTGGTGTTTTTAGAGGGAGGACTATTTCTTAAAATGCTTGCTTCTCTATGGAAGGAACTATTGTAGAGATGTGATAGGCCTGGTTGAGATGTCCCCAATACTGACACAGCTACTCTTTTGGGTTGGTGGGGTTGGGGGTGGGGTGGGGGCTCCTCAGCAAGGTTAAATTCCAAAGACTCACAGGTGAGAGACACATCAAGGAGTGAGTCAAATGAAAAGGAAAATTTTAGCAAGAACAAAAAGTTAAGCATACCACCAGCACTCCTCTCTCTAAAGTGAAGCCCAGATTTATTGAGAATTTGTAGATTGTTCATTTTTTGATTAATATTTCCCTTGCTCGTGGCAAAATTTACATTTTTGGGGGCCTCTCCTTCCTGTTCTGTATCTTTTTGTTTCAAGCCAGGCAAGGCTCAGGGAAGAGAATACAAGTTTAATACTGGCTTAAGCCAAAACTAATTAGGGAAGCAAACCCACTGCTCCCCGCAAAAATCAAACATTGCATACCAGAATCAAGTAAAAATGACTTTTAGATTGTCTGTTATTTGGGAATATCTGTACAGCGGCTCCTTCAATTACCGAGTCTAATTTGGAGTTGACTGCAAATTTAAGTACTTTTAGCAGGAGAAGTTCATGAGTCATTCAGACTAAATCTAATTCATTTGTACAGTATTTCTTGGGCAAAGGTGGGTAGCTAGGGATTCACCTAAGTCTGGAGAAGGGGAAAACAGCAGTGTGAAGGACTTTCTAAAGGTCCCTAAGTGAGGGCGGCAGCTGAAATGAACGATCGGATGTGTTCTCCACATCTCCACCCTGTCCTGCCTTCTGGCTTGCCTTTACTCGCCTGCTGGCATCTCTGACTGTCCCCGCCCCTAACTTCCTCTCTCCCTTTGCACAAACATGCAGAGGCTATTTGGGGGGAAAACAGCCTGGTTGTGGCAATGTTTACACATATGATGGCTACGTGCATCTCCACATTGCACACATCCTGTAAAAACCTGGAGACCGCAGTATTTGGATATAATTGAAAGGGTGCATGCTAATTTGGACCCTGTGAGGGCACTGTAACCAAGATTTACAGTTGCAAATGGTTGACAACTCAGCTATTGGGTGAAAAGAGGGTGCTGGGGATCTGATCTGACGGGGTGACCCTTTCTGACATGTGAACAAAGAAACCTGCATATCTATTTTTAACCAGGTTCTGGAGACTTCCAGTAATTGACATGTGGAGCAGAGGTTCATACTTGTCCCAGTTCCTGGGGATATTTGCATCTTTTTCGTATTTGGGTTTTGCCTGTCTGATCCTTCAGAGCAGGTTGGGAAGCAACATTAGTCTCTGCAGTGGCAGAAGGCTGAGAGTCCCTCCTCTGGCACGTGGTCCCTGCATTCTGCCTTCATCCTCTCTGTCTGGGGCTTCAGACTGGGAGTCTGATGTTTTCTATTCCAGGAAAATTGCAAACATTACTCCAAGCATTTATGAGTTGTTCTGAGTGCCGTTCGTAAACTAAGTATTGGCATCATGGTTGTTGGGGGAGAAAAAAATAGGACACATCAAGACTGCATCCTTGAGTTGAGGTATAACAGAAAGAATAATGAAGCCAGAACTCCACAGTTGGGGTTCGTGCAAATTTTTCTCAAACAAGGTAGTGATCAGATTACAAAATGTAAAGTCCATGAGTTTGGTTTCTGGGACTTCCACTTGTCTCCCTTTCCGTTCTTCGTGGTGAGACTCATTTTGCCCTGTCCATCTTCCTATATTTGGGTTTTATTCTATCTCTTACTAAACAAAACCTCTTCCTATGAGAGGGAATGATTGATCCATACTGAGGTATAATTGACAAATGGGGTTCATCTGCTAGTTCTCAGAGTGTGTGTTTTATTTTATTTTAGCATTTTAATAGGGATAAAGTCTTTAAGCCAAAGGGGTAAAACTTTTGCTTGGGGATTTCAGATATCTAGCAGACGCCATATTTTCAGTTTAAGGTGGAGGTTGGGTTTGTTTTTGTTTTTGTTTTTTTTTTCTCCTGGAATTATTAAAATGTCAACATTTAATACTGAGATACAACTTCTCTCTCTATAAGACCAGTCTCCCCTAAGATGAAGGTAAGAAGAGTGTGAAATCTGGAAAATATTTTGATGACACCATTCTATCCTTCACATCCAATCACTCCAGTTGAGAGCCAGAAGCAGTTAATAATGGCTCTTAGAATAGAGACCAAAATCCTTTGGGAGGTCAGCAAGGCCCCAGGAGGTTCCAGCCTTCTCTGGCAACCCTGCTCCTTCTTCTTCCTGAGCTCCCCCCACCCTCGACAGGCCTTTTTCCAGTTCCTAAGTTATATAATCCAGTCTGCCTCAGGGAACCACCTCCTCCACATCAGGACATCTGATCATCCCTCGTCCCTCTGCCTGAAAGGTGCACCCTCACCTCTCACTTCCTCTCCATCCCCCACCCCACCTATCCATCTAGATGACTACAAATCACTCTGCAGATATTGGAGCAAATGTCACTTCCTCAGGGAATATCTTGATGATTAGATCACATCTCCTTGTTATTTGCTCTATTCTTACCCATTACAGCACTGAGACAATTTGCAATTATACCTCTATTTGTTCCATTATTTACTATGTGTCTAAGTATCCACTTCCACAAGGACGAGGGCTGCATATGAATCATTTACCAGTGACATTCCCATCTCTAGCACCCTGCCTGGCTCATAGGGAGCAGTAAGTAGCAGCTTACATGTATAACTGACAAATTATATCGAAACCCTGAAGTTTTGCAGGAATTTTCTACTATCCTGGTTGGATGATCATCATGATGGTTAGTTTAGTGATCAGAAAGGATATATACACTGTAGTATGTATCTCATACACCATATAGCATGCATATAGCATATATACTGTATATATACTAATTCACTAGTATAAAATTATATATTATACATATAGATACCATATATATAATATATACAAATTTACCACATTACATGTATTTACAAAGAGCCACACTGTAGGCTACTTGCAAAGAAAGAATTCATTACTGACTTATGGAATCAAGAGTGACGGGTAAGACAGCGTTGACTCTATGTGGGTGTTGTTGAAAAGCCTGACTCTAGACAACCCTTCCTTCTGTGTTGGCATGTGCGAAAATGGCTCTTCTGCTGTTTGCTTATGATAATAAATAAATGCTTTGCGAAGTCTTTCATTGCTGGCTTTTCTGTAAAGTGAAAGGGAATAAAACAGTAGTGAGTCAGGAAGCAGTTCAGCCCAAATGTGTTTGTTGCACAAGCACATTATTGAACCAGAGCCCCAGACTTACAGTTTATTGAGGATGCTGCTCCACTATTTGGATGATTACCCTGAAAACTGATGGATACATAATTTTAAGAAAGTATATGGTTTCTCCTTTTCAGGTACATGGGATTAGAAACAACAATAAAAAAGAAAGTTACAAAAAAAAAAAGAAATTTACATGTGTTTCATTTACTTTGCATCAAGGACTTTGCTCAGTACTTCTGTGTTTTCTTTAAAGATTTTTCTATTTATTTTAGAGACAGAGAGAGAGAGAGCATGAGCAGGAGGAAGATAGAGAGAGAAGGAGAGAGAATCTCAAGCAGACTCCATGCTGAGCATAGAGCCCGACATAGAGCTCGATCTCATGACCCAGAGATCACGACCTGAACTGAAATCAAGAGTTGGACATTTAACCAACTGCGCCACCCAGGTGCCCCAGCACTTCTATATGTTTTGTCTCTCTTATTTAACTCTCCCCATATGTGAGAGACCTAGGTATTTTTAGTGACATCTTATAGCAGAAAAGTCAGTTAACTTGTATAACATCACCTGATTTGTGGAACTGTTCTACCACTCTGAGCTCCGTGAATCAATTCCATTGGTTTAAGATCTTCTCCTGAAGCCCTTTTTCCAGTTAAAATGAATATTCCACCATAGACTTACTGTCCTATTAGATGAGTTTCTAGGATCTACGAAATGAAAAGACTGGTATCATGTCAGGGCTTGTGGTTACCATGCCAGCCCTCATGACTGCCTATAAAGCTGGTCTGTATACAGCTCCCAGGTCTTAAACCTTGCCCTAAGCACTGCTTTGGAACATTCTTAATGAGATGGGTGTCCTGTGGTCCTTTTTCTTCGCAATGGAAAGTTATCATCCAAGAGCAACTAAATTCATCAATTCTCTATACCTCTGTCCCATTGGAAACATCCTGTAAACAACCACTACCATGTTGGTAATTCCCAGGCCTTGTTGATGCTCCTGTCTTGCTATTTATTAAGCCCTACAATCATTTGTTATACTCCTCTTCCTCCAACATCCAGATTGGATGCTTGCTCCTGGTGGCCTGCTACTTCTTCTGCCTTGTTCTAAGGCAGGCTGTCATAATAATATGTCCTATTCATGATACCAAGCATCTTAAGTATATTTCATTATCCAATCCATAAAACCACACTGTGAGATAGGAAGTATTGTAATCCTTCATTTTTTTTCTGAAAAAGAAACTGAGACAACAACAACAAAAAGTTTTCTTAAGGACATACCGCTTGTGAGAGGTTGAGCTGAGATTTATACCTCCAGGTGTCCTGTCTTTACCTGAACTATCACCAGCCAGTACCTACTGATGGGACACTTGATGGGGGCAGTTGGGCATTCTTGACTCAGTTTTCTACTTTTATTTTGGCGAATCAGTATATCATACATAGTGTACTGCTTTAGCATAGATATGGATAACTCTTGTTAAATAAGACACATAGATACTTTTAATAATATAGAATTGAAAGACAGGAAACATACTTGTCATGTATAACTCAAGCCTCAGACATAAGGGAATTTCAGACTGGAGTACTTCATACCCTGGAGGTGACATCTGCAACTCAGACATGGTAATGAGCCAGTCAAGTCAAGTTACCAAGTTACATGGTTCTGGAAATTTCAAGGGTGAGGTCAGAGTATCTTCTGTCATGGAGGAAATCCCTATAGTCTCAGGGGGTAATGAAGAAGAGGAGAGAATTTGGAATTTGGAGGAACGATACAAAGAGAAACTATAGTAGTGACCAGAGACCGCAGGCCCTAGCAACTGTGAGTGCCTATTACACTTCCTGCTCCACAGAGCTAGTCACTATTTAAACTTCATTGTCAATCCTATCTACTCTGACTCCTGCCATGGGACTCTGTCTGGTGCTTGGATTATTATCAACCTGGGAAATATTTTCTGTGGGATTTCATATTTGATTTCAATCATATTTGATTGGATTGGATTTTAAATTCAGTAGAAAAATGTTATGTGTAAGTATATAGAGATAATTTTGTTAGAACATATGTATTTCAATGAGTCTGTAGCATCGTGTGGAACTGCTTTCACTTCTGTTTAAAATCTTTGGCTGAATATAGGGGTTTCTTTGCAGATGTTGGGAAAACACTCAGTTATTTGTTAATCCAGGGTCTTTGGCAAATCTGTCTTGTGCCATGGTGATGTCTATGGCTTTCTTGGGTGTTTGCTTAGGAGCAAATTCATTGGCATAAAACCATCCTTGAGCAACTTTTGTTAATATCTTTAGCCTCTGTGTCCAAAAACATTTCATAGTAATATGAAGTATATTCAAACTCTAGTTGCAATTTTTCATGTTATGATTTTATACTTTTTTTGACCCAATATAGAGCAAAAGTGATAAAAGATTATGGCACTCCAAAAGGATACCATTCATTTTCTTACAACCAATTCTATCATCTTGGATTAGTCTTAAGGTGTTGATTCAAATGCTAGGGAAGCTAGATGCTACAAATCTTGTAGAGGTGCCATGAATACTCAGTTGTTGGGGAGCAATACACCCTGGACTTTCTCTGTCCTGGACAAGCAGCAAGTATCCTGTTGGTTTAGTCCATTGTGGTATAAAGTCACCAGTAAATTTGGAAATATAGTTAGCCACAAATAGGAAGAGTCTGGGCAGGATCTGGGCAGCATAGGAGAACGGGGATGATCTATTGGCCTCTTTTCTTTCTGAGTCTGGCCATTGAGATGGCATCTTTGAAATTTCATGGCATTGCTTCAGTGTTCCCTATGTGGAAAAGCAGTTCAGATCTGTTCATAAAGAAGCATTTTATCTCCTACCTCACAGGCTTCTGCAGCATAGGGTCACCTGATAATCCCATGCTGAAGTTACAGGACCACTGTTCTTATTTTGATAGTAGAACAATTAATGCATCTGCTGCCATGTGGAAATGAAAGAAATGCAGGTAAAATACCCCCCAATAAAAAACTCTAGAGTGACCATAACAAAGCAAATTCTCACAACTCAGGGAATCTTGACAAATGTGTTCATGAGTGTTAGAAATGTGGCAGCCACAGGGGCCCTTGCCGGGAATATGTGGCTTAGAAAGAACAACTGTAGAAGTTTTAGATGCTGGCATCACAAGTTGGAATGGGAGCAATGATTTTGCTATCTGGTCCTTTGAGAAGGCCCATTTCTCCTTTTGGCAGAAATTCCCAGACATGCTGGCTGTTCTGATAACTTGTTTCCCCCCTGCTTCAGGGAGTGAATTACCAGTGGATTGGAGAGTAAAGATGTGGGGGTAAGAGAAATTATGTAGATGTTGCATGCCAGCAAGACAAAGTTCAATCCCTTGAGGTCTTTAAATGGTATTAATTCTAGAAATAAGACACAAAACTTAACCTTTTCATGTTAATAATGATTTCATAAAGAAAAACTCGTTAGTAAAGGTGACAAATATGAAGTTCTATTGAATGTTTAAATTCCAGAATCTCAGTGAATGCCCTGGGGAGATATTTACCTAGCCAATGACTTTCTGATATTATTAAGAAGTAATTTATTCAAGAAAGTCTCCATTCATGAGTTTACATAAGAACAATATCTACTTTACAAAGGCTTGTGTTCTCAGTATAGCACATACCTGATTTACAATGACTTTTGGTTAAAATTTTCATTAGGTTGGTTCAATAGTATTTGATAATTTTAATTTAGTTTTATGAGATCCCAGGTTCCCATTTATAGGAAGAGAAAATGAATACAGAGGAAATAAATTTTTAAAGAGCAAATTTATCCCTCAAATGAGCTCTGCTAATTTCAGCAGTAAATCTCAGGTGGAGAAAAGTTAACCTTTAGTATTTCTATGGCAGTCCTTTTGGGCATAGACTATGGGCATCCATTAAAAAACAGCTCAGACTCAGATGCTGATATCCATAGTGATTCTATGAGACACCCTTTTGTGAAATGCTGAAGTGGAAAAGGAGCCCCAGGGTTTAAGCACAGGGTGTTTTCATGGGCCTGAGCACAGGAAAAGAACAGTGGTCCTCAGGCATAAATCAGGCCGATGAAAGCAGAACCAAAATAGATGAGAAATGAATGCTACAGGATCCTGAAACAAGGGTTAAGGAGTATACAATTACCAGAGGTCAGGAATTTAGGTAGGACGGCCATGATTCAAGCTTTAGTCAAGAATGTGAAATCAGGGCAGACTCAGAGTCCCAAATATAAGATGAGAAAGCCACATCATAGGGCCCATCACTGGCGGATGGACCAGCCCTGACATTGTGATGTGGGATTTGCCCTGCTTGATTGGAAAGGGATGAGTTAACAAGAGGTTGTTATACATGTGCATGAGCGTACACACATACACACAGAAAGTTAAGTTTTTTAGCAACTAATTTTTCTGGTAAAGATACCTGATTTAGACTTCCATGGGGATAACTCCAAACTCTTTCCCAGCTAATCTGCAAATAGCATAGGGCAATGCAAAGTGAAACACTTCCCCCATTTTATCAACAAATTGAATGAACCTAATACTATTTGCCAACAAGGAAGCAAGTCCAACTTCTCACAATATTGTCCCCATGTTGATAGAGGGATTGTAGATGAAATTCCCTGTCACATCATTCAGCAGGGTCCTGAAAATGTAGCTATGGGTCTTTTGTGGGTGCAAAAGACCACAGAAGGCAACCCAGTCCCTGCCACGCCACTACCATTCTGAACTGGCCTCTTTCCTCCAGCTCTTCAATGAGGGAGAGGACTGCTAAGCAATTATTCAATGAGTTCGATCAATGTAGAAAACCACACTAGATCATTCACCTTCTATATGTCAGTTTCTGTTTACTGAAGGCTCACTTGTGTTTATTCTCTTTACCTCATTTGTGCAAATGTCTGTGGTCTATTAGGAAATAGACTGTTTCACAACTATATCTGGAACAGTCTTCTGTTTCATCAGTAGGCATCCTGGGCTATAAAGTCAGCCTCAGATCAAGTCAGGATTCAAATGAACATCAACTAAGTTTTTAGGTCTTGGCTCCTGAGACAGCATATAAAACCACCGAAACCAAAGTCAAAAGCCCTGTGTGTTAGTTGTATATGGATTATACAGTCTGTCTAAAATACATTCTGCTAGAGTTGGCAGTGAATCTACAGAATATATTGTGTGTGACTGTCATTGTCATTATAAGTTAAAGCTCTGTATTTTATAGTATATAATGAAATGAGATGATAAAAGTGACATCAAGCTTTGGATTCTAGTGTCTAAATCACCCATTTTATTCATCATTTGGCAGCTAAATGTCTTTTAAATACTGTGAAAGGTTTTATGATTTAATGTTTGCCTAAAGAATGGAAAGAAATGTGTTAAGCTGCATTACTAAGTAGAATCAAACTCTACTGCATAAAACCATCAGAAGACAGGTGTTTAATCCAGTTTTTTTGGCCTCTAAGAAGAGGAGTGCAGGGCCAAAGTTTGAGCTGGTCTATCTACCTCTGGATATCCCATTCCCCAAGGCTCATCAAATCCATGCTATGCACCAAACAAAGTAAGAGTTTACCTGTTTTCTACTACTACATTTAACTTGTTCTGAAAATCCTTTCAAGCTCTTCTTTTCTGCTAAGAAATTGATATTTTGGTCTCTGGTGGTCATTTGTGTTTAGCCTTCTGTCTTTGTTAGCTTTGCTGTGACCAAAGAGAATTCATCACTGGGTAAGAATCTTAATTCACAGTGGTTAAGAGCTCAGTGAAGTAGCTTCCAGTGCTATGAATATTAGGTGCTTGCTAGTTTTCCTGAAAGACTCTGAAGCCTATGCACCTTGTTTCTCCGATTTAGGAGCTTCAGAGCAGGACAATTCTATTCTTGTGATGGAAGGTGGCCTAATTTGACAAGGCATCATTATTTGTGATTTTTATTTTACTGAACTCTCTGTCAATAGAAAGAACTTCCCATACCCCTCCCCCACATCGTTCATATTCCTGGTAAGAATGGAAGAAACAGCCACATCCATTCCAAACTCACTTTGTTTTGACTCATCCAATAAATAATCATGGTCAACCCTCACATTCATGGAGGAGTAAGCCGCTTTGTACTGAGAGCCCCATGATGTTAGGGGACCTATGACAGTCCTTTTACTCCCTAGAATGTTCACCCATCTGTTGGCTCATATTAAAACAATCCCAATTCTCTATTATCAGTGCTTTCTCCCTTTATCCCAAGGCATGAATGCCAGGCAATATGTGAAAACTGTAACATAGATAAGTCCCCAAGATGTTATTAATCATTCCTCTAGGTGCAGGAAAGTTTTCTTTTTTGTAAGAGTAGGAGGCCATGAAGGTAGAAATTCTATAAAGGGGTGGAGAAAGGAGACCAAGGAGGGAGAAGGATAAGAAACTGAAAATTCAGAGATCCTGGAGACACTCTTGCCTAATGGCCTTTGCCTTTGGCTCTCTTAAAAAAACTCTAGGGTTTGACAGGCTCTAAATTTTTTTTTTGTCACCCTCTCAGTTAGAGAGGCTAATCCTAATATTAATGAACACTGCTGAGCAATAAAATGTGTAGGGTATCTTTCCTCTCATAACCAAGAGATCATATATTATCCAGATCACAACTGCAACCCAGGCAATGTATATGTATTTTAGGATTAAGTAACTTTTTCCTTTTCCATCTGTGCTCTAAATCTGTGCCATATGTCACCTAACAAGGTATTTTCCATTATTCTTTTATTCAGTTCACTGCATTTTGTTCTTCTTGTCCCTTGAAAATTAGCCTGTCTGTAATCAGAAATCACTTCCATTCACAGTTCAGTGCATCTACTGTAGACGTGGCAAATGCTTGTTTATGGGGCTGGTAATTGGATTAAAACATTGAAAAGAAACAGAAAAATGGAATGTATTGAAAAAATAAAAAACACAAGCATAAAATCAACAAAACCAAAACAAATTAAAAAGCTCTAATGAATAAAATTGCTATTAATGGAAATCATTTATCAGTACAATGTTTCTGAGTCTGTGGTCCCCAATATTCAATTGAAATGATATTTAAAAATCTAAGAGACAAAGGGAAAGGATTCTGAGTAGCTTTTCTGTGAGCATAACTTTAAAATGCTGATTAGTTTCTCTGTATCTTCTGGGCTGTCTTGAGAAATGGGCAGTGCATAAATCTTCACCAGGTCTGGATACAGAAATACCACAGTCAGGAAAGCACTGCTGTGTTAAGTTATTTAAGGGAAATTAATTATTCTTTCAAATTTGGATATTATTATTTAGAACTTGAAATCACAGAAAATAAAAAATAAGTACGGCCTCTTTCTACCCAGCCTTGCTAAGTGGTATGAACAGGTGATTGCGATGTTGACAGTCATCAGGCATAATGTGCCATTTTGTCAATTCAGGAGTGATGGAGTTGGTGTATAGACCGCTTACAATCTAAAAACTATACCCATAGGCCTAATTTTCTGAACATCCTTCCAATAACCTTATTCAAAGTATTTTTTAAAAGAAGCCCATATTTTAAGAAAACAAAACAACTTGCAACAAAATAAACCAATAGTAGTATAGGAATGTGAAATCAATTAGTCATACAGGAATGCCAATATCCAACAACAGGTAGGCTTTGATATAAATGGGATCCAAAGAGACAAAGGATCAGACTCAATAGTAAACAAAACCCAGAAGAGAAAAATCCAAAGAGAAACAACAGAACCGTTCATATATTAGAAAGCATGAGAAGCAAAAATCAGATAATCAAATCCATGTGATTAAACCACCACCACTACCTTTAGCAGGTGTCTTCAGGCAGTCCATCTTAAACCTACAGAAGAGGGAGGCTCTTACCTGCTTGGCTGGATCACTCCTTTCCTTAGTTCTGTAGACCTAATGATGAAAAAAAAAATAGAAGCAATTAAGTTCAGTTCTTAAATTTGAGAAAGGTATTCTATGCTAACATATCTTTTAAAAAAATGCTCATTTTTTTTTTTGTTAAAAAAGTTGCGGTAAAAGCAATGTATAAGAATTAAGCAAGCAAGATGAATTTTGGGTTATTTGCCATTGCAAATTGCTCATTGTGCTCACTGACTTAAAGTGAAGGCACAAGTGAAATTTAGTTGCGGAAGACCTCTTCAATTTTCAGAGTAAAATGATCGTGCTGTATTTATTGATTTCTAATTTCTGCCACTCCTGTGTTGATACGATTTTTACTAGAGTTTGTCTATATTACCTTGGGGATTTTGATGTCTGATGTTTACCTTTTATTTGATCCATATCAGTTGAATTGGGGGGCAGGAAGAAAGTTAATGTCTTTCTGCCACTGAAATTCTATCAGAGATTATTGTGGGAATCTGCTTGGTCTGTTTTCCTATGTTGTAGAATCTAGAACATTAGCTAGTTGTTCTGGTCCAATGCTTACTAAAATCCATTTACTATGTGTAACACTGTTATTTTTTAACCAAGCAATACAAATTGGGTTCTAAAATGTTTTAGATGAGTTACATTTTGTTTTTGTGATTGTCAGTGGTGTAAAATTGATGAATTAGTGAGAAATGAGGAGTATTCTATTATAAATGGAAAACCTGAACCCAATTCTAGAAACCCTGAATCCATTGTCCTAGGCCAGGAATTGGCAAACTATAGCCCGTCGGCCAAATCCAGCCTGCTACCTGTTTCTATAGGACTCATGAGCTACAGATGGTTTTTACCTTACTAAATGGTTGAAGAAATCAAAATAATATCTCATGGCATGTGAAAATTATACAAAATTCAAATTTCAGTTTTCATTAGTAAAGTTTTATTGGAATATGGCCACACACATTTGTTTACATGTTGTCTACGGCTGCCTTCATTCTACAAAGGCAGAGATGAGTAGCTGGAACAGAGAGGACATGGTCTACAAATTTTAAAATATTTGCTACCTGGTCTTTTTAAAAAAAATGTATTGACCCCTGGCTTATGCTGTGATTGATTTCATCTTTGTTAACCCTAATAATTAAGGTTAATCAATATAGATAGGTGAGTGATAGCTTTTATTAAAATAAAAATGACTGTGTTTCATTGTGGGGTCATTTAGGTGACTCATCGCCGATCGTGAAGGGCAGACTCATGGAAAAATGGAGTCCTTAACCATTTGTGTAGGAAGTTCTAAGCTGGCTTCATTGTTGCACTGTAGTTACTTATCAAATCTACTTTTCATCTTATAACAGGACTTCAAGACTCTCCTTTATATTTGATAAAAATATCTAGAATAGTAACACAGTATGGAATAAATAGAACACAAAGAAACAAAACAATATATAAGTATATATATAATGATTTATATGAAGCATTTGTACGATGTTCAGAAACAGAAACAAACTATATTTTTAATGAAAAGATATATATATATACATACATACATAATATATATTTCATATATGTGTAAAAAAGGATTAATCTTGCTCCGAGAGAGGTTTGGCCTTTGCCCTTTCCTCTTGGGAGATAATTTATAAGCTTTTGGAATATGTTGCCTGATGATAGTGTCATTGTTTATCTGGAGGCCAATATGATTTACATGATTTATGGCACCTAGGGGGGGGCCTTGGATCATGGACTATCACCTCAACTTCTAGAGAAGCTGAAGACAAAGGTCAGCCCAGCAGATGATCAACATGTTTATGTGACTACGTCCCAATAAAATTGGATGCCAAAGCTTGGATGGGCTTCTATGGTTGGCAAGACTATGTACATATTGTTACATGTCATCTCTGGGAGAGGTAAACCCTGCTCAACACAACTTCCCTGGGAGGAGACCACTAAATGCTGTGCACGTGGAGCCTTCCTGGACCCTGCTCCATGTGCTGCTGTCCTTGGCTGTTTTTCTGTCCTTTCACTGTAATAAACCATAACTGTTGAGTATAGCAACATTAGTGAGTTCTGTGTATTGTTCCAGCAAATTATGGAACCTGAGGTTGGTTTGGGGGACCTGCTAGCTTACAGCTGTTGTCAGAAGTGAGGGTGGTCGTGGGGACCCCTGAAAACTGTAGCATATATATACTGTTAAAATTTGTCTATACACATACATACATATCACCAAAAAATCACATTATGGTTATTGGAGTTGTATAGTGGGCATGACATGTGGTTTCTAGGATGCTAGCATCCAAGGAGCTGATGGTGGTTAAATAGATACTAACATAAAATTATTCCTTAAGCTTTACATATACACTTTATATACTCTTCTGTATTTATGATATCTCAATATTTTGGTTAAAAGAGGTAAAAACTCCCCATAGAGCATGTTACTATAAACACACATAGGCATACACACACACGAGGTCCAGGGTATGACTGAAAACATTCAGCTTCAAAAAATGTTGCCATTCTGTCCTCAGTTTATTACTCAAGGACTATTACCTATTTTTCATAAAAAAAGTCACTTTGTTGTTCAAGGATCAAAATCACAATTCCCATGGTCATGTGCTAGAACATTGGATTTAGTTTGTTTTATTTGCTATTTGCAGTCTCGGAAATTCTGTCCCAGTTACATGTGTATCTTGGAAAGGAATGTGTGAGTTCTCTTGTTTTGACTTAGTTGTAGCAGAGTGAATGACCTCTGTACAGGTTAGATGAAATGACTAACATCTTAGCTACACAGGAGAGTCACATATGATCATAACAACGAACTATAACTTCCCCCATGAATAAGAACTGAGATTTCTCTCCCCCTTTCAGCACCTACCCCATTTCTGGAAATATTGTGTGCCCGGGTAAATAATTTTAAACTGATTGACCACAAGGAGGATTTAAACCCATCAACACTAGGTCCTCTGTGTCCACAGAGATCCATCTGTTTCCAGTTTCTAGACTCTTTGCAACCATTGCCATGTCTACACAGCACAGGCAGTACTGTCATATAGAGAGACCACCATCATCTTCCATGCAGGAAAGAGTAGCTTGAAAAAAGCACATGATTCTATACAGACAGATCACTGACCTTCTTTAGCTGTTGCCAAGTGCTTTGTGTCTGACAAATCTGATAGCCCCATAATAGAGATGTTTTAATATGGTAAAGCAATTTTAAGTATTCATTTAACTTCTTAAGGTATCAGATATAATGTACTGACCTTTAAAAAGAACCTAAAAATCAATAGTTTGGAAATATTTTTGCTAGATGTTGGGTGCATGAAATCTCTTCTAAAATAATAAAATTATGGGTAACAGAGGCAAAAGATTGTAACAATTGATGGTAACTAGTTACATTGAATAGTCAAAGTATGCCAAAGTAGAGTTTTGCTACAGACCTTTATCAGTGGTCCGCTCAAACAGAGGGACACATATAGACTGAAGACAGAAACATACTGGGTCATCTTATAAAGTAACTGTCTTTTTGAAGTCACCCAGATCCACGGTCAGAAGCCAATTCCTGGTAATTGCATTATCTGGGCTTCATCTGATTCCATTGTTCACATGGCCCCAAATAATCAGGCCACTCTCATTGATTAGTGGCTTGTTCTGGCCAACTGAACAACTCAATCAAATTGACCCTATGGCAACTTGTTTCATTGTTTAGTAGATAGCAGTTAGGATTCCCCCAAAGCCGGAGTCAGCCATATTTGGGTCATTTAAAGCACTCAACACAAGGCTGCTTCCAAGGAAAGAACGTGGTGGTGGAGAGCGAACCACTGGGTAGCACCATCGCATGCTCTTAAAGATGGAGCTCGGACACGCTAAGGGAGGTTCTCACAGGTTATTGTGTGTGACAGTCACAAGTTCATGGAACTTTGGGAGAAATCCTGATTCCCAGGCCACATTCCAGAGATACGGATTCAGTATTTTGTATTGGGGCCCCAGGGATATGCATTTTCAAGAACTACCTAAGTTATTCTCCTATTGATGGTCTCAAAGAAACTTAGAAAAACACTAACCCTAAAATGTCAGAACTGCTTCTCAGCTTTGAAAAGGGCCAGCTGGTTCCTACTGTCACCATACAATTCATGTGCTTAAGGCCAGGACCTTTTAGTGGCCTCACATTCTATGACCCAGTAGAAAAGGTTACATCCGATGGTCCTGTCCATAAGCCGTAGGATTCATCTGGCCATTATATAAATGGTGCTTACTTGGCTTCTATATAATTTTGAGGATGTGAAGGATGTGACCCTCTGAAAGCATCTTATTAACATCATGTAAATGTATACTCTAATGTCCCCAGAGAAGAATCTTGGCAGATTTCTTTCCCCAGACTGTACATTGCTAATAGTCATCATTACCTTACAGCTATCAAATAAAACCATGAGCAGCTGGCCTCAACTGGTCTGCTTTGTTTTTTTTTTTTTTGGACTATATTAAAAGATTTTATATTGTTAATAAAGGGAGACAATTAAAGGTTAAGTATTTAGTTCATCCAGCCCTCAGAATAATGACTATAAAGACAGTTTCAGTTTAATTCCCCAAATTTAAATTTGGCATTCACAATTATTAAAAGTGTAAGAGCTAAACTATAAACAACCCATTTTAAATTTTATCAAGTTTTAATCAGAATTTTGTTGCTTGGTAAGTGACCTGTTTTGTCTAATGGTCACAGCTGGGCTGGCCAATCAGTAAGGGTATTATTACTCTCCCTGGAAACTCAAACTGGGACTGAAAGTCCACTTAATCTAATTCAACAATTGTATGCAGAGTATGTGCTGTTTAAAGCATGTATGAGACTCAATCCTTGCCTGCAAGAGAATGAAATCTTAAATAAGTAGCAATAATGTTATGAAACATGTGTAAGATCTTGAAGAAAAGTTCAAGTGCCTAGGGTTCAGAGGGAAAGGAAAGTCTATCTTGTGAGGATGAATGAACATGTATAAAAGGGGTAGTATTAGCAAAGGCAGTTAAGCATGGGCTGAGTTGTGGAAATGCGGACTCCAATCTGAGTGGTCTGCAGACTGCATTTTGGGAGTGATAGTAGATGACAGACCTGTTATCCTTCCATGTGTTCGAGTCCAGGCCCCTTGCAAGGCAACGCTAATTTCAGATTAGGATCAAAATTTGCACAACCCCTTTAGAAGGAATATGCCATGAATAGTTTGGAAATAAAATCATGTCATTTAGCTTTCCACGCTGTAGTCTTGTGGGAGCCAATGAGATGTTGTTCTGTTCCCTAGCTCTGTAAACTCACTTGTCTGCTCTGGGTCTCCATTTCTCCACCCATGCAATACAATACTTAGGACTCTACCTCATCTCAAAGGAACATTAGCATAATAAAAAACTTTTATTTGATTAAGAGCTTACTCTTCTCAAAACAACCCATATGTTATCTCTTTTGATCTATATAACCAATCTTTCAGGGAATTGGGGCTGACATTTTAATCTCTAATTTTGCAGGTGAGGAAAGTAAGCTGAGAGAAGAAAAAAGCATATTGTCTGAGACCACGCTGCTTTCGTTGAGAGGGCCACAATTTAAACCCACATCTACTGCCACTAAAAACCACCATTAAGCTGCCTCTCCTGACAGTGAGGAGTGAATAGGGTGGGTATACAAATATGTTGTAATAGAGACAATGTCAAAACTCCGTGAACTATAACCCAAGTAATATTCTTGTTCAAGTTTCTAGATTTTCTTATGTGTAATTTTTAGGAAAAAAAGAAATCATTAAAAGCCAAACAAAGAATCATAAAAGGACAACAAATAAAAGTTAGTTTCAGAGAAAGTAAAATAAACATAGTTGGGTCAAGCAGATATTAAGTGCCTCTGATATAATGCAACACTTAAAACATATGTTGTTTTTGGTCCAAAATGCTTAACACAAATTTATCAGCCTCTAAACTGCACCTTCTACTTTATAGAAAACATAACAGATAGGGGAATAAGCTAAATGGCACCAATAGGAAGCAACCAGTCTAAATCTGGAAGGTGGGGCATTCTGGAGGGACAACTTTCTTGGCTTCCTTAACAGATGAAGGTCCCAAATTGGAGGATGGAGTTGAGCAATGCAGGGATGAGTGGGAGGGAAGGATTGAAAAGAGACCTGAGGAGAATCTGGGGTGCTGTCCTAACTGCAGTGATGATCTCACCGATGACTACATTGTACGTTTTAAGTATGTGCAGTTTATTGTACGTCAACCACACTGCAATAAAATCTACACTTTTCTGTACCAAGAGCTAACAGTGATCTTCTAGAATATGATGGTCACTTCCTTATTTCAAATTCTTCCAAAAAAAATTTCTTCAACACAACCGAAAATGCCCTTAAAATGAAGTCTTGGGGCGCCAGGGTGGCTCAGTCAGTTAAGTGTCCCACTGTTGATTTCAGCTTTGGTCATGATCTCAGGGTTATGAGATCGAGCTTCGTGTCAGGCTCCACACTCAGTGGGGAATCTGCTTGAGATTCTCTCTCTCACTCTCTCTCTGCCCCTCCCCACCACACGCTTTCTCTCTCTCTCTCAAATAAATCTTTTAAAAATTTTTTAAAAATAAAGTCTTAATGCTATAAAACAAAACAAAATAAAATGAAAACAATCCTAGTCGATACAGTTGATGGTATTAAAATGGTGTTGTATGGTGACAGATGGTAGCCACACTTGTAGGGAGCATAGCATAAGACATACTTATCTAATCACTACATAACATTGTGTGTCAACTATACTTCAATTAAAAAAAACATTAAAAAACCCAAAAAATCTGTTAGAGATGTAAATGGTGGAAGTGATTCACAGAGCTGAAGAAACACTCATTCTAAGTTCTGGATATCTGAGTCTCCCCCTCTAGGCTGGCGTTTTTCCTGGATTGTCCATTTCATCCCTTTGAACAGTAGGAAAAACTAAAGGACTGGTTCAGCTGCTTTGGAGAATTTGTGCCTCTTCAGGGCACATAATTTGAGCAGTTAATGTAGTCAAAAGGACTAATGTAAGGGTGTGCAGAGAATCATGGGTTTAGGTTTCAGGGTAAAAAGCTAAAATGAGATACCCTGCAAACTCCTGACTGGGAAATGGTAAAATGGTATGGGATATGCCCCTGGAGAGCTGAAAGTCTCAATTTTATTTCAATCTGAGCTTTCTGATTCCACCTTATGCACTTATCCCAGGTGTTCCAGTGGATTGGGACGAATGCATGTGCACTCACAGAGGCCCCTTTGAAAAATCAAATTTGCATAAGCCCACACACTGCAGAGTGTTTAAAAGATTCATCAATAAGTAGAATATTGCTCCTGCAGATAAAAATAAAAAGACTCCTTGAAATTTAGGGAACATATTCAAAAACTTCAATAATGCTTTTTAAGTTACAGGAAATATTGCGACACCGATTTAGTTGTGACCAGCGTGACAACCACTCGGGGGCCTCTCCCGCTGAAAAACATCTCCATTTCAATGTGCCAACACCTGTGAACACTCGCCCAAAGCTACAGATACCTACGCTTTCAGGAAGCTAAACGCAGGAATGCATTCTGAATGTATTATTTTTTCTAAAACAAATGCTTGTTCGATTTTCACAACATCCACTGATAGAGGCAGTCCCTAAAATAGAAAGCTGACCCCAGACACTCATCTTGATTCTATCCTGTAATTCTTTTTAAGTTACCTGTTTGAGCAATAATAACTAACAGCCATCGTCATAATGCCAGTGGATTGATTCATTTATTCAAACAGCGCGGTGCCATTCAACCTTTCTTAAAACATTTTTAAATGAATCAGGGACCCTTTGGATTGCCCAGAATGCATATTCATTTTCCTTTCTAGTCACTGCTACTCCATCAGGTTCCCATCTGATGTACTTTGGGGGGGCCTTTGGCTTACCAAATGTAGGCTGAGGTGCGTGTGGGAACATGTACGTGCAAAAACAATCCTCAGAATAGGCTCCAAGGTGAACTAGCCTCTTTCTTGCTGGCACACAACCTTCCCCTTCAGGTAGGAACCTTGTCTGTTTCTTTTGTTTCTTTTTTTTTTTTTTTTTAATATTTTATTTATTTATTTGAGAGAGAGAGAGAACAAGCAGTGGGGAGGGGCACAGAGAGAGAGAGAGAGAGAGAGAGAGAGAGAGAGAAGCAGACTCCTAGCTGAGCAGGAAGCCCAATGTGAGGCTTGATCCCAGAACCTGGAGATCAAGACCTGAGTCAAAGGCAAACACTTAACTGACTGAGCCTCATAGGTGCCCACATTGTCTGTTTCTGAGACAAGTCCCTCACCCTCTGCTACTCCCATTGCCACTTGAGACCTTTGCTTGGTTTCTTGGACTTCACTCAAGGGGAGACATGATGGGGATGGCTGGAGGTGATGACACGCAGGTTAGAGGCAAAGCTACCACCAACGTGTGGCTGCCCGGGGCTGTGCAGGGTGCTGACCGGTGAACTTCCTTCCCCTGACTCACGTCCTCTGGGTCGACACTGAGCCCATGTGGGCCTTTCCACCCGGAACTGATCTGACCAGTGAGAATCTACAAATCTACTCAGTCACTAGTGCCTGGCTGGGACTTTTCTCCCAGAATAGGGAGAGGGTAAAGCTTTGCAAGCCCTCAATAAGAAGAATGGATTTGCACTGCCAGGTTGACCAGTGGATTTGGAAACCTTGGGAAATGAGCTTGCAAGAGAGGAAAGCTAGATGCCCTCGAGCCTACCCAGGAAGGCAACAGTACCAGGGGAGGGAGCTTATCCCCTTCATGAGCAGGGAGAAGGATAAAGCATGCTGAGAACACCCCAGCCCTCCCAATCACCTGGGCCTGGCACAGGTGGAGGCATGGTGTGGAACCCTACAATAGGTTTCAAGGACCTTAGCTTCATTCTTGGACCATGAGTTGCTGGTGATTGCATGGGATAAACTTGCACAAATAGTTTATGTGGCACTTTTTTTTTCTCTTTCCTTAGAATTTGACAAACTTTTTCTACCAAAATGAGCTGTCTTGTGCACCTTAACATTTAGGAATAGTTTGCAAGATATTGATATATCCAACCCTACCTCCCTTAGCAATCCTAAATCCTAGAGTTTATTGATGAGTGATTTGTGAAAATAGAGCGTTACTCTTCTTGGAAGACGAATTGGTGATGCACTGAAATGGAAATGAAATAATAAAATGATATTTTCTTTGTTATATCAGTATTAAATTTATTTTCAACTACAAAATGAGTGTTTGCTAGATACCAGAATTTTAATGCTTGTTGGTAGGTTTACACATCCAGGTGAGACATGGGTCTTCTGAGGGAGCCTGCTCCTATCTTCTTGTGGACAGATAATTAAAGAGATAATTCAAGGTATTTGGATTCCAAGAAAGAAGAGAAATTTATTTCTCGCTTATCCATATGTTTATGTATATCCATAATATATTCCTGGGCATATTATGTGTCTGTAATGTACAGTCATTGGAAAGCCGATTTGCAGACAATTTTGCTAGTTCCACAAATTTATGGGCATAAGCTCTGTCTTTAATTTTGATTTCCGTGGTCTTTTCCACGAGCAGGCATAGTCCTTGGCCCTAGGAACAGGTTTTGACCTTTTCAGCTCTTTTATTCAGTTTGACATTAATTTTTCTTCTTTATTCTTAACAGGTTTTCATTGTACTTAGTGAACAATACAGGGGCCCTGGGGGCCAAAATAAACCCGTAAAGTGCCCATGAATTTTAACCAAAGACTTACAGCACTACATGATTAAAAGCTTTAAATTCTCAAAGAGCAACATGATTAATCCAGTACCACGGTGCTGAGTGGCTTCACACTGGCTTCATTTGTTGGTATTGTTATTTTCCTTGGTTATATTTGATTTGTTGGAATGATGATGATTTTAGTTTGCACAGTTAATGTGAATCTCCCTCTGCAATTGCAAAAATGTCTTAACTATTTCAATAATTTTTTTTTTAAACTACTCCTAGCCGACCTTGTGAGGCAAAGAATGCAAGCCCAAGATATGCCTATGAAGATGGATTCACACACCTGGGGCTACTACCATGAAGGCAGACATAAAAACTCTTTTCAGTTTATTGTACAGTTCGTAGAAATGAAGGCAGATGGTTTAGATGCTTTTCTATTCTGTTTTTTTTTCAGGCTATTTTTAAAGATTTCTAGGAGCCTAAACTTCTCCTTGATGGGCCATCCCAGGGCTAAAGTTAAAAAGTATGTGCAACAATTTCTAGCCCAACTCAACTTCCCCACTTTCTCTTTTGCCTGTTCTTTGCACAAATAGATAAAATCCACTTTGCGTCTTCTTTGTGATACTGATTCAAATACCCATGGGTTCCTATGAGGGTAGTGTTTTTGCTTCATTTCTCCCAGTTAAAACAGTCCTATTTTTCATTAATCTTTCATCACAGAGCCTGCTTAATATGATATTGTGTGTATTTCCATATTCATGGTTAAAAACTTGAGCCCCAAATCAGTTGTAATAAAAAGTGCTACAATGTATATATCTGAATTGAGTGGTGGTTTCACTTCCTGCCTCATCTTATTATTCTGAAGCAAGAACTGTAGCTGTTCTCATCATGCAATCACTATGTCCACCCTTTTTAATTGTTCATAATTTATCTTCAGCTTGCAATCTGTGAGGACTACCAAAACTGTGTTTGCCTGCCTTGGTCTCCCTATCTTTTATCCAGATTTTGAATGGATTCATAATTTTTTGACGTTAAGGATGTTAATATGCATCTATCTTCAGTGGTTTTTATCCTTAACCTAATTTGCTTGGAGAGTTCAAAGTTCTTTGAGATAAGCTCCAGAAGGCTAAGTAAATGTTAAGTTTTCAAAGTCAGTATCTCTTTCACAATGTCACTTACAACAAAATGGATTTCTTTTGCTCTAGTAGGTTAACTACTGGTAGAAAACTAAAGATGACATGCTGAACAATCTATTTGTGCTGTAATTCTATAACACGTCGCTACTATCGAGTTAGGAATATAATATTTTGGCTACATGCTGTGATTCATCTCTGAGGGAAAGGAGAGATATCCAGGGCCATGGACATGTGTCTCTGTTATCAGTACTAAGTCATTTCAAACATAAACTCACCCTCAAGATATTTTTCAATGGGTCAGCCAACTGAGGCTTCGCTTATCACCTTACCATGTAATTTCCTCTATCCACGGACTCTCTTACTCTCTTTTCTGACAACTGGGAATTATGTGAAAAATAATGAACTTTCGGTATTTCTTGCTCTTTTCCCCCTTGGTTCAGCTGCTGACATAGATGCTCTTGGGGCCACAGTTAGCAAATCGGACAGCTTTTGTAGCCGAAATTAATGTCATAGGACTTTGAGAATGACCAAAATTTCAAATTGAAAGATCACTTCCTCTTCATCAGTGTGTAAATGCCCTACCCTTTTCTTGCATTTTTATTCTTTTGGGGAATCTGGGGCTGAGTTGCAACTTCTAAGACTACCCCACTCGAACGGCCCAAAATATTAACGTGTGGCTGCTTGCTATTGAACGGCCACAGAGAAATAACCAAAGATTAATAAACGTGGCTCAATTTCATGGTTGTGGTTCTTGGGCAAGTCCTTCCTCGCAGTATTTTGAGTGCACACAGCAGCTGCAAGCTTAAAATGAAAGGTTTTCCAACTTCACCTCTTAGCCCCTGTAATATTTCAGCTGAGCCTGCCTGAGGACTTCCTTTCTTCGAGGGAAATAATAAACTATGATGAGTTTGCAATAACAGCTCTCATTCCTACCACTGTCTTATTTCTAAGAAGTGGAACAATAGCTCCTTTTATTGCTGAGAACAAGACCCTCCAGAAGAGTGGCGTTGAGACTGCGGAGTCGGAATGGGGCTTCCTTTGCACAAACTGCCACAAAGGTTATGGAAAGACATCTTGACATTGAGTTGCCATGGATGCATTATGATGGTGTAGTGACACTCCTCTCTTTCAGCAAGTGGTGATGTGCACTCTAATGAACGTGTCACAAAGCACAGCCACTGGGCCACACGATCATCCGGGGCCTCCTAAGGCCCCTCTGCCTATCCATCCCTCCACCATTGCTTGTTCGGCTGGAAAAAAAAGGTAATATTCATTTTTTGCTGTTTTGTGACCTTTTCTTTTTCATTTTTATACCTACTCTGTCGATTTAGAATGAAAATATCCCTCAAAGAAAGATTCCACTTGCTCCAAAACCAGGTCTCTGGAGAAGGGGTGAGTTTTTAGTGTAAAAAATGAGACTTCTCTGAGAAACAAACTGAGGGTTCTAGAGGGGAGGGGGGTGGGAGGATGGGTGAGCCCGGTGATGGGTACTAAGGAAGGCACGTATTGAATGGAGCACAGGGTGTTATACGCAAACAATGAATCATGGAACACTACATCAAAAACTAATGATGTAATGTATGGTGATTAACATAACATAATAAAATTTAAAAAATGCAAAAAAACAACAAAAAAAATGAGACTTCTTAGGCACGTGTATTTCACAAGCCATGCCCTTCCTCATATGGCTGCCAAGCCTGCTAGGTCTACAGATCTTTGCTATGAAGTGGCGACCGAACCTCCAGGATACAGGGGTAAACAGGCACCGCCAGGAGCTACGTCAGGGCGGAAAGATTGTCAGAAAGAAGCCACATTGTCCCTGAAGTGCAAGGTCGCTAAGCAGAAGTTCAAGGTTGACAGCTACTGTTGGCTTTTTCCTTATTGGGAAGTCATGCAAGTTTTCGGGCATACACTAAACCTGGGCAGATAACTGTCATCTAGGGTCATTGGTTCTGGGCCACAGAGGTGAGCTTTTTGGAGTAGTTTCTGAGTGCCTTTCTTTGTATGGATTGTCCTATCCTGAGCCAGTGCAGGTACATTGTGGTGTGGAAATAATTTATGCATTCTAGAGACTGACCTGGTAGAATGGATGCTGTTTGAGTCCTGCCCAGATGTCGTTGACCAGTTCGATGCTCCCCTCCCCCAGCTGCTGTGAGTGTTGGCTCTTCATGGCTCACAGTTGCTTTCTTCTCTAGTGAATTACCCGTGGTCCCCACAAGAGCCACTGACCCAAAGAGATGCCTGGGAGTTTCCTCCCTACATGTGAACTCCACTGCCCTGGACGGGGGGCTGTCTCCAGCAAACGACTGTGAAGTGTCCAGCTCTCCTACCTGAAGGTGAGATGCTCTAGAACTTTCGGTGAGATAAGGGCGAAACTGGGCTTCAGGTGAAACCACCTCTGTGCTTAGCTTCTTCCCTGTCTTATCCTGCTTCCCTCGCTCCCCGGCAGGTTCCTCCTAGAGGCACCATCTCAATATATCACCTCCACAGAATCCCTGTCTCAGCCTCTACTGCAAGGGAACATGACCCAAGACACATGGTAACTAAGTCTACTATTGCAACACACGAACATACAGAGGGCAATTATAATAATTTATTTCTTGTATATTCTAAAATTTATGTGCATATAATCCATCTGGTAAAATGCAGATATATGTTTATAATGTGAGCCAATAATTCCACTCCTAGGTATTTATCCCAGAGAAATGAAAACATATGTCCACAAAAACCCTTCGACGAGAACATTCATAGCAGATTTATTCACAAAAACCCAAATCTGGAAACCCAGATGTCCATCAATAGAAGAATGGAAATGTAAACTGCGGTGTGTTCCTAAAATGGAACCCAACTTAACAACAAAGACAATAAACTACTGGTGCAGACAATAACAGAGGTGAATCTCAAAAATACTAGGCAGAATGAAAGAAACCAGACGCAAGAAAGTATACCACTATGTGTTTCCATCTAAATGAAAGGCTATAGCGGACAAAACTAATCCAGAGTGACAGAAATCAAATCAGTCTTTACTTTGGAGAAGAATGTGGAAGTGACTAGAAAGGGGCAGGAAGAAATTTCTGAGGTGATAGGAATGTTTTTTCTTTGATTTGCATTCATCAAAACTGATTGAAGAACACACTGACGATCTGAGCATTTCACTGTGTGTAAATTATGCCTCAATTAAAAAAAAGCAGATGTGAGAGATGCATCTTTTTCTGAGTTTTGTTTATTTTGATCATAAACTTGTGTTGAACAGGGACTGTGGTGAAGGTAGCTCAGAGTGAATCACCAAAGTGATTGGTTCCGTAGCCCCCCTATGCATCTGTTCTACACACTGTTCCATTTGGGTTCAATTTACTTCAGGTTTCCTTTGGATTAAAAGGGAGAAAGAGAAGAGGCAGAGAGAGAAGGAGAGAAATGGTGCTGATTCTCTTGATTGCGTTAAAAAAAAATGAATGTAACACAGGTCATTCTTCTTGATGACACTTTATATGCAAAAATATAAAAAGTGTCATCATTCACTCATTTTCTCCTATCAAACATTTGTAGTTTACTTGTAGTGTTGCAGGTACTGAATCAGATGCTAGGAATATGAAGAAAAATACATCATTTTCTCAGCCTTAAAAATGTGCTGAAGGAGTTGATTGTAGCTATTGTAGTCACAGAATCCTAGATGGACCAGAGTGGAACTAAGTAACGTCTGGGGCACAGCAGATGTCGAAGGGACAGGGATGGAGAGACCCATCTGGGGGCACTAGAACGAGCTTCTGAAAGGAGGTGATATGTGAAATAAGACACCCAAGGCTTTAGTAAACCACAAGAGACAGTGTGGTCCTGCTAATGTAGGACAACTCTGGATATAGGCAAACCTACTTAAGAGGTTTGCTCCAAAACACTCTATCACTTTGGCAACTGACTTATCCTTCTTTTTTTTTTTTTTAAAGATTTTATTTATTTATTTGAGACAGAGAGAATGAGAGACAGAGAGCATGAGAGGGAGGAGGGTCAGAGGGAGAAGCAGACTCCCCGCGGAGCAGGGAGCCCGATGCGGGACTCGATCCCAGGACTCCAGGATCATGACCTGAGCCGAAGGCAGTCGCTTAACCAACTGAGCCACCCAGGCGCCCCTGACTTATCCTTCTTGAGCCTCTACCTCATTATTTCTAATTTGGGATAATAACACTTGCAGTGCTGCTACAACATTATACCTAGTTGTTATTATTATTATTATTATTATTATCTGGAAAAGATGATTAAGTTATGATCACCTATTAACACTTTGCCTTATTGGATTAGCAACCCAGTCTGATAGAAGCAAAGGTCACTGAAGAACTTTGACTTGGGGGCCAACAATCAAATTCCTTTCTTTGTCTTTTCCAGCTTCTAGAGGCCCCCAGCTTTCCTTGGCGCATAACCCCTTCCTCCATCTTCACAGGGGTAGAGCATCCTCTAGTCTCTTCCTATCTCTCATCTCTGCTTTCCCTACCAGATCTCCTACTTTCTCTCTGCTTTGTCATCACATCTACTCCAGGTTCTTGGGATTGGATGTGGACATCTTTGTGGAGGGGGTGACATTCATCCTATCACAGAATATACGTGAGTTGTCCTGAGACCTTTTTGGAGAATCTGAGAAGCTGAGAGGTGACATTGGTGGGACTTACTGGATGAGAGGCTGATTGAGGCCAGGGAAAGGTCATTGAGAGGGAGCTGGAGCTGAGGGCCTGAAGAAGCCCCACAACTGACAAGCTCAGCTCTGTGCTTCAGGGATCCAGTGTGGCTTAGGGTACAGGATGGCTTGCAAGGGTCTGGGAACTGGAGGTAAGGCCATACCTTGGAAGTCACTGCAATGGGCCAGGAGAGGTATGAACTAGAAAGTTCCCCAATTTCTTAATCATGCCCAAGATGAATTCCATGCTTAATCACCATAATGAGGGTGGAGGTTTAAAGAGAAGCATATGAAGAAGAAAAGGAGAATGAGAGGGAGAAGCATGGATTTCTTGTCTTCAGAGTTTTGGCAATGGGTAGTCATGAAAGGAAAATAACTTTCATGGGACTTATTTGTAATTACTGACTTTGAAGTTCCTTTAAATATTGCAATGCTGAGGGTATTTTAGACTTGGAAACATAAATATTTTATTAAAGAGCAAACAATTCACCAACTAACCTGATAGCAAGGAAATCCCCTCATTATGAAAACACTGGCAAGTTATTTGTATACAGGGCATGATCTCCTTGATATGCACCTGTTTTCTATATGAATTGAGGGATTAGATGGGTCAAGAAAATCTTAAAGAACAAAACCCTTATTATCAAGCTCTTGAGGTCATTTTATATTCAATAAAATAATTTGAACAGCATTTTTATAAGAGACAAGGTAGCTTATGCTTGCTTTTTCTAATAATCAGAAGTCAAACATAAATTTTAAGCATTCTTCTGGTGAACATTCATTACTTTAAGCACCTCAAACAGTAATACAAATTGATTTATGAACTCAGCATCAACTGTAGATAAGATGCTACAGATGCTTCTCAAACCACAGAAAATGCTCCCTCCTCTCGCTTGAAGATTCTACAATTCTCAAAAAAAGACCTGGCATTTTCTCTGAGTTATCCAGGCAAGAAGTACAAAGTCTTAGAACACGACAAGTTCTGGCTAATGACCATCTAGATTCTATGAGGAGCAAATTCTATTAAGCCAGTTAACATGTTAAATACTTGACTTGGAAAAGAGCCAAAATGAATTTATAGAGAATATACTCATATATTCAGAAATTGTAACAATATAGGATGTATTTTATAAGGTCAAATTTGCTGAATTTAAGTCTTTTTCTACCACAGAAAAATTGAAAAAAAAAATGCAGAAAAATAGGCCTGAAATACTTTGACAACAAAAAAACATTTATTAAAATTGGCAAACAGGGCAAGATTTTGGCATCCTGTTAAATGGATAAATGAAGTTGCTTAGTCTATAGGAGATCTGGTCCTAGGTCCAGCATGTATAGATTTATATTGATTTTATTAATAAAGACAAAGCATTCTCATCAAATAGCTTGATGGTTGATAGCACTTATAAAATTGTCAATATTATTTTGGATTCCAGGCTTGAAATTTAAGATAATATCAAAAAGTGGAGATATGATCAAAAGAGAAATGATCAAGTGGTTATTTGACAATCTATGACGCCACATATACATCAGCACTCTTAAGACCCCAAGCAGCAGAAGACTGGGAAAAGTAAATGAGCAAAAAAGACCATGATGGTCCTAGTGGCCCACAGCTGACCATGTATTGGCTTTTTTTTTTTTTAAAGACTCAATATTTAGATTTTAGAAGGACATCACCAGATAGGAATTAAGTAACCATTCTCAACAGGGGAATAGTGGTGATAACTTAAAGACTTAACGTTTTTATGGGGCAAGTGTGGGAATATATTGCTAATTTCCTTCAAGTTTTATAGTGAGATGTTAAGGTTGCAACCAAAACTCATAGGGGATTTAACTTCTCTTTGATCTTACAACTCAGTGTAAGCCTAATTAATGGGAGCGGAAAGTTACTAATAGGTCAAAGCACACTCTGATAAAATTCAGCTGATCCTTCTGGATGAATGAGCTTGTTGGTAATTATTATTATTTTTGTTTCAAAATTGCTCAAAAAATTAAAAAGACATAAAGGATCTTATAATGAATATCTTGTATCCTCAACCAAACTTAAGAAATAAAATATTATAAGTGGAGTTGGAAACCTTATACAAATCTTCCAGAGCATGTTTTCCCTTCTCATCCTCTTATTTCTCCTTAATTACCTGTATACATATATCCTTAATATAAATATAGTATTATTTGGCAAAATATTTAAACTTTATATAATTAGAATTATATCACATGCATCCTTTTGTTTTTCTCACTTAACATTGTGTTGTGGGAAATAATCATGTTGATAACTTTGCTTCTATTTCACTTTTTCCTTGTAACTTTTTAAAAAAACAGCTATATTGAGATATAATTAACATGCCATACAATTCACCTACTGAAAGCATACAATTGAATTTTTTTGGTAGTATATTCACAGAATATGCAGCCATCACCACAATCTGATTTTAGAACATTTTCATACCTCCCCCCAAAGCCCTCTGCACCCCTTAGTAGTCACTCTTCCTCACCACCAAGCTATATACAACCCCTGACCTACATCTTGTCTATATAGATTTATGTGTTCTGGACATTTCTAATATATGCATTTATATGTTATTTGAACCTTTGTGTCTGGCTTCTTTCACTTAACATAATGCTTTCAAGCTTCATCCATGCAGTAGCATGCATCATTGCTTTATTCCTTTTTATGGCTGAATAATATTCCACTGCATGGATATACCACATCTCACTTACCCATTCATCAGTTGGATGGTATCCACTTTTTGGCTCTTATGAATAATGCTGCTATAAACATTCATGTATAAGTCTTTGTGTGAACATAAGTTTCATATCTCTTGGGTAGATGACTAAGAGCGGAATTGCTGGGTCCTATGGAAACCCCATGTGAAACATTTTGAGGAATTCCCAAACTGCTTTCCAAAGTGGCTGTACTATTTTACATTCCTATCAGCAATGTATGAGGGTTTCAATTTCTCCATAACCTTGCCAACATTTGTAATTTTCTGTCTTTTTGATTATAGCCATCTTAGAGAACGTAAAGTGGTATCTTGTAGTGCTATTTCATTTTTGAATGCTGTATAGTATTCCATTTTGTGAAAAATATTCATTTTCCTGTTATTAGATACCTAGATTGTTTCCTTTCTTTCTTTTTTTCCCTCAAATAAGGCCATATGTATAGTTTTACACGGACCTTTTTGTGCACCTTTAGGAATCTATTTAGGATTGGAATTTCTAAGTATGCCTCTCTTCAACTTCATGAAAAATTGTGGTAATTATTTTTTAAGCAAGAGTGAGTAAAATGAGTAGACTTAATACTTTCACAGTGAGATGGATAGCAGAAGTTTGGATGTGCTTGATGAAAAGAATTTTGCTTCTCTTGCTAAGATGTCTTGCTCTTTGTCTATTTCTATATAAGTGATTGCTTTGACTGAAAGCTCACAATGCTTTCAAAAGGGGGTTTTTGTTTTGCTTTGTTTTATTTTTGTTTTCAATTTTCTTTTATTGCCTCAAATTGAGGATTTAATAAAATACCATTAAGGGACAAGGCTGTACTTTGCATTGTTCTTTATCATTCCTTGGATTCAGCAACAGTATCTGCAGAGCATTAAATAGTCTGAAAGTTTTCGGCAGATTGCAATGCAATTGGAGTTCTTGGAGCTAAGCCCACATCTATCCATACAGAATGAGCAGATTATGGCGGGGTGGATATCTTTGTTGAGCTGTCTAAGGAATCGATCTAATCAGCCACTTAAATCATTCCCCCGCAGAGATTGATGTGGAGGTGGCAGAAGTGAACAGATGGACTGCCACAGTCCGGGGGAACCTGAATGTAAACTCTCAGGCATTCCTGAAAGCAGGTGGGTACACTCAGTTTATCTACACTGTACACTGGGTCTTTTCATACTGCTGGAAAGCTTGCAGTCAGGACCCAGTGTTTTGGGGAGCTCTGGAGAAATCTGGGGTTATGGGAATCTGCTTACTTCTTCTAGAAGTGTTAATCATTGCATCTTTAGATGCTTAGAATCTGCTCTGCAGCCTATTATTACACAGAGGTTGTGTCTGTGAATTCAGACTGTCACCTAAGATAAGTTGTGTGGCTTTTGGTGCTATATTCCTCTATACAGGATGTACCTATATGTAAAACATACAAAAAAAAAAAATCTTGGGGATGGTCTAGCTCTTTTTTTTTTTCAGAGAAAATAGTTGGCAATAGTGACCTGAGTAAATATAAAAGAGAAGACACATCCTACCGTGTACTTATAATTCCCAACCTCCCCAATAGAAAAGACCTGCTTTTTTATTCTAAGATCGTGAAGGCAAGTATATTCAGAAAAGGTAGTTACGTTTTATTTATTAGGTCATTTAGAAAAATGAAAGCCTCACCATTCTTGGCTATGAAGAGTGTGTAAGTGTGTGTCTATGAAGAGCTGTGGTTTTACCAGAGTGAAAATATCAGGAGATAATGGTTTCTTTAGACATAGTACCTCTTTCAAAGAGAAATAGTTGGGAAATCAGTTATAGCCTAGCTGCTGAAAATCCAGGATTGAAATCTCGAACCTTGAGAAGTTATAATATATCATAAGAAAAGGTAAGGTACATATAACATTTCAGTTCTGTGGCTCTCAGGGCAGGTTGGAGGAGACAAATGGGAAAGAGCTTGCTCATCCCACCCCACTGCCTTCTTTCAATCATTGAATCAAATGGGGGCAGTTACAGTAATACTTTTGAGACGACCAAATTTCAAATATGATTGTTCTAATATTTTGGGATAAATAATCATGACATTTAAGAATGTCTTCCTTCCAGCTGCTGGGTAGTATGGTCAATCATCTTGGATCTTAAGAAACAAAATTATAAAACTGTAAAATATTTTTCAACAGGTAATAAGAGGAAATCAAAATACACACCTGGCCCATTTAAGCCACAGACCATTACCTCCAGAACGCTATATATCATCCCATAGAGTAGACTGGAAAAGCTGTAGACTGGCCTGGTTCAACCCTGTGTTATGTATTCATTGTTGCAATTATGCTTTAGCTTTGGCTCTGGGGAAAATGTATTTTTTTTTTTTTTTTTTACTCACTTCAAACCTCCTGGCCCAGTTTCAGAAAACTAGGAAGCTAGTTCATTCATTTGATAACTATGTATGGAGGAGCAGGTAGGATAGGCCAGACATTGAGCTGATTAAGGAGATGTGCTAAGATGCAGAAGAGGTGATCCCTACGTCCAAGGACTTTATAGTCGAGTAGAAAAGGGCAGACGTCTGCTGATAATGATGGCAGTAAGGTACTCCAATGGGCTACGATACGGAAATAAATAGGGGGACTGGGGAGGGTGCTCTCGTCTCCAGATTGGCTGCGGGATGCGGCTGCAGAAGGGATCGGAGCTGAGAGCTGTGCTCAAGGTTCTCAGTGGAGTAAATCCACAAGGCATGGGGTCCGCAGTGCCTGGGCAGTAGGTAGTTCCATTCATTGCTTTAGCAGCTGGTGGTGGATAAAAGGCACGACTTCATATATCATGAGGCCAGTACAGCTGGAAGCTTTTTGAGGGGCGAAGAAATTTTCGCATGGAGTTTGGAGTTAACACATTTGCGTTTGAATCCTGGGCTGTCACTAATCTGTGACCTAGGGAAATGAATCATGCTGAGGGTCAATTTTCTCTCCTATCGCAATGAATTAATAAATGTCTTACCTCTTTCACAGAGCAGTGGAAAGGATCAAGTTCAATGTCATCCCAGTGTTTTTCAAACTAGTATTATAAACCCAGGGAATCACTGTGGACTAGCATTTTTACTTAATGGTGAGTGATCTACAACATTTTAAAATAGAAAATGCGTGGGCTTATCATGGCAGATAACAAAATTCAATGAAGTTTTAAAATAAAGCAAGAGACTTAAAATATTTTATGCTTGCCTGCCTTTTGGAGCTGTATCCCCATGCCCTGGGGAGCCCCATCCAGGGTGTCAGGTAGGAAAAGTCTGAGAAGTGCTGTTTATGGAGGCGCTGGGTAAAATGCGTGGTGGCGTCCAAATGGTGGTCTTCCTGATTTACAGTCACCATTTATTGATGGGTCAGCCTTACCACGTAAGAGCCGAGCTTTGGCTGTAGCTGTGGCTTTGGAATTGGTGGCTAAATTTTACCCACATTTATGTTGGCATTTACAAAGAGTTCTTATTTTGTCAAAAACATGCAGAAGAGTTGGATCAAACTGAAAGCAGCATTTAGGTAGAGGCAGTGATACTGAGCGATACTGTGCGATACTGTGGGTGGGATGGGAGTGGGTTCAAAGGAAAGGAAACCTCAGGGACCAGGGTCAGCAAGAAAAATCTTACAGCTAGGAAACAGTTCAGCCAAGCCCCAAAAGAGGCTTAGGGTTTCCACTGGAGGTTAGATGGGGCAAGTGGAGTTGGGCGTGAAGGGGGCAAGGGGCAGGGGCTGGGCTGCAAGAAGGGGGGCCAGTTGTCAAACTTAGAAATCAGGGTTCAATCCAAGAAGGACAGGAGGGGCAGACACGTGTCTGTGACCCTATGAAGTCACAGAGACATTCCGTGGCAGGAAACGTGATGCATTGTTCAGGTCATCATCACTCACACCAAGGAGGAGGCTTGCAGGAAGTGGATAGGGCAGGACGTGCACAGCGTGCCCAAGGGAGGGAGAAATCATTACTGTGGGGCAACCTGCTCACCCCACACTGGATTCCATCTCTCCACTCCGAGCACCGACAGAGCGGAGCTGACAGAGTGAGCGTGAAGCAAAGCTGACATATTAGAGAGAGGCTCTTGGCACACAAGTGCCACGCAAGTTCCACGTAATGATGTGGCACCTCGATGGCACTTGTTTCTAGTCAGAACATCCCAGTTCAATATTTTATCACAGCTTGTCATAAATATTCCATGGAACAAAACTCAGGAAGTAATACTGGATTTGGATAATTTTTCTAGTCTCGGAAGTCGTGGCAGCAATTTTCATTTTCAAAGCATCTAATCCATTTCTTAATTATGCATGAAGATGGATGTGACTGCTGTAATATTTAACACTATCAAGTGTTGTAGCAGTGGAAGAGACTTGGTTAAATAGTGAGGGAGCTGGGTAAGGGACAGAGGGACAATGTGCAGGAAACCAAACACTCCTCATGAGTGTGGCAAATGCCAGTCCCGGATTTTATGGGAAAATTGGGGGATTAGCATCAATTCCATGTGGCTTTCATGTGCATGGAGTTGTTAATTTTCATTGTTCCCAGGAACATTGTCTGCTTTTATTTGTGGGTGTTTACCGATTAGTCATTGGGGAAATTGTGAAGTCAGTGCATTTTGGAGTTGGTGTTCTACTTCCCTTTCTGTCCTTGCTTGAGACCCCCACTCTTTGTAGGTGCTCAGAACACCTAGGTAGTCTCAGATGCCACGTTTCATAGGAAAAAATGGGACCAAGACAAGCCTTAATTTATTATTAGCAACCTCAGGCCTATGAGCCCTTCTCTGGGAATTTGTGCATTCAAAGGGGAATAAGAGGTCAAGCTCCCCAGGATCCTAAGCCAAGGGAAAAATAGAAAACCTGCTTTTTTATTCTAAGATCGCAAAGGCAAGTATATTCCGAACTACAGTTCCCTGATTAAAAGAAAGTTTTAGATAGGAACCTCTTTGTATTAAGTCATTCTTCCGTTAAAGAAGAAATGTATTGAGCCCCTGTTCTGTGCCAGGCATCTGCAAAACACAGAAGATACCTAGTGAACAAGACACTGTCCCAGCATCCTGGAAGCTTGTCCGCCCTCAAGCAAATCATTTCTTTCTTTTTTTTATGTTCAATTAGCCAACATATAGTACATCAGCAAATCATATCTGAATCACAAATGTGGTGATTAGGAATCACGAGTGGTGGTGACTCTCTTCTGAGGCGAGCAAATGGACCCTTTCCCCAAAACATCCATTCAGCAAGAGGGGATGCAACAGCCCTCATCAATGGGGAATTCAATCGTGCAAGCCAATAACCTCCCATATCCACTTAACAAGTGAGCTACATGGAATCCTACTGCCCTGAAAGAATCCCTGTGCTTTCAAAAGAGGCCAATATCCCCAGGAGATCATTCACAACCCTGGCAGGATATTTTCATTTTCAGTTTGTTTTCACAGCTGCTGGTGGAGAGGAGCTCTTTCTTAGTGTATCAGCTACATTTACTAAACAGTGCCCTGATGCACAGTTGTCCCATTTCATCTGCCTGTTGCTAGGATTTCGGAAACGATGTGAAAAAGTTGAATTCCATCTGACATATTCGAAATCATTGCTGATTTGTTGACATTCTCCCAGTTGTCCGGGTGGCAACAGTGAGATGTTCCCAAGCACACTCGTCAAAAGAGCCCGCTGCGTGTGAGAAAGGGCTGAGCAAGCTGAGGGGGACCCTGGGAAGCTTGTAGAGCCAAAAAAAAGGCTTTTGGGGTTTTGAAATAAACCAATTCAGAAAAGAAATCTACAAATACCCCTTAATACGCAGATGGCTACCTTGCTCAGGTTGACTCCACCTCTTGTGAAACCAAGGGACCAGGTGAAGATTAGTGGATCAGACTTCTTCGTGGGGGTGGATGCTGGGTCCCAGCGTGTGGTGCACTGGGATGGGCCCCTGCCTCCAACCGGGGTGAACACTGAATCTGTAAGACTCAAGCGGACACTGCTCTGTCTCGAAGCAGATACTCTGAAGTGCACACACACACACAGTGCGGTTTCCTAATTGAATCTAAAATGTAAGTGCTTTGCTGTTTAAAAGGACCTTGCTATCTTGATAAGAAAAACTAATGAGATGCCCTTTCCAGAGCTGGTCACACAATAGCCCTAGTGACAAGGACCCCTATCAAGAAATAAAGCAGAAGATAAATGAGATTTTTCTAATATGCATTTCACCCATTGTTCACAAGTGTCAGGCAGTACCGATTCTATTTATCACAGGGTGGGAGAGAGGAGACATGCTTTTGTAAAGAAAGCCTAAGTTGCAGCATCGGATTTTCAGCCATAGGTAAACCTCTTTTGTCACCTGGTAGAAAACAAAGCAAGGCTTGGGTTTGTGGGGCGGAGAGTGGAAAGTTGTCCACATTTCTGCATTTTTACCTCAGGGCTCCCAAGGGGCAGGAAATGATCATTTGGAAGACAGGTGAGAAAGAGATTCTTTCTTTTTTTTTTTTTTTTAAGATTTTATTTATTTATTTGAGAGAGAGAATGAGAGAGAGAGAGCATGAGAGGGAGGAGGGTCAGAGGGAGAAGCAGACTCCCTGCCGAGCAGGGAGCCCGATGCGGGACTCGATCCCGGGACTCCAGGATCATGACCTGAGCCGAAGGCAGCCGCTTAGCCAACTGAGCCACCCAGGCGCCCCAGAGAAAGAGATTATTTCTGACTATGGACTATAGGAGTCTACTATTTATAACCCATTAAACGGTAACTGTGTCAAGTGTTCCAAACACAAATGGAGACTACAAAATTGCCACTTAAGATTGATGCAGTTTAGAATTTTCACAAGCTACACTAAGACATAAAGTAAAATACAGAAGTTCAATTTCAGGCCTAGGAGAAGGTTGGGTATGTTTACAGGAACTCCCAGGGCTCCTTTCTCTAGAAGGGACTCCAGGGGGATTGGTATCTATGTTGTTCCGTAAGATGCATGATTAATAAAGGAGAACACCGGACAACATTATCCGGTAGAAACCAAGAAAATATTTAAATCTCTGTGGTCCCACTTCGCAAAAATTTGCATTTGTAAGAATGACATAACTGTCAGTCATCTGACCCTGCAAAGGGCCCACTCAAGTGAGATGCTGAAAGCTCATATGTCCTCTCCCCACCCTGTTCAGCATTACAGGGAAGGTAGCTCTGTGATGGTTAAAACATTTTTTAATATTTTACATTTCAAGAGAACTTTCTAATCTGCAGTCTCAGAGGGCTGTGGGCGCTCCAACTCCAATTCTCACAACTGCTGCTTACTGCGGATGCAGATGAGGAATGTCCTTGCTCTTTGAGAGGGGGAGCCGCCGCCCCCAGGCTGGCTGAGGGGCAATCCACGTGGAGTGACAGGCCTGCCTGGGCGCCTGGGATCTCAACAGGCACCCCTTCCCTGGCTTCCGGTCTAAGCAGAGAGGGCAGGTCTCCCCCAGCATCCCTACTGTCCACAGACCCGCTGGGAAAAAGAATGATTCTGAGCCAATGTTAATTTACCCTTCTGGGGACTTTTACTATGCCTTTTGCTATTTTTAAAGGAAGTCTGCATTTTTACAGTAAGCATTTCTTCTCCAAGATTCTTATATATTTTCATATTATTGGTGCCCTCTAATGTGGTAGAGATAAGCATGGGTGGGGGGGACAACACAAATGCTATCTTCTAACAGATTTTCTTTTTCAAAAGAGCTAAAGAACAAGCACAAAGGATTCATTTGCATTTCAATAAACACTTTCTCTAGTTGTTTCCGTGCTCAAAAGACATCCTCAGTCTGGGTGTGACATCATTATTTAATGCAGGCAACCATACACACTCTCAGTCCTGTTTGGTAGCATAAATTTTAAGGTAATCTGAGTTTGACTTTGGGACTTTGCTGGAGAAAAGATTCGTAGCGGTATGGACGGTGTGACCTGTCTGATGTCCCTTTTGCTCCATCACTCTAGTGACAAGATAACTGGGCAATGCTGGTGAAGGAGAAACTTGCGTCAGAAGGTATATAGGAAAAACCAACAATCCTGGTGTTCATAAATATCCTTCTGCCAAGGCAAGAGGAATCCCTTCTTTCTGCTCTTCCATCTATGTCTAGCAGGCTTCCTGTTGTCTTTTTTTATTCCAGGATGGTCTTGGTTGACTATTGAATAAATGGATGAAGAATCCATCATTTACTGACCACCTACTGTCAGGTCTTTACTAGGCACTCAGAATCAGAAATAAAAGCAGTGTCGTTCCTCTCAAGGGGTTTATGATCTAGTTTGAAAGCTTATCAAAACAAACAGCATGAAAAATTATGATAGCAGATAACATAGAATGCCTCAGGAGAACAAGAAGGGAGACCTAATACAGCCTGAGGGTTACTGAGTTGAATTTTGATAGTTATTTTAATCCACTTTTATCCAAAAATTATATTGGGGGTAGGGGTGAGGGATGTGGGAGAGCCAACTGGGATAAAGAGAAATTTGTTTAAAATCTCTTTAGTGTTTCACCTATAGAAAGAAGGAAAAGAATTCTTAGTGTGTTTCTAGACACTGCCAAGTGTAAGCATGTACTATGAAGTTTACTTCTTAGGAACAACATGATAAAGTACTATATTACTGCCATTTTACAGATGAAGAAACTGAGACTAAGTCACTTGCCAAAGGTCACTCTAGGAAGTGGAGTTACCGATTTAAAGCTTGGTCTGTCTGTACACAAAGTCTATCATTTTTTCTATGACCACATGCTGTCTTCTAAATAAAAATATTACTGTGGACGAGGTGAGACTATGGGAAGTTGGTGAAATTTCAAATTTATCTGGAATGTCCAGTAAGGTATATGACCTTGACTGGTGTACCACAAATTCTCAATAGTGTAGTTTATATTCTATGCAGAGAGATTTCAAAGCTTTTCTTTTACCCTAAAGGAGGTATATCATACTCATGTAATCAACTTATCACCAGTCAGAAAGTCTTTGCTTCTTACAGCCAAGTAGATGGGACTGGGTGGTGGGTAGAGTGTGGAAGAAAACAAAGATGGCGGGGCGCCTGGGTGGCTCAGATGGTTAAGCCTTCGGCTCAGGTCATGATTCCAGGGTCCTGGGATCGAGCCCCACGTCAGGCTCCTGGCTCAGCAGGGAGCCTGCTTCTCCCTCTCCCTCTGTCTCCCCACCGCTCATGCTCTCTCTCTCTCTCTGTATCTCTGTGTCTCAAATGAATAAATAAAATCTTTAAAAAAAAAGAAAAGAAAAGAAAACAAAGATGGCTGAGGGGTGAGCCATCCATTGCCATAACTGGGCCAGTGGACTTTCACAATGAATAGTGGAAGTAGAAGGAAAATAAAGTCAAAGATTTTGTAATATGTTTAGTCAGTTAAATTTCTTTTCTGAATTTCTTTGATTCTCTGTTTCATGTTTAGGAAATAATACAAGAATGATAGCAAGATGCATTGATTTATCCACCAAATTACATTTTGACATCCATTCATTCATTCATTCTGCAAATATTTATTGAGTGCCTATTATGCTAGTCTTAGAAATTCAGCGATAAAAGAAATGATTCCTGTCTTCGAGGAACTCATAAGACTACTAAGACCACTGTATAAATAAGTCATTATAGAATCATGCCATGATTCAGGAAGATAGAGATTTCTATGGAAGTGTGCAGGACAGACCCAAATCTCTCTTGGCTGTTGGTGGAGAGGAAAGGGATAATTGAAGAAGGCTTACTACAGGGGCATGATAATTGGGGAGGTCCTGATGTATGAGTAAAAGATTTGGGTAGCAAAGTGGGTAGGACTTGGGAGAAGGTGTCCCAGCCAGAAGGAACAAATAGTAGGGACAGTCATGTAGGTGAGAAAGACTATGATATCTTCATAAAATTGCAAAAATAATTGAAGCCAAGCATCTATTGAACACCTATTATGGTCCAAATATTGTTAGGACAGAAAGATTCAAAGATTTGATAAAATTTTCATCCTCAGCATGTTTAACATCTCATTGGAGAGACAGAGATCTACATAATGGCATAAATAAAATAAATAAAGACATGATAAAAATAGTGTTAAATAGAGAGTGGAAGCAACATGCCCACAGTACAGGAGAAGTGGTGATGAGTTAAGGGATTGTGAAAGGCTTTTTGGAGGAGATGACATTTGAAATGGGGCTTGAATGATGAACAAGCTTTTAATAGACAATATCAGAAGAAGGCATTCTTGGTAGTAAGGAGAGTGTGCACAAAGACAGGAAGGTGTGACCCATTCCAGGAATGGAAGCTATTCCTGTGGACTGGAGGACACCACACACAGGAGGGGTAGTGACAGATGAGCCTGGCCATGTTGACTCCATCCCCTCCCACAGTCTTAGTCTCATTGATTGTCCCTAGGGAATCTCGTTTGCTTGGTCTAGACAACAGGGGAAGGCCTCACATTTGGAAGTTGACTCTCGGAAAAATCAGTTGCCAAACTAAAATAGATTTATTTTTAAATTTGGTAATTATTTGCCCCAGTGAGAAACTACACTAAGCAAAACAAAAAACAAAACAAAAAACACACAAACCAAAAAACAAAACAAAACAAAAAACACACACAAAAAACCCCAAAACAAACAAAACAAAAAACAAAACAAAAAAACATGATCAAATGTTTATTGGGGACTGCCTAGAGCCCTTTCATCATTGTGATAATGTTTTTCAAGGATTTTAAATATATATATATATATATATATATATATGTATGTATATATATATTCAGGGCAATTAAAAGCCATTTGCCATAAACTCTTATAAAATATTGTTTGAACAAAGTTCAAGGGGAAATGGTAAAAAGAAAAAGAGTGAACTTATCATTTGCATCAATGCTTTGTGAAAATAATTATCTCCTCTAACACTCATAAAACTCTCTAAATGTTTTTCATTTTATATTTAGTTTCTTAAAAGATAGGAACATTTTCGGGCGCCTGGGTGGCTCAGTTGGTTAAGCGACTGCCTTCGGCTCAGGTCATGATCCTGGAGTCCCGGGATCAAGTTCCGCATCGGGCTCCCTGCTCAGCAGGGAGCCTGCTCCTCCCTCCGACCCTCCCCCCTCTCATGTGCTCTCTCTCATTCTCTCTGTCTCAAATAAATAAATAAAATCTTTAAAAAAAAAAAAAAAGATAGGAACATTTTCAAAAAGGCACAAGTCCTATAAATGGCAACCACTCTTTCAATATCCAAAGAGGGAAAATCTCAAGAGGTATGGTACAAATTTGTGGTATAATACAGACTAGAACATATTATTTTGTCATAAGTAAGAGTGCTGTATGCCACAAGCTGACAATAATACTAGCTATTAAAAACACTGAAGACGCTTAGGATATTCAATGCCTTAGAAAGAATTTTGTAACGTCCACGCTAATCACACAATCCAGAACTGCAAATAGAGCTAGGAAATATCTTAGTTTGTCTCCTCATGATCATAAAGTCAGTCTGGTATTACAAGCTCTCTCTTGGATTTTTTTTCAAGAGTAAGACCAAGAACCAAATAGAATCTTTCCATCCACACATGAAGCAACTCTTCACCGCCTTGAAGAGAGTTCTACACTTAAAAAGAGAATTCCATCCAGAAAGCATAGAGAATTTTGTCCTTTGCCAGTAGGTCTTGACTTGCTCTGAGGCAGATGCTGTAATTAGGCACCTATTTTCATCTTATACTCCTAATAGCAACTTCTTTGTGAGCACCTACTTCCAGAACCTTATGTGTCTTAATAGCAATGGATGCCCTCCAATATGAGTTAGATGCAATGAGAATTGGTCTCTAGATGAGCATTTCTATAAAATGTTCCTTTTCTATTAATGTCTCAAGCAGAGAATCTGGAATTAATCTTGTTCAATATTCATGATCTTCCAGGAGATATTTCACAAATTAGTGCACAGTTCCAGGCTCTTATTGGACCACAACATGACCATTTACCACTCACTCATAAATGAATGAATGGATGAGTGAGTGAGTGAATAAATGCATTCACGTAGGAATTCATGAAGGCATGAATCCTTCAATGATAAGATAAACTATAAGCTTGGAGGAGAGGATACTTGCAGCAGAACTTCAGACATAGAAACCAAGAGGCTCCATGAATTTATAGAAGCCCGGACCTTTTGGTAATCCAGAGTGCCAACAATGCTCCTCTGGTTGCATTAACTTATATAAATGAAAGAAAACAGTATTATGGGTGTTTTATTCTGTGTACCAGGCAGACATTACAACATTTTTTACAATATTTAAACATACTCCACTCTATCCATGTCAGTGCCCTTAATTAAACTGAATATTTCCCCAGATTCTGTTTTTGATGAACTATTCATAAATTGAACCAAAGGAGAGACCACATATAATAACCTTAAGATTTTTCTTTTCTTTTTTTTTTTCCTAAAGAAGTACAATTTCTAATTATTATTGAACTTTATAAATAATGATGCTTATTTTTAGGACCTCAGAAATTCTACTTAACCCCTATTCAGGGTGTGGAATTTAGTGTAGCTGCAATAAAGGGGCTTCTGATGTAAGGGACCAAAATGGGCCAGAATGTTCTATTCAGGTTAATTTGAGCAGAGCAGAGATCCCATGATAAGTTCAACTCATTTGAGACTCAGTGATAAATTGAAAGGTGAAATCGGAATTTTCAGATCACCATTGCAATCCAGTGCCCACTGAGGAAGAGCACGTTTCCTAGTTATATTTGCTGGGCATTCCTTGCTTTGAAATACTGAAGAAATCATGTATCAGAGTCCTGAAAGCCTTGGGTTCTCTAAATTTTGCGTGATGGCTACCAAGTTATTTTCTTACCACCTATTACAAGAGCCAGTGCTGATTTGGACATTTCTCCCCTGCTTTGAGGAAAACAAAAGCTCAAAGGCAACGGCTGCAGGATGTATTATTCTTCCTTTGATGGCCAGGGAAGTAGTACAGTGCTGGGAAAATTGGGATCTAGAAAGACCAGGTCCCAATCTTCAATGAATAAATATGTGATCTTCATCTGAATGTCTCTGCTTGGGATTCAAGCACAATACAGTATGAGTTCAGTGGATACAGTGAATTCCAATGGGATACAGACTATAATTCAACACTGATAGCTTTCCCTTATTAATTTGCCAGGGGTGGATCATTCATGTGGTGCAATGGAGAAAAGTGGATCGAGGGGGGCCAGGACACTGGGTTCCAATGCAAATGCCATTGGCTATCAGCTGTGTGTCTCTCAGAGACCTGGTTCCCTCATTTACACAACTTCATGATATCTAACACACTTTGTACCCAGAAAATCTTTCAACTTGCAGATATTGTTGATGTGTTCCACCTAAATCTCTTCCCTAGAGATACATTTTAAAACTTATACACTGATATGAAAATAAGACTTACTTCTCTTTATCCCAATAATTTCATTGCCACATGTGCAAATGTCTCACAAGTCTGGGTTTCCAGAATTTGGTGAACCACACCCTGTTATAATCTTGCTTACAGATTCTCTTCACAGGGAAGGTCTTTTTGACAATAGACACACTTAAATTATTGACTCCATAATGTTAGGGTGAAGAATCTCAATCAATGGGGATTTCCATTTCCTCAGAATTTGGGAAAAAATTGGCTATTGGGCACCTAATGGATTATTGTTAGTAGGTGTGGATACAACTTCCATGTTTGTCCTTGGTGATGGTAGAGGAATTTGAGGGTGCCATATTTCCATAGTATTTTTTTTTTCCCACTTAAATTGCCCAATGCAGTAAACACACAATTATTGTGATGCAGCTCACTGACTTTCTCTGAAACAATATACTCTACTCTGGCATGGGGCTATTAACATAATAGAAATGTGAATCTGATTTTAGTGTTGAACTCAAGGCTACTTCAAAATGTAGAAAGAAAAATGTTAATATATGCAGCAGAAGGTATTTTAAATAAATATCTGTCATATATAGTTAAACTTGGACTTCTCTGGTGTTAATTATGGGACAATCAGAAGAGAATAGAGAGGAAGCTATTTACTGCAGGTTGAAAAGCCAAATATTAGCTCTGTGACAAAGTAAGTCAAGTGAAGTAGCAATAATGTATTGTTTTGATCATGCAGGGAATTCTTTAAAACAGATATTTTCTTGTGTATATGTTATTGATCAGATGGGAATCATTCAGATAAAAACTCTGACTAATTGGCTATTAAGATGGTATTTTGGAAGTGTTAAAAATCCATTCCTTTAGGTTCTTTGCTATATTTCTTATGTGAAAAATATTCCCAGTTGATCATCTTTCCTTCAGGATATTTGTCACATATATTTCTGTTTCAATTGACCCAAATAGGCCCAAGCAAGAAGGAAAAAATTTTCCAGATTATAATAGGCACTCTTAAAACATTCTTAAAACATGAGTTGTCAGAAATTATATTATCATAGTCACCATACCAAGCCCTAAGAAGGAAGGATCTGGAGGTCACATGGATGGTATCTGTTTACCAACTAAGTAATTACCTTGCTGTGGATAGAATTTGAAGAAAATAATGCCTAAAACTCTTTTCATAGGCATGTAGAATCTCTCCTACACCAATATTTTTTTTATTTTGCTAATTATTTAGAGAGAACTTGGACATGTTTATTTTTCATGTTGTGGCTTTTGAGGAGAGCAGGTGGAGAGATAAAGCTATATGTATGTATACATATACATTCATTCCCCTTCTACACATATCTCTTAAAAACAAAGATTTTATGTAACATACAGTGCTTAAAGGAAGAAAGTCTGTCTCCTTTCCTCAGATGTACAGAGCTAATCTAGAATTAAAGGGATAAAACATGGAAGAATGGGGTGCCTGGGTGGCTCAGTTAAGTGGCTGCCTTCGACTCAGGTCATGATCCCAGGGTCCCAGGATCGAGCCCCGCATGGGGCTCCTTGCTCAGCAGGGAGCCTGCTTCTCCCTCTCCCTCTGCCACTCCCCCTGCTTGTGCTCTTGCTCTCGCTCTGTCAAATAAATAAATAAAATCTTAAAAAAAAAAATAAAACAAGGAAGAAAAAAATCAAAGAGATAAACCCTGCAGTGGTATAAGATTAGTACGTGGAGTGGCCCCCTGGAAGAAACATTGATCAACCGGTACATGGGACCTTCCACAGAGGAAGGTGGCTTGGAATGACTCCTCTGATATGTTTGAGAACTAGACTTTAATAAGGATTCCTTTTAGCAAGATCTGAAATGATTTTTTGAATCATTCAAATGTAATTTTTTTTTTTTTTTTTACTTGCAGGATGAGAGCTAAATGAAGGAGATACTTCTGCTGGGGCAACTGAACGATTTGCTAAGTTGGACAAAGGAATCACGGGAGAAGTCACATTGCATTGCATTGAATGATTTCTACTGCCAAGGATGCAGTAGGATTGCTCTGCCTTGCCCCTTGGATTAGAGTGCAGTGTCACTGGCTTTGAACAATGAAATGTAAGCAGAAGGGATGTGTGTGTCTACTGGTTTAATTGCTGATACCCAGCTCTTTGTTCGTCATTTCTGCTACACGGGCTCCACGGAAGCATGTGCTAACAGGAAGGTGCAGTTAAGGTTCGCCTGGAATGCCCAGCCAACACAGGGAGGATTGCTGTCCTACTGTAGCCTAACCTAGCTTATCCTAATAGAAGCTAAAAACCAAATTAAGAAGGAATATTTGCAGTTGGCATGTTATTTACTTGCAAAACACAGGGAATTGGTTGACAAACTACTACAAGCAGTAGGATAATTCAGTAAACTGTCTGGTGAAAAATTGATATGCAAAATGACAAGCCTTCATATATACAACCAAGAACAAATATAGAAGTGTGGTAGAAGAAAAATCCCTATTTACAGTTACAGCCCCAAGTTGAGAATATACCTATGAATATAATTAATGAGGTATGTGCATAATATATATAAAGAAAATTTTAAAACATTACTAGAGAACTCAAAAGAAAACTTGAATGAATATAAAAGCATGTCAAGTTCTTGGCTAGGAAGACATGGCATCATAAAGATTTAAGAATCATCTTAGGTTAATTTATAAATTTCCTGTGATCCAATTGAAATAGCAAGATAAGCTTATTTCAGAGTACTTATGATAAAATTAAAAGCAAGAAATCCAGGGAAATTCAAGGAAAGCAGAGAAAGGGAGAGTAGGCTGGCCTTAGGACTTACTAAAATGTATTATAAAGCTATGATAATTAAAAACTGGTGATTCTGGTAGTTGAATAAGCAGAGAGCTGGAACAGAGTTTAGAAATTCAGAAATAAGTCCAAATACATACAAAGTTTTAATATATGATAAAAATGGTATTTGAAATCAGTGGGAAAAGAGGCAATATTCATTAAATAACAAGTGGTTAAGTATCATGCAAATAGCACGTCTCTATCTCACTACTTACACAAATACAGTAGAGGAGTCCAATTGTTGAAGGTTAAAAAAATTAAAATCATTAAGATACTAGAAAAACCAATAATCTCATAGTAGGAGTGTTCTTTCTAATATGACACAAAGTCCAGAAGATCTAAAACACTGAAATGAAAAATCTGGTTACCTACAAGTAAAAACATTTTCTATGTGACCAAAACCAAAAATCAAATACAAAGGTAAATGAGAAAGTATAAAAAAAGTTTGCAACTCATATGACAGAGTTACTGTTCTTAATATAAAAAGATACAAATTAATATAAACAACAATCCGGTAGAAACACGAGCAATGGATACAAAATAAAGCACATAGGAGAGAACAGAAACATGCAAAAGGATACCATGTCAGAGAAAAGTAAGCAAACACTACACTGAAAGATTATTGTCACATATGAGCAAAGATCCAAGCAGCCTATGAACAGTATGGGTGAGGATGTAGGAAAATATTAACTCACCTGAATTTCTGGTGGTGTAACTGTTAAAACCTTGATGGGAGTAATTTAACAATGTCTACCTTTAAAAAAAATCCCTATAGTTTTTGAACTATTATTTTAATTTCTTTAAATTTGTCTTATACACTCATGCAAGTATGAAATGAGTAAGGCTCAAGTATAGCTCCCCAAATAGTTTCTGGGATAATGAATAATGATAATAATAAAGACTGAAGAGTGATTTTAAGCTCATAAGAGAGAACATTTAAAGAAAAGCATGGTACCTCCATACACTGGAATACTATGCAGCTTTTATAAAGAATGAGGCTTCTCTACATGACTCACACTGAGTGAGCTACAAGCTATATTGGGAAGTGAGAAATGCAGCACTCAGGTGCCAAACCTAATATTGGTATATACTTGTACCTTTGTGCGTGCATAGTATAATTCTGGAAAAATATTCTAGAGCCCTGGCAGTCAGTCTTGCCTTTCGGGACAGGAACTGGAATACTTGGTTCAGAGTTAGGAAGACTTCCTTCCTACCTTATGAATTCCATACTACATGTCTTCATTACCTACTAAAATAACTGGAACAACCAAACACAACTAAACAAAAAGGAGGTTTAGAGATTTTAAGGAGAGTGCAGATTTATGATGGCTTAGCAATTCTAACGGAGCTGCAAGGGACAGATCGCACCTGAGGGCTGACTGTTCACAGTGATCCAAGTGCCAGATGGCCCAGTGTGTTCACTGTATTCATCTTTCCTAGAAGATCTAGATGATCTACGCTTCCATACAAAAGAAGCTAATACCTTTTTTTTTTTCAATTTGGAAATTTGGAAATGGAATTGTGCCTGCAGAATCTACAACATGAGGCTTCTAGAACTACCTGTGAACATCAAAGAAATCACTGGATGAGCCAGGTGATGACTTACAAGGTTAGACAGTGACTATAAAACTCATTTCATACCTCGCTGCACCCCACCCTTTGTGCCTATGTCTCTGAGAAAGAAGAAAGCACCATCTGCCTTGCTCCTGTGTGTGGAAGGTATGGATCGGCTTCATGTCTTAAAATAGACTCAGAAATAATAACTTCCCCACTTTGTTTTTAGTTATGAGAATATAGCTTAAAACATTTGGCATTTGAGAATAAAGCAGAAGGGGAGAGCTGGAATGAGGATGGGTTGGTATGTGGGAGCAAAAAGAACTAATAGTCGGAACCACCTGCCATGTGGTGGGCACTGTGCTAAGTATTTCACGTGGATATTTCATGTATTCCTCACAATACTAAGAGGTACGTGCTAGTAATATCATTTTATGCATGAAGAAAAGTGCAGCCTTGCAGCTGGTAAGAGGAGAACCATGTTCCCAACCCCACAGCACCAACAATTATTTTATTTGGTAACTTTGTTCAATATGTTCCCATTTTCTTATCTTGCATTGTGTAGAACATCATCCTTCCTTCATGAGTAGAATTTCACCTGTGCTAGGGAAAATTCTGATGCTAAGCATTTAGAAGAAGAGGAGCTCAATGTCAAATGTGGATGCTCTCCAAAAAAGAAAAAAGTCTGGTGATTCACTAAAATCTCAACTCGTTCATGTTCCAGGAATTTACAGCTTCCCTCATGTTTTCTTCAAATAAAGTAAGATCTTATGTTTCTTAGTTTTAGGCAAGTTAAGTAATTTTGTTGTCAAGTTTTAAGTCATTTCTCAATGGAATGGTGGGTGCTGGGATGACTTCTTTATCCCTGCTTTGAGACAGCTTCTGGAATTTTCTAAAGTTAATATTTTTCAGACTGGCATGACCTGTTGAGACAAACGTGAAGTATATTTCTGGGTTGGAGCTGGTAGGTTAGCCCTGAGCCCTTCAGGTTCCTTCTGTCTGCACACAGAAGAGTCTCAGGTCCAAAGAACAATTTCCAAATATATGTCCACGCTTTTGAACTTTTGAACTAGATTTTCCTTTATCCCTATTCTAAAACTCCCCATGAGTTTGGCTTTGTTTCTAATGAGGAAAGGTGCCTTTGTTACTTCTAAAGACTGCTATTTAGAAACAAAGTTCCAAATGTCAGGCTGAATCTGGAAGTGATTACTCATAGGAATAAAACATGGTAAGTACATATTTGAATGAATGCTCACAGCTGTGTTTTTTATTAGAGAAATTCAGTGAGAAGAGTTTTAATGCTGTGTTATAGTTGAGAATGTTAAGGTGTATCACATTGGCAATTCCACATTAGAGCTCCCCTGGCAACTGTCACTCTGTGACATCACATTTTAGGTAATGAGGCATAAAAATGTACACTTTGTGAACTCCACAGCAAATTCATGTGCAGGGGGAATGGGAGTGAAGGGGGTGTAGGAGCTGCCTCTGAAATCTTAGTTAAAATGTTTCAACTCTTCAGTTTCTTTGTTTGAAGCTCTATTTTTGCAGCTCTTACAATTTAGTGATTCTAACACATTGCACATGCTTTAAGTGTTAAAGAGAAAATACTCAATCCCTTTTCCTATTCCATTTATCTGACTCTCGTTAATTTCCCTTCCAATCCGTAAGATCTTGTGGAGCCATCAACAGGTTCTATTGTCCAAATCTCACTCATTTTATGAGCTGTTGGCTTAATGGCTACAAAAAGTTTTATAGCATCTAGTGACAATACCTACTGAGTGGATCTAGTTTCAACTAGTCACCAGAGTCCTGATTTTGGCTTCTATCTTTCTAATAGCTAGCTAGGGGACCAGTCACTATTGAATACAGATCTGAGTGGTCTCGGATCCAGATGGTGAGTGTAGGGATTATCTCTTCCCAGATGAGACAAAAGTCCTTGCCTAATATTCAGCACAACCCCTGCTGAGCAAAAGGAAAAGTTGGTGAGAACCAAGATACCCTTGGATGGCCTTTATAATTGCTAACTTTGAGTTGCAGAGGGAACTTTGTGCTTGTGAATGCCCTTACATTCAAAATGTGAATTGAACAAGCATTAATTCCTCAGTCCTTTCCCCCAGACGGAGCCACACAGATGGGCTGATTAAAATCATAGGTCTGTGTTAAAGGGAAATTACTGCATTAGAGGAAGCATTTGGGGAAAGTGGGCGATGGGCTGGGGAAAAAAATAACAAACAAAAGCAGATGGAGCATCTTGCTTGGCAAGATATTATTCCATTATTCTTTTATTATCTAACTTTTGAAATGGGAGCACGTAGAATAATGGTAGATACAGATTTGTCAATAATAAAACATCAGGTAAAACTCCTTCAGGGCCATAACAACTAATAGGCTATTGTTTAATAGTTTTGCAAAAGCTTGCTTCTTTTTGTCTTCATTCGTGCTTTGCAGTGGTTTGCTGAGGCAAGGAGCTACTGCATGCCATGACATCATGTGCAATGTGTCCAGATCCCTAAGACAAACCCCTCCAATTAGTACCCTGAGAAGGAGTATACTGGCCACTCCAACATCCTCACTAGAAAACAGTTCACTGAAAGAGTTCTGCTATCTTTAAGCACACTGGTTCTTTTGTTGGAGAGATTGTTATTCCCAAAGTATCTTGGTTTATGTAATCTGAAAAGAATGTAGCTCAAGTTACAATGATTTTGAAGTTTATGTTGAAGAAAGCATGATAGGCATTTGTCTAAGATGATGTAAAGAGAGCTTTAATTAAACTTAAAGAAATCAAATTTTGAAAAGGAGGTTAAAAACAGTTTGCAGACTTTCTAGGGAATATAAGGACCGTGCCATTAAAAAGGAAACACACCCACTAGTCCAATAAATCATAAACTGGATTCCAGGCATAGGAGTGCCTTTTGTGAGCACAGTTTCCTTCTAAAGCCATCGCAGAAAATTACTGACTTCTGGCTACTTCCAAAGAATGGGAAAACGAACCAGGGTAGGAGAGCAAAGAAGACCAGCACCCAGGAATATTTGGGGCAGAGGTCTAAGGTCAGGGTGCTGAAGAGATTTGGGGTAACTATTCATCAGAGTCCAGTACCTGGGAGAGTCATCATTACACAAGCTCCAAAGGGAGTGGAATCCTTGTCTTCACATCACAATCTATTAGTGCTATTGGATTAAAAATGTGGGTCCTCTCTACTCTTGAGAAGCTCTGGGGTTTTTTTTTTTTTTTTTAAAGATTTTATTTATTTATTTGAGAGAGAGAGAATGAGAGACAGAGAGCATGAGAGGGAGGAGGGTCAGAGGGAGAAGCAGACTCCCCGCCGAGCAGGGAGCCCGATGCGGGACTTGATCCCGGGACTCCAGGATCATGACCTGAGCCGAAGGCAGTCGCTTAACCAACTGAGCCACCCAGGCGCCCAGCTCTGGGGTTTTAAAAGGTGATTCTCTTATTTAGTAGCCCACAAGCAGAAAAAACTTTCAGAAACACTGAGATATAACTCCTGTAATTCCAGTCATCCCTAAAGAGCCCCTCCCCACCCCCTGCCCAATCTACACTTCCCTATGAAGGTCCACGCACTTATGCAGAGGTTTTATTGGCAAGTGTGAGAACCCTGAGATGTGAAGTCATAGGGACCTAACTCATAGCAATTCTTGCAATGAAAGCAAGTTTGTCCTCCTCCTTTCAGTGCATAAAATGAGGCTCTTTTAGGGGCTGTGGAGGCCCCACTTACATCTTTATTGGATGGTCCTGGGACTTGGATTTCTCTGTTAAATTCTTTGTTTTGTTACAACAGCCACTTAGCAGGGGCTTCTTTTTCTTCCTTTTTTTAAGATTTTATTTATTTATTTGAGAGAGAGCGAGTGCACAGGCAGGGGGAGCAGCAGAGGGAGAGGGAAAAGGAGACTCCCCACTAAGCAGGGAGCCTGATTTGGGGCTCAATCCCAGGACCCTGGAATCATGACCTGAGCTGAAAGCAGACACTTAACCCACTGAGCCACCCAGGCGCCCCAGCAATGGCTTCTTAAATGCCAGAGACCTAGAGTTTGGGATCAGAGAAACCCTCCAACAACTTGTGCTGACTTCCCAAAGTCCCATCAACCGTTTAGGGAATGCTAAAAAAAATAATAAAACCCTCTGAGCCCTGTAACACTTGGTACGACATCGGTCCATCAGTGGTGTTGACAGAGAAAAATACTTAACATCTTAATATTGCATTGTAAACAGGTGATTAAGGACAGAGTTTTCAGGATTTGAGGACTCCAAAATTAATATACAAGAGACAGCACATTTTAATAAGCTGTCAATGAAGTACACCAAATAGAAAATAGACTGCTGCCTGCTATCAGAGCTAGCCAGCTGAAGAATTATTCTGCTTCAACTCAGTAATATAGGAACCCTTAACAGCATTAAATATTAAGTTCTAAAATAAGCAAAGAAGGTGGGAAGAATAAAAATCTATAGCAAAAAGACAAAACCCTAGAGGGAGAATTCAAGAAAATCTGTTTATTTGTGATCTCCCATCCACCCCCATTCCCTTATGAAAGCTTTGTCAGTAGTCGATGGGTCTCACATGCGTGAAGCTGTTAATCACATTTAGGAAATTTACATGCAGTTAACTGCATATGAAACTCACTTAAGTCGGGCAGATTTACTACCCCAGATCAGTCTTACTTCATTTACTCTACTCCTATCACTAATACAAATGCACTCTAACATGAGTCTGGGAGTCTTGACTTGACAATTACCTTTTCTTTTTCGTACGAGTGAGGCCTGGATGCAGTTCCTGACCTGTTGGAAGAAGGTATGGTTCAGAAGCTCCCAAACAGGAGTAGACTGTAAATCAACAAAGCAACTAACATGCTTCATGATTGGGCATGGACACACAAGATCACACTGGCTTAACGAAAGTAAACTCAAGGTGGGAGGAAAAAGTCGACATCAGCTTTTTATTTTGGTGCAAGTTGGGCGCAAATGCCAAAATGTTCTGTTTCCAGGCGAAACCTGGACTCCAGTGGCAGGTGAAGGGGATGTTAACTGCACTGTTCTATGCTTGAAACTTGTTGGTGGACAACTTGGTATTTTCAGAGACAAAAAAAAATCTCATGAAATAGATCCAGAGGCTACAGCTTTCAAGACATGAATAAAGCAAATGAGGAAAACCATCTGGTTCAGAGACACCCGGATACTTAGATCCACCCTGTCCCTTTGGGGCTCAGGATGATGAGCTGTGTGTGACTTGGACCTTTTGCACTTCTTCAGTAAAGAGGGGATGAGAAGTCCAAGTGGAACGCTCAGGCTGAGGATGGAAGAGAAGGATGCAGTGAAGAAAGGGTTGCTGAAGGAAGCTGGTCCTACAAGGAAGGACACTTTCTAACGCTCAAGTTACAAATGATCAAGTAAGGAGTTTTCACTTTGGCCCCAAGGCCATCTTATTATGGCGAAAACCTTGCTTCTCAGAGCTTCGGGATTTGCAGTTTTGAAACTTGACTACATTCCCAGCTGATCCAGCAAAGCATGATGCTCTTCATTCTATGAAAATACAGGACATCATTACTGTGCTTCTAACACATGCAATGTAGCCTCCTGTGCAAAATGGGATTAATATTTGTACCTGCTGAAGTGCCTTACAAAAGGTTGCCATGAGTATTGAATGAGTTAATTCACAACGGCAGCTTCACCTAGTACAACAGCAATGAAATCTAGCTGCTAGTGCTCTTCTTGTCATTACTGTGGCCATATTTCCATAGGAAGAATTGTGCTAAGTCACAATACTCAGAAGGCAGGTAAATGATAACACTGTAAGTGGATTAAAGGCCAGCTGGGAGGAATTCTAAATATTTCTCTTCTATCCATTCTATACCTACAGGATTAGGGAAGTGTTACCAACTTCTCTACATTTTTACTTAGCTGCCGCCTAATTAAACTAATCATGGAAAACTGTAAGGGCAAAAGAAGGTCACAAGAGGGGCAGTTCAAAGTTGGAATTTTTTAGTTATTTTGTTTATTTTATTTATTTATTTATTTTTTAAAAAATTATTATTATTTTCTCTTAGAGAGAGGAAATGTGAGCCTGGGCGGGGGGGGGGGGGGGGGGGAAAGGGAGAGGGAAAAAGAGAATCTTAAGCAGGCTCCACGCCTAGTGTAGAGCCCGACATGGGGCTTGATCTCACAACCCTGAGATCATGACCTGAGCCAAAAATCAAGAGTCAGATGCTTAACCAACTGAGCCACCCAGGTGCCCTGATTTTATTTTATATTATATTTTTTTGGGGGGGGGTAAATTTGAAGAAACATTCTCATCCACAGAGACTTGGTCATGGTGCTATAGATAAAAGACATTAGCAGAGTGGATATATGTGTCTATGTGACATCTTATTTTATTCTGAACAACAAAAGTGGCAGAACCAAGACCTTTCCTTCTGCCATCTGCCTCTTTTTGTCCCTGAATTTGCTCTTTCTCCTCTTATTCCCTGGAGGAAAGATGATTATCCATTAGTTATTTCAACAGTGCAGAATTCTTCTTAAAAATCTCCATAGCCAGGATTATTGCCTTAATTCTTCAAATTCTAGGAATACATCTGAATATAGTATGCTATTCACAGATTTCTAGATCTAGTGGGATTTGAGACTGTCCCCCAAAGATTTTCTGCAATCAACATATATAATAGCATCAGGACTAGGTTTATATGTTGAAAACATGGGGCAGCATTAATTTGGGTCATTTTTACAAGCCATTATATATCGATTGACCAAATTAGCTGGATGTGATGTGAATTGATTAAGGTAGCTAGATTTACTAATTGATTGTACTGAAACAAAAATCGTTTTGATTCTATAGATGCAGACCAAATCTTTTAAGTGACTAGAATAATGCACTGCGTGAGAGTTACGCCGTGGAGAAAGCTCTATGTGGCCCATGGGAATATTCTTCCTAGTGCACACTGCCTCGCGTACACTGTTCTTTCTCATTCCAAGACACAGAGATAAGTAAAAAAAGGAAAAGCAAAATGAAACGCTGAATAGTCAATGGAAATGCAGGGACAAGAGCATAATCCAGAAGACTTGCTGAGTCCAGTTTCATCAGTCTTGTCAGATGGGCACTCTACCTTCTTGGGCGCGGGGTTAAGCACATCACCCCGCAGTCACACTCCCTGGGTTCTGGGCCAAGCTTGCCAGTTTCACTCATTGGCTGACACTTAACTTCTCTGCATCTCAAATTTTGGATCAGGAAATCAGGTATGATCGACCCTATCTTGTAGAACCATGTTAAGCATTCGATGAGATAAACTCACCTCGAGCACTTAGGACGGTGTCTCGCACATTACAAATCCTCAATAGATACAAGCCCTTTTTTATGCTCCTCCTCATTATTATATCTGTAGGTCCTCCCCCTTCATCATCTCTGATTTATCTTGGCTCATCCTGCTTCCTAATGCTTGGGTTCAGGTATGCTTCCTCCGAGATCCAGAAGCCGCTCGTTTTGGCGTGCTGTTTCCAAGGGAACTTCCTGTTGCACTGGCTTTGGGTTCTATCAGTGGCTGGGGAAAATGGAATGAGAGCCAACTCTGCCTAAGGGAGAGAGGCCTGATGCCATAAAACACCGCTAGTATGACATAGTTTCCCACTGCTAAGATTAGCATCTCTGCAGAATCAGAATACGGTAGGAGAGATAACTCAGAGTAAATTAAATGATGACTCTGCAATCAACTTACAAACTGCCCTTTCACTTTTAGTAAAATAGGCAGCTCTTTTCGGATGCATGTTTATGACACAGATTACCCACGTTTGCTGCCCTCTGGGAAGTAAAGAAGAGCTCTCTTCTAGATACTCTCTGCAGATAGGTTTCAAATTCTGGCAAATAGAGACAGCGATGCTATTATTCACAGGAACAGATTCCACAGGCTGTGTCTCCCATGTGAGTGAAAAGCATTTCATCAAATTGTTGTATTGTTGAAAGCAAGGTTGCTTAGAGCCGTAAAGAATGCTCCAAACACCTGCTTTGAAACCAGGTACACAAACACACATCCTGCCTGGAGTCTACTCCTTCACCTTGCTACGAACCTTGATCTCAACCTTGAAACATTCCGTTCTTTTCCCAATCCAGAGCCTTAACCTTGGCATTTTTCAAGAGCCAGTCCGTGCTTTCAAGATGCTTATCCTTCACTGAGTTATATTAAAAGTAGGTCTCGGGGCGCCTGGGTGGCTCAGTTGGTTAAGCGACTGCCTTCGGCTCAGGTCATGATCCTGGAGTCCCGGGATCGAGTCCCACATCGGGCTCCCTGCTCAGCGGGGAGTCTGCTTCTCCCTCTGACCCTCCCCCCTCTCATGCTCTCTCTATCTCATTCTCTCTCTCCAATAAATAAATAAAATCTTTAAAAAAAAAAAAGTAGGTCTCAAAACCAAAAATACATTCATTTGAACTCTGCTTCTAAATTATCTCAATCAGAGGATGCTCTGTCCTGGTGGTGGTTAACCCCAGTTGTGCCTCCAAATCACCTGTGGTGATTTTAGGGGGATGTCTGGGCTTCAGCCCCATGGGGGAGGGGAGCATGAGGCCTAGGAATGGGTACTACTGAAAACTTCCACAGGGTCTACATTGTACGGCCAGCCTGTGAACCACTTTGCTTTTCATTTTGCCACTTTGAGTACCCTCAAGGTCCTGCGTGAGATACTCCTTTTAGAATTCAGAGCTGAAGAAATTTTTTTTTTCTCGTAAAGAAACAGCTTTCTTTCTTCTAAGTAGAGAGATTTATATAATACACTTTACTTCTTATTATACCTGATAGAAGGAAACTTACAGTAAATTTAAGGTTCAATCACAGAAGCTGTCTGAGCTCTTGTGGCAAGTATATTTAAGCCCTTATTTTTTGATTTAATTTTAATATCTTTCATAAATATGTTTGTTATATATTTTACTGTGAGTTTCTTCAAATTCTTGAGGGAATCGCTTCTTGGTTTTGCTCTCTGATTTTCTCAACTATCCAAGAGTGAAAATGGGCTAAATAATAATAATAATTACTACTACGACTACTACTAATGATATTTCTTGCTGTTTCTTGAATGCTGTATGTACCAGGCACTGTGCTAGGGGATTCATGTACGCAACCCACATCAGTTGCCCTTCCTCCTTTGCAAAGGGGGCTAAATTTGGATTCAGCACCCCGTAGTTGATAGCCTGCTCAGTTCCTGATCAGGAAATCCCTCTTGGGGATTTCTGTTCATTCTGAGCAGGAATGCCAGCTCTCTATAAGATGCTATAGCCAGCATCAATAACAACATGCGGCTTTGTCTCACATGTGAAACTCAACTTTCCTTCAGCCTTGTTATTGGAAGTCCTCTCAGAAGAAGCTTCATCAACAAACTAGCTCTTCCCAAAGAATCAAGGGGGCTGAGGATGTTTACACTACACATTTAATTGCACAGTAGACCTTTGTGATATCAAAAGTTCTGTTTTGCCCCTCTAATAAGGGAAGGGTTTGCCCACTGGTTATTTCCCTAGATTAGGGATCAGCAAAGCTCTTCTGTGCAGGATGGGAAAATAACTATTTTAGGTCTTGTGGGCCATATGGTCTCTGTCACAACTCCTCAACTCTGCCCTGATCCTACATGCCGCAGACAGTATGTAAACAAATGAGCGCTCGCTGTATTCAGTACAACTTGATTCACAAACAGGTGGCAGGCTGAATTTGGCTTCTGGGTCATCAATTGTCAATCTTGCCCTTAGAGTATTGCTTTTGATATTTTGTGGGTTCTTTCTCCTTTCTCTGTTCAGCTCTTTGTCAATTCTGTTCCCCATCCCTGGCATCACCAACAACGCCAAATGACCTTTTCTTCCTATGTAGAGTGATTCTCTCCTTTTCTCTAGAACCTTGACATCAGATGGTACCTAAGCCCCTGGGGTCTCAACTTCTACCCTAAACTGTTATGAAGATGTTTTTGCAAGCAAAGACAGTTCTCCTATTGAAAGGGATTCTGGCGCTAAATGATTAGTTTAGATTCGATTACAGCGTTCTCTGCCTCATTCAATCCTATCATCTCAACAATCCTGTAAATCATTTGTCAAAAACACTAATGCCTTCCAGATCAGGCAGTGACCAGGTAGGTGAGACCACAGGGAGTGAGGAAATAAGAGCTGAATTGGAAAGGCATGCTATATGCTTGAAGAATTCACATTAATCTTTAGAAACGGCGGTGTTCATAGACAAAACATACCTATGGCCTAAGGTGAGCCCAACGATTACCAGCGTGCAAGCTGTTCTGTAAGGTTTTTAGGTTTTATTTCTACATGTTTGAGAGTAAGACTCAAAGTCCAAGTGCTTTTTCCACAGCTAGTAAGTGGCAGAGCACTTGAGAAAATATTAATTGAAATCCTGCTTACTATATGCCAAGCCCTGTGATTGGCCTTGGAAATACCATGACAGACTAGGGGCAGTTCCTGTCCTCAGGGGACCTGCAATTTGATGGGGTGAGAGGCCATTACAGTGAACCCTGAGAAGCCCCCAGTGGGGACTGGTTAGGGTCCTTTGCGCTTACATGACAGAGTCATTGGACCCCATCCTATGTGGGAGTGGCTTTCTGGATGATGTGATAGCTCACTTGATATGCAAAAGACACATGGGATTTCCTGAGGCAAATTTTATACTGAGCCAGAAGGCCAAGGGTCCAGAGAGTGCAAAGGCCCTGAACTAAAAAGGAACATGCTCCTTTCAAAGAAAAACATGGAACATTGAGCCACATTGGGAGGGTTGCAGAAGAGACTGGTTAGAAAGAAAGACCCAGATCATCCTGCATCTTGAAATGGATTTATTCCTAAGGACACTGGGGGCCATCAAATGGTTTTAAGTATCAAATGTACGTTTTGAAAAGATCCTTCAAGCTGGATTATAGAAAATGTGTTGGAAAGGTGCAAGCCTAGAAACCAGAGTTGGGCTATGATAATCCAAATAGGATGTGGTGGTGGGCTAAATGAAGGTGTGAGGGTTGAGAGAGCTGGTCAGAGCCTGAAGTAGTAAGGCTTTGCATTGATGAATTCCAGATTGTTTTGCTTTATAGAAGGTGTCAGGGAAAGGAAATAGTCAAGAGTCATGTCTGGGATCCTTTCTGAGCCTTGTGCTGCCTGATTCTGGCACAGGAAGTTAGTGCCAATTAGAAAAGAATGGGAGGGGTGTATGGAATTGGAATATTAATGTAAATTAGATGTATGCCCTTTTTGGCAATGCTACTGCCCTTTGGCTTACAGTTACTTAGTCCTGAGAAAGTGTTGTCCTTTGGTTCTCTCTCTGATTTCCCTTCTTGTACTTTCTTTTCTCTTCTGGACCTACTCTTCCTCTTCCCAAAGCCCAGAACACTTTTGAGTTTCTGGTATTTTCATGTTTCCTAAGAGGATATTTGGGGGCTGCTGTAGTTAGCGGCTAAAACCAAGAATCTGCAATTAGAAGACCCAAGTTCAAAACCCAGTTTAGCCACTGAATAGCTGTGTAACCTTTTTGGCAAGTTACCTAACCTCTTGTGCCTCACCTTAAAATGGGCTTGACAACAGTCTGTCCCTCATAGTGCTGTTGAGAGTATTCCATGAGTTCCCACCTATAAGACTGCCCAGCACAGAGCGAGTGATCAATAAATATTAGCTATTATTTTGGCATTCTGTGTAAGCCGACTTTCCTGCATCCCCATTTTGTAAACCCATACTCCCAAAGTTCTTATTCCAAACTATCACCACCAAAACTCATTCTTTTTGGAGATACAGCTGCCAGACATCTGAGAAACTATCTGATGGATATGAATTGATATTGGCCAATCTAGGATTTTTCCAATTTAAAAAAGAATGTTAGAGAGGAGGAAGCAACATTATTGGTCCTGTTCTCCCGGAGGGCACTTGATACGTAGCCTCATTCTGCCTGAAAGGAGCTCAGCTGCATCATGACACTACCAGCATAGCAGAATTTCTCATGTTAGGATCAATATGGAATCCCATTTATTCATTCAATAAATGTTTATCAAGCCTTTCCATAGAACCTGACACCTGGAAGCAACCTTCATGTAACCCCTTTATTTTATAAACCAAGATGAGCCCGGAAAGATAGAGAGACTTACTACAAACCAACATCTATTTAATGGTAGGGTCATTTCTTTTCTTTCTTTCTTTTTTTTTTTTTTTTTTTTTAAAGATTTTATTTATTTATTTGACAGGGAGAGACAGCCAGAGAGAGAACACAAGCAGGGTAAGTGGGAGAGAGAGAATCAGGCTTCCCGCCGAGTAGGGAGCCCGATGCGGGGCTCGATCCCAGGACCCTGGGATCATGACCTGAGCCAAAGGCAGACGCCCAACGACTGAGCCACCCAGGCGCCCCGGTAGGGTCATTTCTAAGACAGGAGGCCATGGAATCCTCCCATTTCTTCTGAGCAATAGGTTCTGAATTTGCTTTATAGAAGAACTTTAAGATAATGGAAAAAGATTTTTTTTGAATCTATATAGTACTTTTTACTTCCCCAAATATAGCTGATGCTTATTTGTGGTAGTTGTGTTCTATAAAAGTCACTACAAATACTAAATTAGTAAATACAGAGCCATTGCTCCTAGGGGAAATGTAAGGTTAGGTTTTTCTGAGATTCTGGGCATAACATTTTCATCAACTAACCAATATATAGCTTTTTTTAATGTGTTTAAAGTTTAAAGACACCTCATTTAATATAGACTGTTGATTCATTAGCTTTGAGCTCATGGCCAACAGCACCATAGCTTATGTCTGAACGAAGTTGATCAAACACAATGTACTTTCTCTGTAAGGCATAACAAACTTCTTGCCCTAGAACCCTAGCGGCCACTGCAGCCCTGTGCTTGGGGGGCATGATAAACAGTGAAATCACCAACAAAAAGCACAAAAATGTGAAAAATGTTGCACAAAATAAACCATGTTTACAGCATGGCAGCTAAAGCAAGTAGGACTTATTGGACCTCAGCAGGGAACACGCACGTTTGGGTTTTTTGCTGCTTTATACATGCCCACAAATGATTGGAAAGTGCTGTGGGTATTGATTTTGGGGTTAAAAATAAATCTTAGTGAGTAGGCCACTTGATAGATTTGGAATCAATGAATAACAAGGATGGACTGTATGGACTATATTTTGATATATATCTTCCCAATAATTGCATGAAATCTTTTTTCACTCTACTTTTATAAATTTCAACAGAGAACAGTGAATTAAGTCACACAGTCACATAACAGGGACTAGAACCTAGTCGGCCCCATTTATTAATGGGAAGATGGTTCCTAAGCTGGGAGACAGGAGCCAGGCTAGACAAATTGAACGTTGTTCAGTTGAGCCTATAAGTACCATCAAGCTCTTCGGAGCTTCCCCAGCCAGCTCTTCTCCACACATGATCACCACCCACCATTCTACAGGAAAGACTCTGTCTGGCTGCAAAAGCACTTTGGTTCACTCCTATGTCTGCTTCCTAGAGGTTGGACTTTTCATTTCCAAACTCACCTTTGCCTGAACTCTGGCCAGTACTTGCAGAGAGAAAAATCCCCAATTCACTATCCAACTTTTCCAATCAGTGGCTTATAAACCCAGGTGGCCTCCTTTCTCTTAATAGTGCAAGAGCCACGAGCAAGGGCACTAACATGAAGATAAGGCTGGACTCCTATCTCTCCCTGTCAACAGGCCTGGCCCTCTGCTCATTTTTATTCGTGAATAAGTATCTCAATCAATTCTCCCTTGTGGAGCTCCTTGTGGCAGCCTCTGTGAAATTGTGGGGAATGTTAATCACTCACAATCAGTTCTGGAGACAGCAGAATTTTATAACTTTTGTTTTGTTTAAATGGAGCCATTTGCCATAAGATAAATCTGCCTTTACAATCAGAAAAACAACTTCTGTGGAGACTGCCTTATGAAATTTGCTGCTGATGGAGAGACATATTTCACATTGGCTTCATGGTGGAGGCCTGTGCCCCAGAGATGGGGAAAATCGCTTATTTGGAGGGAAATGGATGGGACGTGGTCATTCTTCTGCTGCTCCAGTAGAGTACAAATGCTAACAGACATCTAACAGGTGTTAAATCCAAGGCCATAATAAGAACTATTAAAATTACTAAAGGAGCAATGGGGGAGAAAGGAGACATCTGGTCAACCTATTCAACCCTAGAGATCAGTTAGCCCAGATCCTCAAATCCACATTACTCTAGAAACACAAGCTTAGTCTCCCTTCTACAGACATTACTCTGAGTACAGCCCATGGTCATGAATTCTATATTAGTTGGGGAGAGGGCCAAGGCATTTGTTTATTCCCTCATTCTGACTTAACTCTCTATTACACATTTGCTAGCACAAATAATGACATTTAAAAATTATACACATTGAGTGCAATAAAAAAAATGCAACCCTCATTTCCAAAAAAGCTGATCACCTTATGCAGGAAGGTGCAATAAATCTAAGGGACATCAGCAAGATGAATAAGCATTTCGGGCAGGTTATAGTACTCCAAAGCATCATTTCTATTTTGCACTGTGATTATCTCACCATAATCATACCCTTGTGTTACATTATTGCTCATAATAAAAGTCCACATATTGGAGAGGAAAAGTGTTTTTTTCTAAAAGCATTTTCAGGGAGAATTAAAAATTATTTGAAATCAGAGCAATAGCAAACCTAACAAGAGACCAACTTACATACTTCTGCACTCAACAGTTTGAAAGCAGGCTAATAGTAATTAAGGGGGAAAAGTCAGGAATCTGCTACATTCTGCCATCTCCATAATTAAACAATAAAACTACTATATCATTTCACAGAGACATTGTAAATACTAAATTAAGAAGCTCTGATGAAATGTCAGAAGCGTTTTCTTATGAGTTTATATCAGCCATGTGACTATCATATTGATTCTGCATGCCAATGAGAGAACATTCCACTGTTTATTTTTCTCCCAATTGCCTTCCAGAAAGTAATAAAATTAAATCCAATATGATATTAAATGTAAATATGCATGGATATTATATGTAAATACCCATTTTAAACTCTCTTTGCTTTTTGATATTTTCTGAGCATAATGTTGTCAAGCAGTAGTAATATTCCTCTCCCTCACATGGCCCACCCTTATTTCCAGGACCAAGAAAGAGAACGCCCTTTGTAATTCCACTTGACATTTGTTTCATGACTTCTGGAAAAAAAATCTGCTTTTAAAAGTTACTGAGCTAAGAATTTAAGAGTTTACAAGCTAAGAAAGTTTGATTTTCAACAGTGATGTCTTGAATGAGTGTTTGCTGTAAGCCTCATTAAACACTGCCTTAACTTTTTTTGTTAATTTTTTTAGATTTATTTATTTACTTTAGAGAGAGAGGTGGGGGAGGGGTAGAGGGGAGGGAGAGAGAATCTCAAGCAGACTCCATGCTGAGCACAGAGCCAGATGAGGGGCTCAAACTCACCACCCTGAGATCACGACCTGAGCTAAAACCAAGAGCTGGATGCTTAACCAACTGTGCCACCAGACGCCCCTATGTTAGTTGTATTTTCCTCTAAATCTGTCACTGCATGTTAACTGGATAGTTAAAACAATTTCCCTCATCTGACTGTTGATTGAGATGTCCAGCTAGGACTCTATCCTTGCAACTCAAACATCAACAAGACTTTTCTATTTATGGAAAACAAGGATTTTTATCAGGATGAAGTGACCAGTCACCTTTGCTGAGGCATGAGGACACAATACAAGACTCTGGCTCTGAAAGTACATGCAAATTGTTCAGATGTGATAGCCCCAAATGAGAATAACAAAGGGTATCACAGCGTTAGCAGAAGGGGATCCAGTGCAAATCAATTATTTTTAAGTTGAGGTCTGGAGGAATTAAGAGGTTTGCTGGCCATGGCTCAACCTCCTTCTCTCATCCTAGTAAGTATCTTCTGTTGCAGAACTTTTATCACTTTGCACACGTTTTCCCTCTATCCAGAGAAGGGAAGCTACTTGCTTCTATCAGAGATATGTCTCTTATTCAGAATGATTTATTTGCCCTTTCCTCTCTGGCTTGTATATCCTTACATCTAGCAGAATTCTTGGCACATAAAATTCTTGGTAATTGTTTGGTGACAGGATGCTTAAGGTCACATGGCTAATTAGCCACAGATCTGAGATTAAAACTGCCTTCAGCTCAGGTCATGGTCCTGGGGTCCTGGGATAGAGCCCTGCATCGGGCTCCCTGCTCCACGGGAAAACCTGCTTCTCCCTCTCCCACTCCCCCTGCTGTATTCCCTCTCTCACTGTGTCTCTCTCTGTCAAATAAATAAATAAAATCTTTAAAAAAAGAAAAAGAAAAGGCTTTATTTTTCAGAGAAGTTTTAGGCTCACAGCAAAACTTAGCAGAAGGTACGGATGTTTCCCAAATACCCCCTGTGCCCTGCCCTCTGCCACCCACCAGCCTCCTCCATCATCAATATCCCCCATCAGAGTGGGACATTTGTTACACTTGATGAACCTACACTGACACATCATTATCATCCAAAGACCACAGTTTACGTTAAGGGTCACTCTTAGAATGTTGGACACTCTATGGGTTTGGACAAATATATAATGACATGGATTGATCTTGATGGTATGACACAGAGTAGTTTCACTGTTTCCCAGATTCTCTGTGCTCCACCTAACCATCCCTCCTCCCCATGGCCCCTGGCAACCACTGCCTTTTTTTTTTTTTTTAAACTATCTCCATAGTTTTGCCTTTTCCAGAATGTCATAGAGTTGGAATCATACAGTACATATAATGGGGCCTTTTTGCTGTTGTTTCTTTTATGGAAACACCACTAACTGTACTTTGGATAAAAGCCACTGCCACATTTTTATGGGTGGGACCTAATATTGCAATGACTAGTCTTGAAGAGAAAATTTCACTTTTCCAACTGATTGTTTCGGCTACACAATACTGTAAGAAGTAGATAGGGTGTTTCTTTTTCTCTTTTTCCTTGAATTAAGAACTGAAATATAAGACTGTGGAGTCGTGTTTAATGTTTAGATAATGCTGTAAATGCATACAGGATCCCTGCTTCCTCCCTCTGCCCAGTTATGATGGGCTATGCTAAATTTGTGCCTGGTTTGCCTTCTGACAAATAGCTTGCTTTTACTAGAGAGTTGGCTGGTCATAAAAGAGAAATATAAAAGGAGATTATATATACATATAAAATATTATATATGTATATATATTTATATGCGTGTGTATATAGACAGAGGGGGGATGGGGGAGAGAGATATGGATATGTGTGTATGTGTATGTGTGTACTTGAGTGTTTGTATATAATTAAAGGGCCTCATGTGTCTCTGGCCTAATTGTCATTAATCTCTAACTTAACCAGGAAATCAAATCAGACATGGACAGAGATGACACTGATTTTCAGGATCTGTTCAGGGAAAGGGCTTTGCCACCATGTTGAATTTTTTAGGGGCAATAATTTGAAGTGATCTCAGTTGTGTTTTGTTATAAATATGGCTTATTACAACCATGTCTTCATTTCAAGTGTTTGTGATATTGGGGTTCTAGAAGGCATTACTAATACAATAATGGTGCCCCTTTTTCAAGTGTCTTGCCAAGGTAAATGCATCGGAGGGGGCATCCTTGCAGCTCAAAGAGGAAAAGTCAAGTGAGATGATGCAGATGCATGCCAAGTTTCCTTAAAGTAACTCACTGAAGGAAGTTAGGAAGAGAAAACTATGCTTGGGCCTCTATGTCTGACTACAGGGTTAGCCCCTTGAAGGACTGTTTGTTATAGAGATTTTCTGCTGGTAACTACGCAGCAGACAGGGTGCACAGGCTTCCAGCTGCCTTCTTGCAGCCATGCCTGCATGAGGCCAGCAGCAGAGTAGTTCAGGGGGTAGAGAGTGATACACCTGATTTGGCCCCACTACAGGGTATTTCCCACTCTCTCCTGTCCAACTCACATCATAGTTGGATCATAGTAGAACACAGAGGGCATCCAGAAGAACATCCTCCAAACTCATCACTCTTATCTCTACTTTCCCATTCCTGAGAGACAGTAAGTAATATAGCCCTAAGGCCCGTTTTGCTTCCACTGTCTTTATTTGGACCAATACTAACTCACAAAACTGTCTGTTGGCTCTATTGTCAACTGTGTCTCTTTGTTTTCTCAACCCAGAATTCTCCAATTTACTCCCCCCAAACACCGTAAACTGGTCTAAAAGTGAGACACTGAGCCAATTAACTTGTTTTCCTTATACTTATCAAAGTATGAGTTTCACGCTTTTTTATTGACTTTTCTGAATCCACTGTTGGCTTTTCTGGCATCGTATAGACAAAAACATTTATTGGCATGAAAGAAGAGTTTCATATATATTAAATGGAGTTCAATCAAAGAAAAACTCCTTTCTTCAAACTTCTAACTTCCATCTTGAAGAACATGCAAGTGGGTCTAAAGATAAATTTAAGATTTTCAAGTTGTCTCACATTACTGAAAACAACTTGGAGCAATAATCACTTTAAATGAACCGTCAAAAAATGTCAACTCCAAAAAAATATTACCATCCCCTCACAGAATAAAGTCATATTCACACATGCTCTAAAATTTAGAATGAAAAATTTTCTTTGGCACCATTTTAAGGAAGCATTGAGGGAGACGGAATGTGAAGATGTATCTTTACTTGTGTAGGAAGAATATTTTTACATTTCTGAACCATGAATATCATAAAGATACAGCTCTAATTAGTAATGCTGGGTGCTGTGGCACATTCAATCAGGCTCATAGCATATTCATCTTGATAGATCTTGTTTAACTGACGGAAGAAAAGCAAGGTTCATATTGTTGCAGCCTTTTAGTTTTGATCAAAATATCAAAGGTATTTCAGCATGAACTAGTTATCTTAATTGATATGATGCACAGCAAAATATATTGATCCACATGAATAGGTCTGAGATCAATTGTCCTTTTGAAAATAATATTTACATTTAGAAAGGACCCCAGAAACGCATTGAATCCAAAGGTTAAAATTAATTTCTCCTTAACAACAGTGATTAGTTGGATTCCTTTGTACCTTGAATAGGTTTAAATTAATCCAGAATCTCTGAGAAGCTTTGTACTGTTGTTCCTCAGAACATATCAGAGGCAAGTAGGTGCAGGAGCTGGTGCGGCCCATTATTTTAGCACATTAGCAGATGGAGAGAACAGAGTCACAAGCCAGTTGGGTGATTTGGCCAACACCACAGTATCTACAGTGATTACTGCAATCCCAGAATAGAGTTCTCAACTCCTACCTCCCATCTGTTCTTTAAAGTGACTTCGGAAGCCAATTATCTGTTCTTTTGTTAGGAAGAATCTATTGATTCTCTTAGTAGGGATGAAGCTGGCCCCAGCCAAGGTTGCTTAGATTTCCCCACTCCTGTGCCTCTTGCTCGTGCCCTACCCAACCTTCCTTACCCACCATGTTTGCCTCCAACCACAACACTCTCATCCACTAGTCAAGCCTTCTGCTTTGATGCTCCAGGAGAGGGGTATGTGTGCTCAGGTGGTAAAGGGAGATCCTTGATAAAGGAAAGATTTATTAACCATTTTCTCTGTTGCAAACACAGCTCTGGGTAGTTTGTACCCTTCTCTTATCCCAGCCTCATTAGTACTTATTAGAGTGGGACCATATTTCATCATGTACATGAGAGATGCCAGACAAATAAATTGAAGATGGTGGTCCTGGTGGTGGCAAGGCAGAACATTCACTGAACCCCTCCCCCCCAAAAAAAACTGGATTCTGGCTTTGCCTGTTACACTAAACCTGTGTGACCTTGGTTCATGCATTTCCCCCCCCCTTTTTGGACTTAATTCTCTCACCAGAAATATAGGCAGGACACAGTAGACCAGATGAACCCTCAGACTGTACTGACTCTAAAATTGTATGAGAATATGATTGAACTTGTTCAGTTAATGTGAGGGGGATCACTGGTTCTCTCAAGGGAGATCATGTTTGCAGGAAGGCCACTTTTCAATTCTGGTTTCATTTCAGCCAGTGTCCTCAAACCTGTCCTCAAACAGTGTAATTAGCTGCCTAACTATAGCTACCCCCCAGTCCCCAGGACATTTGAAATTTCTAATACTCAACCTGCTCATTCAGGGGGTCTCAGGGCATCTAACAGCCATATGTTTCTAAAGGGATCCAGAGGTGTTTCTGATGGGTACTTCTAGATAGGTAGTTCTAGTGAGGAGTCACTGCTGTTACCAAGGAATTCCAGAAAATTGGGGAAGATACTTGGCAGAGAATCGAGGATTTCCTGAGACGACTCCACTCACACCATCTCTCTGGTCTCTTTGTGAGTCTAGACCCACCCATTAGGCAGGCCATTGGGCTAGGGAGAGTTTGGGAAAGCTGGAAAGGTATTGATCGTAGGACCCAAGTTGAATGCTGTCTGAGAGGTCAGGTTTCATTTGCTTTTATCTCATGCAGGTCTTTTTCCCCTGCTGCCAATTCAACCTGCATAGAGTTTTAAATCTTTCCTTAAAGAACACCCATTAAAGATGATGGAATAGTCTGGCTCTCAGATCCTTTCAGCCCCTCAAGCTTTAAGATGACATAACAGAGGCATCAGCACTGTCTAATTTTGTCTTTGGAGCTAATTAAGTATCCTGTGGGATGCACTAAGTCCAGGATGTTATTTTGTGGAGAGTAATGGACAGTCAGTAAGGATGAATGATTTTAGGTCCCCGGGCCAGTATTAATCTTGTTGTCTTAAGGTAAACACATATGATGTTCCAAAACGCTCTCTCATTTAACTCAAATAGCGATGTTAATCGGCAAATCCCCAAACCAAGTATCTTTTGTGTACTTTCATGGATTTCCAGGATGTAACCAAGGTTATAACACATGCTTTTCCTTATTCAAGTGATATTTAGACCTTTCCTTTATCGGTATCCAAGAAAACAGTCTTGTGTCGCATTGAAATGCCTGGACTCTTACCCTCAATGATCTTGGGCAAGTAGTCATACCTAATTGAAAATGAGTCACTCACTAGTTTTAACGTTTTCCCAGATTTTATACTTCTTGCCTGGTGTCTCGCATCTGCGGAAGGAAATTTACCTAATGGTCTTGTTCTACAATTAACAGAGAAATGAGTTCTTAATACCACTCTCTTTCTTTACAATGTTTTCCTTTTGATACCTTTGTGTTTCGGGGGGCTCTGAATCAGGACGAATGGAAAACACCTGCTGCTTTTCAGAATGGGATTCCATCCATGCTGGGCTTTGAGATCTATCAAAGAGTAAGCCTGTAATTTCAATACTTGTATTTTGAACCCACGAGTTATAAATGGAAGTCACAATTCCTGTGGCAGGCTTTTTGTTAGGCTGTCAGGTAGCTCATTTCGCTGCTGTTTCCTATTTTTAACATTCTCTTTACATAAATAAAATGTAACACTGTGAAAAATGAAACACCTGAACAAAACATACGATGAGGTGCACCAGAGAGCACTCGCATTAGTCATTTCAAGCAGTTGGTTGACGCATGATCTTCGCTGAATGTTTCAGTGTTAGAAACATTACTAAGGTTATAAACTGGTAAGGAAATAAAATTGCTCTTGGTCAAGGATCATCTTCTAGCATTAAATAGCTTTTGAATATTTATGGGGAGCATGCAATACCACAGTGGTGTTTAAAGATGACCTCAGTAATATTTTTCCTCGGTTTCTCCTTTAATTAGAACTTTGGAGGGTGCCTAGGTGGCTCAGTCGGTTAAGTGACTGCCTTTGGCTCAGGTCATGATCCTGGAGTCCCAGGATCGAATCCAACATTGGGCTCCCTGCTCAGCGGGGAGTTTGCTTCTCGCTCTGACTCTACCCCTTCTCATGCTCTCTCGCTCTCTCAAATAAATAAATAAATAAATCTTTTAAAAAAAGAAAGGTATTAAAAAAAAGAATTGTGGGATTTTGGGGTACCTGGGTGGCTCAGTTGATAGAGCATGCAACTCTTGATCTTGCCACGTTGGGCATAGAGCTTAGTTAAAAACAAACAAATCAACATGGAATTTCAGGTCTAGAAAGAACTTCAGAGTAAGATGGGGATAACCATTCCCTAGTTTACATGGTTGATTCTTAACAGACCCCATCTAAAACCTTAACCTGTTGTCTTCCGCTCTTGACATGCTTCTACCAAGCCATGCATCTCCAGATAAATGAACCAGACTTTTCCAGTCCATATCATAGTTGACCCATCCCAAGTTTATCAAATAAATTCTGATTTGAGTATTCTAAGGTTACTCTAGTGACTTCAGAAAGATTCAAGGTACAGCTCAAAAAGGGCTCAATAGAATTTATTTCACAAAATCTTAGTTGGTTAGAACGTGTTACAAGGAACCAAATTTGTGGATTTGAACCCCATACAATGCTACTTAATTTTCTCCTGTGTGACCATGACAGATACCTCTACCTTGTGAAAACATGTGCCATCAGCCCAAAGAGTGATCTTGGTGCCTGCTTCTGCTCAACTTACCATTAGTAAATCATGTCCAATTCAAAGGTCATTCTCAACTCCCCAATGGGTCAGTAGCACAATGCTGATTTACAAAAGACATTCATGCTAAAAAATATTGCCTTTAGTTTCAGGACTGGGATTAAAACTTAGAACTTTTATTCTCTGTCCAGTGGATTTTCCATCACAGTCTAACTTCTCCCAAAGGACTGAAACCAGCCAAGTCCCCTCGGTCACATTTTTCTCAAACACAGATAGCTCAGTGCTGCAGATATATCATTGGATGTGCCTTCACTTATAGAACCCGGGACAGCCCACAAATGCAGGCAGCCCTGTCATTTACCTCTGAAACCAAGGCTGTGTCTACTTAGTTTAAAGGGGAGGCAAGGGTTGGGACAAAGAGGAATGGGAAGGGCAGGGGAAGTAGCACTGAGCCCAACAAAACTGCAGCACTTTCTAGCTCTGAGTCACATGCAGGGTTGTAAAATGACTTATAGCCCTGAAAATGTTGGCAGAACACTCAGCATAGATCATCCATTTCAGGCACATGATACAAATGCTTTTTGGCTCATGATTACAGGCTAGCAATTTCCAAGGCACTAGTGCTGTTCCAAATCATTGTATTCGCTTTCTGTACTAAGTCCCTTGGACTGATTAAAGGAAACCTTCCAAAAGCATGCCTGTACTTGCTGTATGACTTTGCCATTTCTCACATGGCTGAGGTGACCCCATGCTCTTGCACAGGGTTTTATAGACCATTTGTGTGAACACACACACACTTTCCCCTTTCCTGGACGCTTCTCAGAGTAAGCATGCTTGTACAACGTGGTCAAATTGGCCAGTGCACCAATGCTTTAAGCTATTTCGTGTTGGACAATGTGGTAAACCACAGGATCAGCCATCCACTCTGATTTGACCAACAAACCAGCCAAAAGAGTAATCACATTAGGGGCAATTCAGCTCTAAAGGAAGAGGTTTTCTTGAATATATGGAAAACCTAAAGTTTCATTCTGTACTTGGGATTACGTGTTTTTATTTGTAACAATTTGTAATGGAATAATGATATAAAATATACATATACAAAGGACATGACATCAAGAATATTGCCATTTTGGGGGCACCTGGGTGGCTTAGTCAGTTAGGCGTCTGCCTTCTACTTAGGTCATGATCCCAGGGTCCTGGGATTGAGCCCCGAGTGGGGCTCCCTGCTCAGCTTCTCCCTCTCCATCAACCTCTGCCCCTCCCTGCATCCCGCTCATGTTCTCTCTCTCTCTCAAGTAAAGTCTTAAAAAAAAGAGAGTATTTCCATTTTTTACGCAGTATTTTCATTAGTAATTACTGATTTGAACAAAATATTTGTACTAACCATGATAACGTTAGACGTGTTTTTTTGACGATTTTATCCATTATCTGTGCTCATACCTGATAGGCTGCTGGTTAGAACAGGTGGGTAATTTTAGTAAAATCTATTGGAATAGCTCTTTATAGAAAGAACAGCAGACTAATGTCAATACATCTTTTTTCCTATGCACTTATGTTTGTTCCTCAGCCTACTCATCATAATTTATATAATGATTCAGTGAATTACTATTTCTGCTACTACTGCATTATGAAGAATCTTAGAGGTCACTTTACTCTGTCTACTGGAGGTAAACCCACTGAATCTAATAAAGTCAACATTTTTTTTTTAAAGATTTTATTTATTGGACAGAGAGAGACACAGCGAGAGAGGGAACACAAGCAGGGGGAGTGGGAGAGGGAGAAGCAGGCTTCCCGCCGAGCAGGGAGCCCAATGCGGGGCTCGATCCCAGGACCCTGGGATCATGACCTGAGCCGAAGGCAGATGCTTAACGACTGAGCCACCCAGGCGCCCCATAATGTCCACATTTTTATAGTTAGCTTTTGTGGCCATCAAACTTCTTCTTTTTTTTTTTTAAGATTTCATTTATTTATTTGTCAGAGAGAGAGAGCACAAGCAGGGGTGTGGCAGGCAGAGGGAGAAGCAGGCTCCCTGCTGAGCAAGGAGCCCAATGCGGGGCTAGATCCCAGGACCCTGAGATCATGATCTGAGCCAAAGGCAGACGCTTAACGACTGAGCTACCCAAGCATCCCTATCAAACTTCTTTTTGACCAGAACAATCAATTCATTAATTCCTAGTGAACCACAGCCATATTTTAGTATTAAAATACTAAATATATAGTGTCTTAATTTGTTTCACCTTCTAAGAGTTAGCTATTATGTGTGAATCTTCTGAACATTTCAATCATATTCCTGTCTGATGCACTCCAACCTTTACCATTTATATCACAAAAAATATTCACTTTGCAAATTAAAGTTTTTCTTTTTAAGGGTGACTGTTTTCCTCCTTCCTTCCTTCCTTTCTTTTTTCTTTCTTTCTTTCTTTCTTTCTTTCTTTCTTTCTTTCTTTCTTTCTTTCTTTCTTTCTTTCTTTCTTTTTCTTTCTTCCTTCTTTCCTTCCTTTCTCTTTCTTTCTTTCTTTCTTTCTTTCTTTTCTTTTCTTTTGAAAGTATCCCAGACATTGCTTCCTTACTTTGTTTGTCTTTAGGCAGTTAGAAATCTGACCACTTTCTGAGTAGCACTAAAGACTTAGAAGTTTATTAGTAGGCTATTAGAGAAAAGACATTTATCTTTATTTTATTCAGAGAATGGATTTTTTTTATAGTAAAATAATCCAAGTTTTTGTTTAAGTTAGTGGTTTTAGTTCTAGTGATAAGATGAATGATGAAGTCTACTTTTATGATAACCGGCCCCCTCTCCTCCCCACTTTCCCAAAATAAAAAGAGAGTTTAGACAGAAATGCATCCCAGGAGGCAGAAGACAGTGGCCCCAAGGTAAAAGCAATTTAAGCTTTCATCTCAGGTTTGCTCCCTTAGCTGCTCATTCATTTTGTGGCTTGAATGGAGAATGCATTGCCTGGATTTGCAAAATTATATGGAAAATAATTCTACCTCCAGTTCATTGTCCTCTTGGCTATTTTTCTCATTTTGAAGCTGCATGGGACTATTTTGGGCCTTCCCACTATACTTACCATCACTTTAAAACAGATTTAAGTCTCCCTACAAGACTGAATTTCCAATTCTCCATCCAACAGAGCAGCATGCTATTAAAGATCCACCAGGTGTTTCAATATGCACAGTTATCTGACTCTTCTTCTAGTTAGAAATAATAGAAAATGAAATCTGAGATTTATGGGTACAGTGCGAGTTGATGAAACTACTGGTATGAAGGCAGGTTTATGACCGCTTGGTGAAGATACAAATGAGATCCAAAATATTTTTAAATGTAAATGTATACTCCTTCTTTGGATACCTTTTTGATAGGCACAGTTTCGTATTTTAGAGAGCTGCAAATCCCCCAAAACCACATCAGTTAGGAAAAGACAGGAGGAGCGATCTGTGAGTTACTGCTTATGGTTTGTCACTTTTGTGGCTCATGTGTGACGAGTTGTTGAAAGTAAAAAACCAGTTCCCTGTTGCAGTCGCTGATAGGGTTGTGATGCCTACCTCGTTTTTATAAATAGATATGTGGTCACCATGTGTCAATGAATCAAAAAAAAGAAAAGAAAAAGCTGAAACACGTGGCAGGAAATAAAATTCTCTTATCTCCCTCCAGCTTTGGGGGAACTCATGGCCCAAATTATAATTTATTAATTTTTTGAAATCTCATCACCAAACCTCAAGTTTGGTGTACAGTAGATATTCAATAAAATATTTGTGAAATGGGAATGAATTTGCCTAATAATAAAGGATTTTATTATTTATTATTTATTATTATCTGCTGCTTTTGGTTTATCCAGGTAATTAGTAATGAGGCGCCAACTGCGTGCATACACCTGCAATCGTTTTCTTTTCCGGCCGGGGTGAGCAGACAGAAGTAAGACTGAGTGCCCTATTTAAGGAGCCCAGGCTTGAGGCCAGGGTTCAGAGATTTTGTAAAACTGTATAAGGTCAGCAAAGCCTGGAGAGGTTCAGGGAAAACCCAAACACAGAACCCTTCCTAGTGGGTGCAGCGCCCTTCCCAGGAATCCAGAAAGCCAATGCTTAAGTCACACGTGCTATCGAAGGGAGCACACATCTAGGAGCTAGGTTTGTTTTTTGTTTGTAAGAGGGAATAGAGCACAGATGGGCCATTCCTTAGATTTACGATGCAGCCAATTAGACATTTAAAAGGTTAGAGACAGAATGTTTTGAAGAGAAATCAACTGCAGTTTAAATGTGCCTCGTTTCAGTAGGGCTCTCTCGGCCAGAAGTTCAGGGAGCAGTCTGTTTCTCACTTACCCAGGTATCTTTTTTCGTTCGGTGCAGGTGTGGGCTATGGAAAGCTCTTTACAATTCCCGATTAAATCCTCTCACCCCGACTGGAGATGCATGACAATTCTTACACCATTAAACTCTCCTCTGCTTTGCTGGGGCTCCCCACCCCCGCTCCCCCTGCCAACGCAACAATGACTTGGAGTGCCTTTCTCTCTGTTCTCCCTTATTCCGCCTTTGGAACATAATTTTTAAGATCCGGAGAGACTGGGCCTATCTTTCGCAGGATTTCAGTAGGGAAATTAAAACCCCATTTGGTTGTGAAGAATGCAGAGGAAAGGGAGTTCTACAGACGACGGTGCTGGCTGAACATTTTGTAGCCAACAGATCATTTGCTGTTCTTCCCCATTTCTCATCATCTGGCTGTTGGTCTGGCCTCTTTAAGACCTATTCCTCCTCCTCCACAGTATCTTCCCAGACCTATCTAATCCTGGAGCCAGGCTTTCGGGATCCGAAACCTCGGATCGACCCCTTGCAGGCTGTGGGATCTTGAGTCGCTATTTCTCCTCTCTGTGCTTCAGTTCGCCTATCTGTAAAATCAGCAAATACAAGGCAGTCCTGGCCGTACCTACTTCACAGGGTTGCACAAGATTTAAATGAGCGACTATATACAGAGTGCTTATAAATGCCACATAGTGCGTCCTACCGGTTTGCTCCTGTTTATTTATTAAACTTCGCATAAGATCATTTTAGAAGAAGGACCTCAAATCTCTCTGTTCAAGATTTTCTCCCTCCCTTGTTTTATGTGTCCAACAAATACATTGGTTCTTCTCCCTCTCACACTATCAGGACTGTCTCCTTTTTCTCTATCATCCGTCATCTGAACGAAAGCTTTTTCTCAAAGGTCTGCACCCAGATTTCATGCCTCCTCCTCAACTTTGGGATATTATTTGTTTCCATGGCTACAAATATCACCACCATGCCAGCAACTTCCATGTCTAGTTTTCCGCCAAATTATCTCTTTTAAAAATATTATAAGCAAAAATCCTTTCAATTAAGACTACAAAGTGGCATGGCAACTGCGCATGTCAGGAACAGTGCCGTGGTCTTCAGCACGACTTCAGAGACCCACCAGGCTCCTATGAAGAAGTTTTAAAAATAGATTTTGGTAATTGACTCCCTATGAATGCCAATTGAGAAAATAACTTTTAAATGAAGTCTTACTCTGCAAAATCCTCTATCTTCACATCATAAGCCAGCTTCCCCCCACCCCCCGCCCCCCGCCCTCACAACCCCCTCTTGGGATGCATGAATTACTCTGCATTTTCCAGATGACAGAGCTGTCAGTGTTCCTGAGCCCCCACCACATTAGGCTGTTAAAAACTGTTTAGGATTTAATAGCGCATTTGTGCAGGAGGTCAGCATTAAGGCATACAAATAAGAGGGCCAGAGAATAAACAATAAAGGCAACAGTGAAAAAAATTAAAAACATGTCATAGGTGGCTTGGCAGCAAAGGGCAAGAGTGATAATCTTGTCACCTTTTCCAGGCATGTTTTCCACTCTCCCCTTTGCACGCTTATCAGCCTCAAAGCTAACGCTTCCCCTGCTGTCCACATCCCATAGTGTTACTGACTTGATGGGCATGCTTCATGATATCAACTAGGGTTCAGAAACAGAATAAATCCTTTACAGTATGGCTTTGTCTATTGCTGGGAAACATAAAGATGGATTGCTAATATCTATTGCATACCTATTCTAAGCTAAGCATGGTACTAAGTGCTTTTAATGTATCTTTTTCATTTAATCTTAGTAACGCCAGAGGGATAGACTACTTTTATCTCCATTTTACAGGTCAGGAACTTGAATCTCCGAGAAGTTAAGAGCCTATGACAAGCTCTGGTCATAGTTTATAAGGGGCGGAGTAAAAATTCAAGTCTCATCAAAAGCCATGGTTCTTTTTTTTTTTTTTTAAAGATTTTCTTAATTTATTTGACACAGAGAGAGAGACAGCTAGAGAGGGAACGCAAGCAGGGGGAGTGGGAGAGGGAGAAGCAGGCTCCTGGCTGAGCAGAGAGCCCGATGCGGGGCTCGATCCCAGGACCCTGGGATCATGACCTGAGCCGAAGGCAGACGCTCAATGACTGAGCCACCCAGGCGCCCCAAAAGCCATGGTTCTTAATGACTTCTTTATGTTATTGCCTTAGTCTGTTGGGGCCGCTATGACAAAATACCACACACTGGGTGGCTAATGAACAATAGACATTAGTTGCTCATAGTTCTGGAGGCTGGAAGTTCGAGATCAGGTACCAGCATAGTCCGATTCTGATGAGAGTCCTCTTCTGGACTGCAGACAGCCAACTTCTCTGTGAGGTCCCATGGAAGGGTTGAGCTAGCTCTATGGGGCCTCTCTCTTAAGGGCACTAATACCATCAGGAGGACTCCACTCATATGACTTAGTCCCCTCCCAAAGGCTGCACCTCCTAGTTCCATCACACCGGGGGTTAGGATTTCAACATAATGAATTTGAAGGCTACACAAATATTCAGACCATAGCAACTTTCTTCCAACTTATATTAGTTAATGGTTTTCATCAATACACCAGTCAGCTTACAAATCGGGCCCAAAAATGAGCTCAGGGAGGGCAGAGAAGCAGAGTGCTAAATTCTGCACAAATTAGAACATCAGCCCTTGGTTTTCAAAAATTGCCCAAAGTTGCCAAAATCCCACTGATTGTTCAGAATGCCTAAGTTCTTCTGCGTCAGTGAGTTATCCATCTAGACAGTGTGCTCTGAATATCCATACACATTTACAGTAAGTTACCAGGTATGGACACCCCCCCCCCAACTATATGCATATGTATTGTGACTCTGTAACTGGAACCAGCATGCTGTCAAGTCAGAGCCCCGGGCCCCTTCACCACACCCCAACAACATGAGTGAGGCATTTGCTGCAATATCTCAGTTTCACATTTTGATATTAATTATTACAGCTATCCAACCTGAGTCACAGTCTTTGTGCATAACCCATGGCCAAGTCCCTGAAGAACTATGGTAACAGTTAAAAAAAAAAAAGCTCCTTGAAAGAATGATGACTGACATAAATCTATAAAGGGCCTTTTCCAAGGAAGGACTGAGACTACAGGTCATAAATATGTTCATATTTTATTCATGCCTGAGGTTCCAGAACACAATCTTTGGCCATATCAATATCTCATACTAAATACTCAGGTGGAATATAAGATTTGAAATTAAGTGCTCTGGAAGTGCTCCATTCATTAGGACCCCTACTCTCTGGACTCAACGTTTCTATCAGTTTAAGAGAAAGTATTTGAAATGCTTTTTTAGTCCAGGCACCAAAGGATTCCTTCCCTCTTAACTAGAAAGCACTATTTTGATAAATGATATCCCTTCTGCACAAAAAGGTAGTCTCCCTATACTAGATTCATTAGATTAAAGGGCTCATGCCTGGATTTTATTGAGAAGTAATATTTATGTGTTAATCTTGGACACCGTTTTCCTTTGGAACACACTGGGGAATATTTAAAGGAAGATATTTAATTGGACAAATGTGTTGCTTTATCTATAGTCAAGTGTCAGGGTCATTAGAACAAGCACTTGAAAAAGATTGGAAAACACTGCGCATTGTGGGAGAAGAGGCCTAAGGATCACGGCACTTGAAATGTGATTTTTGCTAATGTTGCTGCACTTCATTGCATTCATTTGTCCAATCTTACCATTAACTTGGAATCAACTACAAGGATTTTTTAGAGGACTGTGTATCACGCACTGGTCCTTTAAAGTTAATTATAATTACTATGTAATATCAAAAGGTTATTATACAAAATGTTCTCTTGGTCATTAGAGTTGATTTTGTCTAGGTCACATTTGTGCCTGCCTGGAAAGGATTTAGAAGTGTGGCTTATCCTTCTTAGTCAATAAACCCAAAGCATTGAGTACTTGTTCCACAGCTGCTTGTGTTTACTTTCTACGAGATTTCGGCATGCGAGATAAAAAGAAATGACATGGCCAAGGCTTATTTTAAAATATCCCCATTGTTCCAAATGGTATTTCCAAATGTACCACCCTTCGGAGTTCAATGTAGACAATTACAAGGCACTGAATTTCCTTAGGCAAATTCTCTTTCTCTTAGATCGAAACCTCTATCTCCTTCCCAAATTTAAATTACTAGAAAGAGATATATCTCTTTCTATTCTGGATGAACTCAAGAAACTCAGATTTGGTTTGTGAGTGGGAAGGGGATTAAGTTTTACTGATATCTGAGAAGAGTCGGTCTCGTGCGTGAAGTTGGAGGAACCGCTGTATTCTAGCGGGTTGAGGAGGGACACCGGTGGGAGGGATCCGAGAGAAGTTAGGGAGTTGCAATCGCAGTGAGGCTGAAAAACCCTCATCCTTGAGCACCTGGCCATCTCCACCCCTTTCAGTGCTGTGCTTCATCCCAGGGAGGGGAAAAGGTGGGAAATTCTCAAGGGGAGGAAGAAAGGACAATGGAGACCGAGGCTTTTCTCCCTTCTGAGAACTGGGGAAGGAATAAGGCAACAAAGGCATATATATGGAGGTGCTGAGCAGAAGCCCACCTGGGACCATCCAGCTCTTTGAAGCAAGGAGTGGTGAAGTGGCTGAGGGCACTCAAACTCCATCCCCTATGTTCCTATTTGCTCAATACAGAACTTCCTGGTGCTCGTGGGACACCTACGCTTTCTGCAGTAGCAACTGGGTCTCCTTCTGCACAGATTGCTACCCACCCACCACAGCAAAGCAGACCCAAGCCTCATGCACACAGTGTTCCCTGAGAGGACATTGAGCCACACGTACAAATCAGAGACAAAGGCAGGGAGTGGGTGGGCTGCCCGGGAACGATCGTCTAAACCCAGTTATGTGAAAAGTAAGTTTCTTAAATGCCTCTTTCAAAGTAAACTTGATAACGGAGACTTATATTTGGTATTGTTAGGGGTTTTATTTTTGTTTTTTTGTTTTTTTAGCAGGTAGAAGTCAGAATTCCTTTTCCATTTCCAAAATTCCTTGCTTTTTCACTCAGCTCCATCCTATTAGCCTCAGTACCTATCCCGCCCAAATGGAGCAATGCAATGGTTTTCACAAACTACTTTCAGCATGTCATTGTCAAATCTCTCCATCATTCCAGCTAACATCATTGTGGAATAGTGCATTCCTGTATATCCTTGCCTTGACCTGGTCCCTGCACCACTCTTGAGAATGAGGACTCCATTACCCAGTGACTCTTGTGTTCCCTCCTACCCCCTTTCCAGATCTATGGTGTTAGCTTTGGGCCCTCAGATCTTTAGGTTTTCCATGGATAGTCTTTAAAAGGCTTATGCAAGTCCTAAAATCATTTGGATAATTGTGTGTGAATGTGAATTTTCATGGTGAGATAGTTTATGGTTTTCATCAGTTTAAGAACTAATGACCTTGTAGTTAATATTTTAGGACCCCTTGTCCTCTACATGAGCATGTTTGGGAACTGTCCTGTCTGCACCAAGTCCAGGGGCAGAGGCTCCAGCTACTTCCACTGTGCTGCCTGGGGGCAGTTCTCCAGATGTCCAAGCAGGGACAAACCCCCAGCTCACCCTCCGAAAGCTCTTCTGCCTGAAAGACTTTATGGCAGGAGACAGATGGAGTGGCCCCTGAGTTCTGAGAATTAAAGGTTGAGGGAATTCCTAAAAGAACTGAGTTTATACCCTATATTCTCCCAGTAAAAGTTCTCCAGTTCTTATTAAGCAAAGCTGTGTCTTTCTTTTCTTCTTGCCCGGTGATCCTTGATCCTCATCATTTCATTGGGAATCTGCAGTGTCTTTGTTTGGATCAGTCTTGCATTGCTGTCCCCAACCAGAGAAGGCAAAATCCTGTCCCATTTCCCCCAGGTTTTTGTTTTCCCCTCTGGTTGGCCACTTTTGGCCTTCTCTGCTTCCAGGCATTTCCCCTAGCTCAGCTCCTTCCAACCGAGACCTCTGATGGGATGATATGGTGAGCACTGTCTTATCTTCCAGGGAAGCTTCAGTCAGTTAAATAACATTGAACAAAACTAGGAATTCCAGCCACCTATGTTTGCTTACGAGGGTCTAGATTTTATGGAGGAATAAGGGTCTATTCATCTCTAAAAATACAATCCTTTAAACTCCTCATGCACTGTTGGTGGGATTGTAAATCAGTGCAGCCACTATGTAAAACAGTATGGAGGCTCCTCAAAAAATTAAAAATAGAACTACCCTAAGATCCAGCAATTTAACTTCTGGGAATATATCTGAAAGAAATGAAAAGACTATGCCAAAGAAATATTGACACCCCCACATTCACTGCAGCATTAATCATGATAGCCAAGACATGGGAATGAGCTAAGTGTCAACACAGACAAATGGATAAAGAGGTTGTAGCATATACATGCAGTGGAATATTATTTAGCCATAAAAAATAAGGAAATCCTGCTATTTGTGACAATATGGATGGACCTTGAAGGCATTATGCTGTGATATTAGTCAGACAAAAAAGACAAATACTCTATCATCTCACTTATATGAGGAATTCAATAGCAACAACAACAACAAAACTCACAGAAAGAGATCAGATTTGAGGTTACCAGAGGTAGGGGGTGGAAGTGGGAGAATTGGCGGGAGGTGATCAAAAGGTACAAACTTTTAGTTGTAAGATCAATAGGTCCTGGGGATGTAATGTACAACATAATGACTACAGCTAACACTGCTATATTGCTATATTTAAAAATTGTTTAGAGGGTAGATCCTGAGTGTTCTCATCACAAGGAAAAAACAGTTTCTCTTTCTACCTCTATGAGATGACAGATGTTCACCAAACTTGCTGTGGAAATCATTTCACAATATATGTAAGTCAAGTCATGATGCTATATGCCTTAAACTTACACAGTGCTGTATGTCAATTATATCTCAATAAAACTAGGGGAAAAATGAAACCTTTTGCCTAAAAGTGTAATTAGATTAAAGTTAGGCTTTCTTTTCACATTATGTAATCTCATGGCTGGGCACAGGTAGGCTTAAAGTTCAACTCATGGTGTCTGTCCAATGAGTACCCATAAGGCTAGATTCTCATTGGTATCTCAAATTCCCCTCAAAAAACTCATTATTTTTCCTTCTAAATAAGTTTTTCCTCCTATGCTAACTGTGTCAGTTAGAAGCAAACAGTTCATCCAGTAACCTGAGCTAGAAAATCTGGAGATTTCTCTTGAGTTTTTCTTCCTAGAGTTCCACATGCAATCAATTTCCTTCATCCTCCAGTGTTAACCCCCAAATACCTCTCAAACCTTTCTTCTCTGCCTCAGATACTAGTGCTCATTTCAGGCTTTTATCATCTCTCACCTGAACTTCTGTATCTGGGTCCTAACTGCTCCCTCAGATCCATAATAACAATAAAGTAATAATGGCTAATACTTAATGGGTGCTTATCACCAGCTCTAGACTATTTTGAAGTGTTTTAGATGCTTTATCTCATGTTAATCCTGGTTATAACCTTATGGGCTAGGCATTTGGTGTTATCTCCACCTGACAGATGGGAAGACTGAAGATTCTAGAGGTCAAGGAACTTGCTCAAAGAAAGATATTTAGAATGTGGTATGGTCAAGATGCACATCAAGTCTGCCTGTCTTTAGAGAGTGAGTTTTTATCACCAAGTCTATAATTTCTCTGAACTAATAGTTGTCTGGGTAGTTCTTTTAAAATATAAACTTCCTGTGTTTAGGTGCCCAAAATGGTCTCCCATTTCTTTAGCACATTACTCAAGGCCCTCTATCATCTTTACCTCCTGTGGCAGATTGTTAAGAGTACCAGCCTGCAACATATCACACTTCCCTGTATCCGTGCCCTTGATGGTCCTCTCCCACACAGACTGTGGGCTTGACCAGTGTCACATCAGCAAGTGTAATGCTAGTGAAGTCTTGAAAAATACTTTCACATGGTGCTTGCATTCTGGGAATCTCCTGTCTCTCTGGGAATCCTTTGACCTCCATAGAAAGAATCCAAAGCAAACTTCCAAGATGAGAGACCACATGAAGTTATCTCAGTCATCCTACATGAGATCTCAGATGTGTAAGCAAGGACATCCTAAAACATCCATCCCTGGCCAAGCTGAAAACCAAACCAGGAAAACTGCCCAGATGACCCAGAGTCATGAATAAATAAAATGGTGGTTATTTTAAGCCAGTTTTTGGGGTGGTTTGTTTGGGGGTGGTTTGTTACACAGCAAAAGCTAGCTGACACACCTGTCTAATCTTCCACCTTCATCTCTCACCACTTCTTGCCTGCCATTAATTATCTAACAATGGCATTCTGTTTATTGGCCTGTGATTCTTCCCTCTTTGCCTTTGCCCTTGTTGAGCACTCAACTGGGAATGCATTTCCTCTCAGCCTGGTTAACTTTTATTCATTCTTTACTACTTAGTGTAGATTTTATCCCCTGTACCTTCCTTGACACTTCTCACCCTTTCTTGTGGTCCTTCAGGCAGGATTAGGTAGGTACCTCTTCCAACCATTTTCAAAAATCCCTATCATCACACTTCCAAATAATTTTATAATGGCCTATTTATGGGTCTATTTCCCGGCTAGATGTTGGGGTTTTTGAAGACATAGTCTTGCTTTGTTCTCTCTTCTCCATCCCCTCAACATCTAGCAGAGTGGCTGACACTTAGTAGTAGCCGATAAAACCTGTTGAATGAATGAATGACAGAAGGAATAAAGGAAGTCGGGAGGGAGTCTGTAGCTAGCTGGGGAAAGGCCCCACATCAAAGGCGTTGTTTGTGTTGACACTCTTTAATTCAACCTTTATAAAGCTTCATCCTATCTCAATACAGCATGAATGTGGCAAGAAAACCCAGATGAACTTTAGGCAAAGAGGGTGGTAAGGAGCCAGGAGAACAGACATCTCAGAGATTTCAAGTGTGCATTTTGGATGATGGTGTAGAAGAGTGGAAAGTAGCTTAGAGGAAACACACAGAAAGTAGGCCTGACGTAGATTATTGAACTTGTTCAAGTGTTCAAAATGGAAATCCGAATCTGTTTTCCAATAGGTTTCCTGTAACTGGATAGAAAAGAGCTTTTTTTCCTTTCTTTTCTCTTTCCCAAACCTCCTAGTGCCATCATAAAACTCACCCTGAGACAGAGTTGATAAACTGACAGATAGTATCAGATGTCAGCCAGGGTTTCGTCTCCATCCTGAGGCTCTTGGGAACAGCATTTGAACAGATTGTTCTTGCCAGAGTATCTCATTATTTTAAGCAAATTGAATTTCTCATTGACTATGTTGAAAGGTTGTACGCTAGTTATAATTACCGGTTTTACTTAATTTCCTTTTATAAATAGGTCGGTACTCTGTACTTGAAAGTAGTATGTTGATTACTGATTTTTTTTTCCTTTTGGCCTCAGGGGCTGTTTAGAGCAGAAACTGCTGACTGAGCGAATTTAATGAAACAAATACATGTCCAATTACAAGAGGGAGTATGTGTGAGAGCACACACAGGCACACAGGTAACAAACACACACTAAGCCAAAATCCTAAGGGTGACAATGAGTACAGAAGAGGCTTTGTGTTCTAATGGCGGCTTAGACACTTTGGAACTGCTGGTGAAGAAAGCTGCCCAGCTGGGAGGCTGGAAAATGCCCCCCTTGCAGCATTCTCTTCTCTACTTGAATTGCCCTTGATTTCTACTCATGGCACCCCTGTGTCCTGATCAAAGTCAGCTCTCTAAAAAAGTGAAAACATGTTGTCTGTGAAGGGGATGATCAAATTGTCAATTCATTAAAAATGCATTTTTTTCCTAATTATAAAAGTGATGCATTTTTTTGGGGGGGTGGGGGAAGCACACTCAGAAAATGAAATCTAAGGGAGAAAAATAATAAAAATTACCTATAATCTCACCACCTAGAGATAACCACTCAGAATTTCACGTTTTCTTTAAATTTATATATATATATATATATATATATATATATGTACTCATGCACAACTTTGTATCTTGTTTTTCACTAATATTAATATATTGAAAGCATATCCCCATGTTCTATGCCTTTGTAAATGTAACTTTTAATGATTACATATTACTCCATAGTGGAATAGTGGGTAGACTGTGGTATCTTTAACCATTCCATTATTATTATTAAATGTTTCATTTCATTTATCACTTCTGATATTATAAATAGCACACTATTGAACATTCCCATACTTAACCATTGTACATATCTTTCACTATTTTCTTTGGGTAAGTTCAAGAAATAAGATTTATGCATTAGGGGGTTTGAGCTGTTGTCTTTTTATTTATTTATCTATTATTTATTTATTTATTTGAGAGAGAGAGAGCATGCACACATGCGCAGGGAGTGGAGAGGCAGAGGGAGAGGGATAGAAAGAATCCTCAAGCAGACTTGCCGCTGAGTGTGGAGCCTGATGCTGGGCTTGATCTCACGACCCTGAGAGTCAGATGCTTAACTGCTTAACTGACGGAGCCACCTGGGCACCCCTGAGCTCGTCCATGTCTTAATACAAATGATAAGATTGCTTTTTTAGCAATGGTTTAGCAAATGTTGTATCAGTTTATATTAAATGGTACATAAAACTGCATGTTTCACCATATTCTTGTGAACACAAGGAATTAAATATTCTAAAATATTGCTAATGCGATAAGTGAAAAGGTTTGTTTCATTTTTTTAATTTGCATTTCTTTTGCTCTTAGTAGGGACAAACAATTTTATTTGTCTACTATAGCAATTTAACTTACACATTTTGCTCTGCAAGGGAATAGGGTTTGAAGGAATGGGACACAGACAAATAAGGCAGGAAAATGTCCAGAGCCTAGATGCAGCTGCATGAAAGAATCAGCTGAGGAATCTATGAAGATTTTGACTTACCTGCTTATAGAGAGGCCAGGTATTGGTACTTTCTAACAGCTTTGCAGGGAGATCTAATACAGAACTAGGGGTGAGACAGAGCTTTGCCAGCAAGAGCAGACCTGTGTGGGTGGCCTGGGTGGGTTCCTAAGAGAGGGTAATGGTGGGACATGAAGGCATTTGGACTTCCACAGGGCTGCTGGTGGTAACAGCGCAAGAAAGTTGCCAAACAAGAATCCAAGATAAAATAGCCTACTGCAATTTTGCCTTTCCTTATACCACTGATTCTTGATTTGGGGCTGATAAAGCTGCCTTTTATTGTATAACTTACTCTCCACTTGGAGCTGATAATTCAGTTTGTGAATTGTTTTGGTTCCTGGGTTTTCTTGCTCCAGGGTGAGTTTAGACACTTCCTTGCTCATAAACACCTCTATGAAATGTTACAAGTAATGGCTAGCATGAGGGTTGGAGATTATCTGTGGATTCCAAATAACCAATTTTCCCTCAACCCCTGTTGCCACAAAAAATAACAAATTAACTTTCAGAAACCTTTTCTCCTCGTTCCCCTACCTCAAATAGAGACAGGTTATAGAAAGGGTGTGTGTGTGTGTGTGTGTGTGTCCCATTTTGGGTCGAAGTGATTTGATGGTCCCGGAGGACTACCAACGTCCAGTAAAGCAGCCTCTGCAGGGTGGGGAATGCTTCCCAAGCTGCCCATGAACATAGGACACCCAGCTGCCTCTGACTTCCTAAAAGCTGCCCTGCCAGAGGTGGGCCGCCTCAACCCTAGCACTTTTAAGATCCTAAGGACACTACTCCTAGTGTCTGTGGGACTCTAGAACTTCATCCAGTGTTTTAGAAGTGGCAGGGTGCACAAAAAAGAGTATAAGCTCTGAGTCAGGAAAGCTGGTTTGTAGTCCTGTCTTCTGCCACCAATAGGCTAAATGGCTTTTGAGGAGTCACCACATTTCTCTGGGTCTTATGATTTTCTCCCATGAGCAATGAAGACAGTGACTCCTGTCCTCTGGTATGGTGGAAAGGACGCATTCTGACCCTCAGCTGGGCCAGGCACCAGGCACTAGTTCATGGCCTGGAGTGGTCACTGGCCTCGAGGAGCCTTACCTTCATATTCTATTAAATGGGGGCTAACAGCTCCACCCACACCCACCAAGCACAAATCGTGGAAAGGTGTAGGGATCCAGGAAGTTACTATGTGTAGAAGCGCTAAGGCAGTGTGAAGTAAGGAATGCTATGGCACCAGACAGAATAAACTGGAATGTCAACGTAAATTGGCACTTCGGCTAATATTGGCATCCACGCCAGAATGAGGTGGGGGGATGTGCTTCAGCATCAGGGGAGCATGGCCCAGAATACCTTGATGACAGCCAGAGGGGTTCATGGTTCCATCAATGGGCTTTGAGGTAAGATTGCTCTCCTTTTAAACTCATGAACTCTTGATAAAAATATGTCTCATGTGCTTCTTCAACGCCGTTTGAAATGTCAAAATACAGTTACTACCAAGACCAAACTGAAATCATCTACAACCCCTCAAGGAGCTGCCCTTTGTTACCCCACCTTCCACACTGCTATATTGAGCATCACGGCTCCAAGATAACCCCGAGGATGACAGCAACAGTTCCCCTCAATGCTCTTGGGTATCCCAGGATGATGTGCTGGTGCACCGGGACCAACCTTGCAATCCCAGAAAGCCAGAGCTGTGAGGCTCATTTGAGGTTTGGAGCAGTAAATGACAAGGCACAGGGTCCCCATGCCTGCCGGGCAGTTAAGGACAAGATTGGAGTCAGGATCATTTGTCTCACTGACCTGCTCTTTCCTTTTGGTGAAAAGCTCTCAAGGTTGAAGCAATATCCCCACTGTGGCTCAAAGTTCCTATAACAATCCTTAGGAGACTCCAGGGGGTCTCCAGCCTCCCCTGGATTTGGAGGAATGAATGAGTTACCGGGGTGACCACCAGCCCGTGAAGAGACTGCCAGTTGTAAAACATGCACAATTTCAGGCCTGCTGGCTCAGTTGGTGGAACCATTTCTATGCTTTTTTCACATGTAATCTGCGAGAAAGGGGCCACGTCTTTATTTTCAACAGTTAACATTTTATGTCAGGTAAAAAATAAGAATGTAATCTACACTGTTCTTTCCTATTCTTCCTCCTCAGGGGGTGGGTGGGGGCCAGTTCAGATGTGCTTGGGTTGGGACATCTTGTAAACTATCTCAGGCCTGCAAATATCTAATTATAAGCTGCCCTAGGATCTTCCCCAGCAAGCCCAGAAAGCCAGAAGCTAGTTTTCCATATCAGCTAAGCCCTCATTTCTTCTCTTGAATTTAGCTAAGTTGGGCTCAGAAAAATGTAGAGGGGAAAAAGGAACAAAAAAGAACAAGGAAAGAATTGAGCTGGAAATCTCAGCAGGCAACACTGGGACTAAACCGTATAGTTCTGATGCTTTAAGCTCCTTGGAACTTAACTTGGGAAGAGACAAGAAAATACATCCCTAGACTTGACTTACTTTTTTGCTTGTTTTTATTTTATTTTTCAATCCACAAAATGATCTATTTTGCACATGAGTCAAAGTAATTTGGAAGGTTTTCTGAACCTTTAGTTGGGTAGCAAGGACTCACTGTCCACCATCCACGTGAATTTACTTGTTTGGCAAGGGTTCCATGAGCCCCACTTAATTGTACTAAGAGGGATCCCAAATTCAAACACTCTTCAGGTTAGGCAGGGACACACATAACTGAAATGAGTGAAGGGAGTTGGTTATAAGACAATAGGATGGTGAGGCCAGAGCAATGGGGATGAGTATGTCTTACCTACATGTGTCACACCGAATTCTTAATCCATCCCATGCAGGCCACACAAAACATGCACTTTGCCCAACGTGGGACCTGTTGCCTTCTCATTCTGCTCAGTGATGTGGACTCCCTTTCCTTCCCCTTTCCCTTCCTTCCTCTAAGCAGCAGCATGACAAAGCGGTTAGGAACATGGATGCTAGAACTCCAGCGATTAACTGTGTAACTCTGGGCTCGAGATTTCACCTCTTTGCGCCACAGTTTCATTCATCCGTAAAAGGATGAGAAGAATAAACAAGGCTATCAAGTGCTTAGATCACTGCCAGGTACACAAAAAAACATTACATATCTGTTTTCTTTTATTATTCATTCATTATCCATTTGTCATTATTCAAGCACCTCTCATGTTCCAGGTGTTGTACTGGCCTGACTGGGAGCTATGTCGGTGGATCAGATAGGAATACTTTGCTTGATGGAAGCAGGGGAATGAAGAATTAATATTGTTTTGCCTTTTAAGTGCGAGGTATGTTATGAACTTTTCAAACATTATCAGTTTAATCTTCAAAGGAGTTTGTGAGATATGTTTTATTGCTCCTATTTTTTAAGGAGGCAGGGGAGCAGAACTTCTCAAGGCGACATGGCCATGAATGGTGGGGCTCAGGTTTGAATCCAGGCCTCTGAAGTTTGTGGGTTTCAGACTTCTTACAGGGTCTAAAAGCAGAGCAAGTGATGCTTATGTGACCACTCTTGATTAACCATTCATGCTGGTGCCCTTCCTCACCTAGCCCTGGACTTGGCCTTATTCTTCTTACAAGGTTCCAGGCTCCACCACTGGTTAGCTATAGTTGGCATGAGAACAGGAACATATTTCTCATCCTGACAATGTTCTAGGCTGCCTCAAGGGAAAATTTTGACCAGTCACACAACCATTTTCATTGTGCAGATAAGAAATGGCCTTGAGTGAATAGGAAAGGCCACAGCCCACTTCTGGTTCTGCTTTTGTATTTTATTTGCATGATCCAGACAAGGAACCTTTTCTTCCTGAGATCTCCTGTTTATCCCCTGCATGGGTATATTTAAATCACAGACATTGAGAACAGGAAGGGACAGTAAAAAATGCTTGAGTTCACTAGCTGCCATATACAACCCACTAGGTTCCTTTGTGTATGATGAGAACCACTAGAGGAATTATATGACATCATATATATATATATATGGAGAGATAGCACTAAGGCTACACATACAAGACTGAAAGACAACCTGACCCCTTGTTTTCCAGTTGTTTTGGGGTCTATGATGATGACTGCCATATATATGACAGGTAAACCATAAAACAGACTTTTAACTGTAGAGAACAAACTGAAGGTTTCTGTAGGGGTGGTGGGTGGGGGGATGGGTTAAATGGGTGATGGGGATTAAGGAGGGCACTTGTGATGAGCACTGGGTGTTGTATGTAAGTGATGAATCACAAAATTCTACTACTGAAACATATTACACTATATGTTAACTAATTAGAATTTAAATAAAAACTTAAAACATCTATATATGTATATATAGATATATATGTGTGTGTGTATATACGTGTGTGTGTGTGTGTATATATATATATATGTGTATATATATATATATATATATATGTATAGGTAGATTCATGGGCCTCACTCTTTGCAAATTCTGACTTAGTAGTGCTGGAGAGAGGCCCAGGAATCTGTATTTAATAAATTCTAATATATAGACAGATTAGGAATCCACTAATCAAGCCAACCCTCTTAATTTCAAAGAAAAAGAAATTATGTGATTTTTCTCAAGTTTACACAGCTAGTTAATATCAGTTAGATTAGGACTCAGCACTGCTGACTTCCAATTGAATAGGTTTCCCAGTACCTTGTATAGTTTCTAAAAGGGGGCTTTGACCAAGTCTTTGGGACTATTATTTTCCTAATTTGTGACCAACATTAAATTGTAGGATTTGACTGTTAGTTTAAGGGTTGGAGCATTGCTTAAAATCAATACATGCAGAAGAACACACAAACACAAACATGTTGATGTCACCTGGGCAACACACTTATGTAGATTTCCCTTGGCCTGAATTGGAGCAATCTCAGAGGGAGTGAACCATGGCCTTTTGTTATCCCGGGATATTTCAGAGAAAAAAGAAATAAAAAAGATTTTAAAAATAGATGGCAACTAGATTTTAAGAATAGAAAACCTATTTTCCCTGTTACAAGGTTATGGTCCCAAGGGAGAGATGGAATAAGTGTAAAGCATGCCTATTTCAAGAAAAGATTAAACACAGACAGACCAGCCTCAGAGTTGTTAGAGGAAAAACATTTGCAATGGAAAAGCTTAAAAGCATGTCTTATTTTTATTAGCATCCACTTCTTTTCTGAAAGGCTAATTGTAAAATTTATAGGGCTGATTATCTCTCTAGATTAATATTTATGAATACACAATAGCAAATGTGAGTTCCAAGTGTTGTATTAAGCATTGGCTTTTCTCCTTTCACACATACAAGCAAACAGCAGATAGCTCAAGGTGATGTTAATATTCTCTCTACAATGTATGTAAACAGTCATGCCAAATTTTTCTTCCCAATTGCTGCAAATTGGTATTTACCCAGCAACTGCAAACTATTTTTAACAGTTAATAGTCCTGAAATGTATGGGGACCTTTCTGCAATATGACAAAGAGCTTGCAAAATCAATTGCATAAAGGCTCCCCTAATCAAACACCAAGGAGCAAGACTTCTCTTTATTGACTCCTCTTAACCACATTTTATTCTTATAAGAGACAGGAAAGATAATCAAAAGCACTTTGTTGTTCTTCCTGCACTTGGAATATGGAACTAATGGTTCCTTCATTTTCAGAAATGAGAGAACAAGGTTAAATATTGCAAAAAAACCACACTGCGCTTTTAAATAAATCCAAGTGTGCTTACGCCAGCACACCCAGCTGATTCCCAACCTCTGTGGTTAAATCTGAGCTAGTTCTATTATCCATATAAAACATGAAATTTACATGACCCAGGGTAAAGGAAGATGTACAGAGGATAGGATGGGGACACAATGAAAGCCAAGCTTGATGACAAATGAATGGCTTCGGGCCAGTCCTGAAAGTCTGTGTTTTAGTGTTCCTGTCTATAGACTGAGGGGTATTTTGCTATATTAGGATTTCCCAATCAGGGATTTGTGGTTTGGAAATGTGGCAGTGGATGAGCTTTAGGGATTCTCTAACTCTCCTACCCGAAACCTCATAGAAATTTATCATATAAATCAGTACATGCCTATTACTTGCTGTGAATACCCACTGCTTTCAGCAATTCTCAAAGGGCACCAGAAACTCAGGAAGGTTATGAGCTGTTGCACAAGATGACGTCTAAGGTCCCTTCCTGTTATAATTTTCTTCAATTTTTGCTGCATCTTTGCTCTAATCTCCAATTTCTTTGATTGCCCAGCCTTACTCTTATGCATCTCAAACTTATTTCTCTCTAAGCTTCCTTCTTCTAAGATCTTAAACTGTGCTATTCAACGTGGCAGCCTCTAGCCACACATGGCTGTTGAAATTTAATTAAAGTGAACTAAACTTAAAAATTCAGTCCATTAGTCACACCAGTCACATTTGAAATGCTCAATAGGCTCATGTGGTTTGTGGTTCCTGTATTGGACAACATAGATATTGAACATTTCCATCACTGCAGAAAGTCCTGTTGGATAGTGCTTCTTTAAAGACAGTGATTTCTAAGCTGTCATTCTAAGAATCTGCATTTTTAATGAGCTCCCCAGGTGATTCTGATGCAGAGGGCACATCATGCTTGGAGAGATAGCACTAAGGCTACACATACAAGACTGAAAGACAACCTGACCCCTTGTTTTCCAGTTGTTTTGGGGTCTGTGATGATGACTGCCCCACTGATCAGTCTCTATCACAAAAATCCTACTTCAGTGTCTAAGGTGAGTAAATAGCATTAGACTCCTACACTCAGAATTGGATGGGATCTTTAAGCTTATCTTGTCCAAACCCTTGTTTATTGTTTGAGTCCTCTCTAGATGACTTTCCATGAGGTGCTTGTGGAATATGCACTTGAATAGGAACAGTGATGGGGGAAAAACTTTCAAGGTAGTCCATTTGATCTGATAAAAGCCCCATCTATTTACTAGTCTTCCTTTACATGGAAGCATGTCCCAGTAGCTTCCCCTCGTTGGTCAGAGCTTTCTCTGGTCAGAGCTCAATCTTGACTTTGGTGTTTAAGGCCGATGCCAGTCAATCCCTATTCTCCAGGTGTCATGCTCTATGAACATATTTTATGGAAGCAAGAGGCTTTTGGAAAAGATAAATTTTGGGTGATCTGCTGTGGGTGTGATAGGAGAGAATCTTGTCTCTGGTTTTACCCCAGCAACCAGGTCTTGGACTTCAATGGGAGAAGGTATGGTCTCCTCATTTAGAGCAACATGGAAGCAACTTTAAGCCTAAAGGGCCCATAGATTTTTGCATTTGAATGATTTTAAAGTTTTGGAGGCACACAAAGACCACATCCTTGGTAGAGAAAGAGTATCTACCAGCAGCAATGGCAGTCAAGAAGTACTTCTGTCATGGGGCTCATGAGCAATGGAGTGAGAGCAGAAAAATACAGAAGGGAACAAATGGTATTTAGAAAATAGCCTGAGGACACACAGACATAAACAGGGACGAGTCTGAGGGGTGGGGCCAAACCCTGCAGTTATAAGTGAGGAGGGGCAGATAAATAAAATCATTTATACCCTCAGCCTGGTGCTTTCAGAGATCCTCCAGTTATATATGTCTGTAAGATCATTATGCTCTTTCAAACAATTACATTACAAGACCTTCTCATATTTGAAGACAGCTTTCGTTATTGCCCTACATCCTCTCTAAGTTAAGGTCTGTATTATTCTTCAATCTTTCTTTATTCTACATGGTCTTGGGATTTTTCATTATCCTCTGAACATCACTTGTCTAACTCCTCTTAAATTGAGAATCCAGGACTGACTGTTTTATTCCAGATATGGTTTGATCACCCTTGCATAGAATGAAACCATCATCTCCTTCTTTCCAAATCCTATACTTCTATTAACATAAATCACCACCACTTTTTGTTGAAGGCCAAGGCTGGCAGAATATAGACGCTCATGACCCATAATGACCTGATATTTTATTTATTTTACTTTGTTTTCTAAGATTTTAATGATCTTAGTGAAAACATCATGATATATACAGTTCTACTACATCCTCTAGATCAGCTAGCAGAGCTTGGGGTATGATAAGTACTCAAAGCCTATTGATTGCTTGAAAGTCTAAGAGAGAATATGCACAACTGAGGAAATTACAAAATAAATGACACAGTTATTACCTGGGGAAAGGATTAGGAGAGTGGGATGGTAAACAATTCTAGGGAATGAAGTTTGCCTTCCATAAAGTGAGAAGCCTGGACTCCATAATCACTTAGTTTCCTCTTCATCTCAATTTATACATTTCTATGAAAACACATACTGGATCCCAAGAAGCAAACTCAGTCATTAGCAAAAATATGACCAGCCTTTGTAATATCCTGGTAATCTAGACATGATTAAAAGCCTCACCAGAGACACATAACCAAAAGCTAGCTAATCATGAGTTCTGTCAATATATATACCTTTTGAGAAAACATTTAAAATCTTATAAATGTAACTAGTTACATCAACTAGTTATAACAAATATCTTTAGTACCCAAGCTGGGATTCAGATGCTTGGGGTAGTATGCAAGAAAACTGTGTCAAGTAAAATGAAATTTTATTGGAAAGGAAACTTTCCCAAGTTGTATAAAGAATTAGGGAAATGTTCACAGGAATGAGTTAATCTTGCTTCTGCTGCTTGAAATATGGGACTCTCTCACCCTTAACATAAGTGGTAGGTATGTGACGGTATCTTAATAATTGCCAAATCTTTAGATTAGATATTTTCTTGATTTTCAAATGGACTCAGAGACAGCCACGTAGCATTGGTCTCCAGGGCGCCGATGGCAGCTGTTGCCAAGTTTCTGTCTTCATTCCACTCCTTCTTTGAAGCCTTGTGTGACTGAAATACTCATTTGCCTGAAGGTGGGAGGGAGATAGAGTGGTCTTTTTCCATTACTGGTGTCAGTGTGTCAGCTTTTCTGAATACTATTGACGCAATTTCCATCCCTGCCAAAGTCTTCCCATCATCTCTCATCTTGACTGTCACCTCCTATTTGCAATGGTCAATCCATGTTCCAGCGCTTTGGGCTTCTCCATCAAGGCACCCTCTTGACAGTCAATGGATCAAAATCTGCACTATTTCCAGCTTAGCTTTCATAGATTGTTCCTTGACTCAAATAACTGGCTACTTCTAAAAGTCTTTTATTTTATTTTTTTTAATTTTAATTCTTTTCAGAGAGAGAGAGAGACAGTGAGCCAGGGGAGGGGCAGAGAGAGAGAATCTTCAGCAAGTCCCACCCTCAGTGTGGAGCCTGATGTGGAGCTCCATCTCACGACCCTGAGATCATGACCTGAGCCGAAATCAAGAGTCAGATGCTTAAACGACTGAGCCACCCAGGTGCCCCCTTTATAAAATTATTTTATTTTTTTAAAGATTTTATTTATTTATTTGAGAGAGAGAGCATGAGCGGGGGTTGGGGGGCAGTGGGAGAAGCAGACTCCCCACTGAGCAGTGACCCAGACATGGGGCTCGATCCCAGCACCCTGGGGTCATGACCTGAGCTGAAGGCAGATGCTTAACTGACTGAGCCACCCAGGCACTCCTAAAAGTATTTTAAATACACAAGTTACAGCTAAAGGTTATACTTAAGCTAATATCTGGGGAGTGCCTATTAGCAATTTGAATGAATAGGGCCCCAATCTTTGTTGAGTCTGTGAATACTACCCATTTGTTTGCTTGTAAACACCATATATCTTCCACAATAATCATGTGCAAGCACTGACATCTTATACTTGGCAGGAGATTCAAATATGGGTAATTCAACAGCATTTAAAAAATAAAAACACATTATCTCTGACATACGAGCAGTAATGACCACATTAAGCTGAGATAGCCAACAAAGAGCTGTAATAATGAAAGTGTAATTGTGACCTGAAAAAAAAATCTGTTTCTCTAAAATTGTGACCTTCCCATGGACAGAAGCACAAGGAAGTAAAATTTATAAATGAAAATCATTTCCTACAACTTGCACTGTATTTTCAGGTAATTCTATTGACTTCTACGGGGTTTATGCAGTCACTATGAGATCTATTCACCCGTTGACTCAATCATATAGTAAATATTTACCAACCCGACAGAATACAGTTTGTTAAGCCATTTCTATTGCCTTGTCTCTGACTCTCGGGAGATAGAATTTCCAAGAGGAGAAAGCTTGAAATTGCAAAATACGTTCATTTGGATTTTACTTTCTCATATGTATTATGATCTATGCCATGTATTAATTCCTTAAAATCAAAGTTGTAACACTGTCAGGGACTTGGAATTTGTTAGTTTTGAGCATTCTATTTTAAATATGGGTAAACTTAGGCCCAGAGGAGTGAAGGAGCTTTCTCAGGATCACATAGTTGATTAGTGACAGGGCCAGAATGGTCTTCTTGGTAAACCATAGTATCATTTATGTATTCAAAATGCAAATTGTTTTTACTCGAGAACAGGTTATAAGCTTTGAAAATTAGAAAAAGGATTTCCTGAAGTCATTCCTGAGTGAATCCATAGAAGAAATATGACCTGGAGTCTTCATTTCAAGGAGGGGCTCTAGATAGTTAAGAGATTAAAAGCAAAATTAAATAAACTAACCCTTGCAAAGTGCCTGGATGAGTCTGGGAAAGTAATAAATACTCCCTCCCTCTCCCCTTTCCTCTGCATAAAGTTGATTCCATATTGATTAATCCAAAAATGATTATAGGCTTTTCAAATGGCTTGAATTTGTAAGCTCATTCTCTCATTTTGAAGTTCATATGGAAACAAATTTTTGTGATGCGGTATTTTAAGGAAAATATTTAAATATGTTTTCCTCGTGTGGCAACTATTATTGCTGTGTAGAAGAAGAACATAATTTATAGTAACCTTTTTTGACATGTTGTTGAATCCCTAGATGTCAATCCATATCTTAAATTCTTTGTTATCTGTTTCTGTAATTCAAATCTCTCCTTCACTCCATCAGTATTCTATTTATAAATCATTCCATCAATATTTCATTGTGTTTTGGGCATTTCTTTTTTACTTTGTAGGTCCCACTCAAAAACAATTTTTTTCCCCAGATATGTGGAACTTCTAAGTATTCTAGGGTATCAGATAGTTAATGCTTCCCAGAGGAGATTAAAAATCCCTTCAATGTATTCTGAGGGGGAAATCTGTGGCACTAAAAGATGAATGATCTTATTATTCTGGGGCAGCATTGTTTCTGTAGAGACTGCCTATTTACCCTCTTTTACAGATGCCACCTCTTCAAGGTGGGAGAAAGTTTATTCTAGATTATATGTTTTACTTTTATCCTAATCCCAAAGCCATGCAACAGCCAGAGTTTCTAAGGCTAGTAACAAATGCAGCATGATGAAAAAGTCATTTTAGGTAACCACATAACAACCTATACTGATCCTTGAGGATCTACTCAGATGAAATGAGGCTTCTCTTTCATCTTTACCAGAGAGCCTCCAACCAATGGAGAAAGGCAAGGATGTGAAGAGTGCTGAAAGACAATGAACACAGCTCTAACATGGATGGTTTCTTCATGAGTTTAAGTCACACACTTGCAGACTTCTTGAACCCAAAACCCCAAATCCATAACATTCCTTGATGCATTTATTGAAATTTGAATTTTCTAGGAGTCCAGTTGGAAATTCCAAGAAATATGAACCTAGAAGAAACTTATTCTCTTACAGCAATGTATTTGTTTCTTCAATCACTTATTAAAATGAAATGTTTGTTCTAGTATGTGTACAGAACTAGCAGGTATTTTGAAATTTTCAAAAGAAGGAAATATAGTTCCTATGTCCTAGACCTAGAGATTATAATGTAGTTGAAGAGCTAAGACATGATAAGATAAACAGCTAATGGATATAAACATTGCTAACCTTAAAAACATCTAAAAATACAGAGTCTTGGAATGATCAGTGTAGAATTAAATTATTAGTTTTTAATAGGTAGAATTAACATAAAGATTTAAATGCCTAAAGAGTCTCTGGACCCATGGAAGGACCAAATATATGCATGAATGCGAGCAACTTAAGTTGTCCTAGTGAAAGCTGTAAATGCAATGAAGGGATATCCGAAGGAAAGCATATCTGGTTAAGACAATTATATTTTATGTATGGAGTATGCTCAATTGGTACTTTGCCCACTTTGTAAATCAATACTCTACTTGAAATATTCTTGTAGGGCAAACCCTGGATATACAGTTACATTGGGTAATTTCTCTGATGTATGGAAATTGAAGACCTCATGAAAACTGATAAATTGATTTGTTGGGAACAATTGAACCCAAATTTCACAATAAGAGCAACATACAGATTTTTACTTCTACCAAAAACATCTGAAGAACTGTACCATGTGATTTTTGCAACTCCAGTTCCTCTCTACAAAGGAAAAAAATAACCCATGGCCACAGAGTCTCGGTGAATAGATCTAGTCTGGTCTACATATTCTTCTGGGTGTCCTTCGATATTCTCATCACTCATTTTTGGCCTGAGGCAGTTTGCTTCTAGCTTCAGGGCCCCAGGTTTAGTATTTGCCTGTGCACTTGCTCAAAGTACAGTATTCTGACTCTGAGTTTCTCTCTGCTGTGATATGAGACCTCTACTTTGATGGCTTCCTTCTCCTTGTGTGATTAGTATTTTCCTTCTTGCTGTGGTAATGAGAATGGCTTGGTAAGCCCCTTTGCGGATAGCATAGCCTTTTCCTGTTTGACTTCTAAAATGAAAATGAGTTTCCCACTTACCCATGCTCAAGAAACACTCTATTTCCTGTACAACACAATTAAACATTCCACTGGTAAGAGTAACTCTGGTGTTGGTTTATTTACTTTACATAGGTTCTTCAGGATCACAAGACATGTATAAATGAGTGACGGTTAAGTGCATGAGGAATGAGAGAAAGGACCAGACTGGATAGAATTGGGCAAGATGGAGAAAACATCCCTTAGAAGATAAATTTATGCTAAGTTTTATTGTTTGGTGAAGGATGGTTGATGGATAGTCCAGATAAGGGAAAGAGCATGAGTAAAGGCCATGATGGGAATATGTAAGTCATCCCCTCAAAATGAAGGCAAATGCACAAATGCAGGGCATTATTGTACCTGATCGAGTTTTCACTGTGAGTTGAAGTAGGCTCACAGAGTAACCACAGAACAGCCAACATGTACCAAGAGCTTGGTAGGAGAGAACCCCTGTACCGAGTGCCCTATAGCTATTAACTCATCACTTTCACAACTGCTTGGAGGAGGCACTATTTTTATTTACCCTGTACAGGTGAGGAACCGAGGCCTAGGATGTTTAAACAACCAGAAATGGCATTCGTGAGTAGCAGACCCAGGACTCAAACCTAGGTAGTTTGGCTCAAAGGAGACCAGGCACTTGTTCTGAAGATTGCCTTATCTGTCCACTGATGGCTTCAGAGTTACTAATTCCTTGACTTGCTAACTAAAAGCACCAGAAGCCTATTCTGGGGTCAATTTCTTCTTTCACAAGTGCATCGTATGTCAAAACATGGGCCCAAGAAAGCAAATGCTTGAGCTCACTGTGATCTTGCTAAAGAATCTAGAAATTAATCCAGGCAGTCTCTTGGGCTTGCATTAACTATGAACTTTAGAGAAAGGGGCAACAGGGAGGAAACCTTCAGTTAGCTATACCCAGTCATCTGACCCTTCCAAGTCCTTTAACTTCTCATCCAGCCTGAAGCCCCTGATTTGGTCTCTATCTCTCTAAGGGGATGAGACAGAGGCTCTTGGAGTTCTGGCCATATGAAAAACAGAAAAACTCTGGGGCTAAAGGCCTTTAGGATAAAGAAGCCAGTGGATGTCTGTATATATTGTACTTTGCAGTTTTTGCAAAGGATTCAAAATGCAGAACCTTTTCTATCAGTCCATGAGACTGATAAAATGCCCACTCTGATTTGATTTAAAGTCTCTTTTGATATGATTTACTTTTCCAAATCTGGAGATAATGCCTGTTCATGACTCTTGACCTTGCTAGGGGTCACAGGATTCCTTTGATGCTATTTTGAAAAAATGTTTTTTGAGTGGTTGAATTTTACTGAGAGTACCCAACACTCCCAGTACAACCCAATATGAAACTTTCATTCTTTTCCCCCTTAATTATGTAACTTCAGATGGGTAAATGTCTTGTCCCTTGTAAGGCTTCTGCCTTTTATTGTCTATTCTGAACTGAATCTGTTTTAATTGGATATGTTGACCTAAAAAATTAAACACATGACTTCAGTAGCCAGAGGAAAGCTAGGCTTTCAGTTCTGGTAATAGACAGTAGCTATTTGATGCAAGGTCAGACAAAGAAATTCCACACTGAGAGTGTATTCCTTTTGTATGGCGGTAGAATGGATCCTGCGTTGGGGAAAAAAAAATCCTGGCACGGTACATAAAACACTCAACAGAAGAAAAGCCTGTCTAGATCATATATTTTGAAAATGAAAATTTCTTTACCTTTCCACAAGAATGAACTCCAACATGAAGCATGTTTTGTCAGTACTTTAATCTATATGAAACACCAATAAATTAAGGCCAATAACTTTTGCTAATAAAGCAACATAAGAAAAGTATAATCTAAACACAAAGCATGGATTTACTAAGATTTCTTCCATGATTTGTACCTTATTCTACATCAGGCTTTTATATATTCTCTTTACTCAGTGTCTAATGTGCATCAAGAATGAGTTAATGAGTAATGTGTATTCTTGTGTCTGTTTGTTCATGTGTGTGTTGCCATTATTAGGAGCACCCGGCTCAGTGAAACACGGTACACCTGCACAGTGATCGATTGTGCTTTTATTTATATTTTCAGTGTTAAAGCTGTTTTTAAAAGTTATTAAATGTACTTAGCCTTTCTAATAAGAAAAACAAAAAAAAGTCATTTGCTTGAAATAAAACATTAACATACACACTGCCAGCTCTCAATTTGTGGGTTGCTTTGTACACATTATGCTTCACAAACACAAGAATATTAAGTTTGAGCTGAAACAGTTTTTTTCCCTATTTTGTACTATGTTCATGAGAAATACCATAATTTCCTCAATGAAACTGAACTCCTGTTGGACCCTTTGGAATCCCTGATTTATTCCTGCTGTTATTTCACTGCTGATGATTAGTAATGAAGTCTATTAATTGACCATAATGTCTTTCTCATTTAGCCATATATTTTTTCTTTCTCTCTTACCGCTGAAGTACACTTATGTCTCTTCAAGCCTAGCACTGAACTTCTAACAGTTTTATGCCTCTAATGTGTCTCTTATACAACCTTTCCTGTACCTTGTCATCAGTCAGTCCTAAACTGCTGACTTCATGCTATCATTTATCTGCCCCCAAACTTTCCCTTGGCTCAAAGAACCTATGGATTAATGTCCTTGGCATTCAAAGCCTTTCATCCTGTAATCTGTATTTTTCCATTATTACCATACAAATACCCTTTATTTAGGAAAGCTGGTTCTATGAAATAGTCTTCGCAATGCTATTTCTAAATTTGTATTCAAGACATTTTTAACTTTCTATTTCTTTTTAAAATATAGAATCTCTCTGAGGTTCTCTTTGAGCAAATCAGACCACATTGACCCTTTTCTACTCTGAACATCCAGGGTAATTTTGTAATAATCTGGGTAATTCTTCTTTTGACACTCACTATGTATCAGCTTTTATAAAATATTAGATATATTTTAAAAATATTTAAACTGAAATTCTGGAAAGTAGGGACATCGTCTTATACTTCTTTATATCACCTGTGACACAGAAACTATCACCTAAAGTGTTCAAGGAGCTCAATAAATATTTTTCCTTGATTATTTTCAAATCACATGAAATCTAAAATACTTGATTAATCAGAATGTTCTACTCCTTATGTAATCTGAGCCTAATTTATGGATTTGAATTTATATTACAGATAGATTTTATCTATATACTGCAGGATGTTTGCATATTTTATTTACAACCAATATATAATCAATATAAGCAATAAAACATACAAGTGCATGTACTCATAATGATCTATTTCCTGTTTTTTTTTCATTGGACTGTAGATTCCTTGATAAATAGACTTCTGAATCTTTTTTGGTATAGATTACTTCCTCAAAGAATAACATATAGTTCCATACAACTTATGAAATTGTAAAGCAATGCAAACAAGGCATAAGAACCCTTCCAAGAATCCTGAAATTAAGTCAGAAGATCTAATCTTGAGGCATCCAGAAAGAACAAGGGAACTCAATAGACACTAAACTGCCCTTAGTGATTAAAAAATTAATTTTTTAATCTAATTTAAGCCTTGCAAGTAAGAAGTGTTAAAAGACGCATTTTGCAGTGTGGTCCATTGGCCCAGACTCTTTCTCAGGAACCCACACTATACATGTTGTCATCATTTAGGTGTAAAACAGAACATCATACTGTCAAGAGCTGCTCCTCATGACCACACCCAAGACACACCACTCCATTTCCTCCTTATTGCCTTCATTTACAGATCACACCATCACTTTTAGCTTATTGAACCCTCAGATTTCTGACCCTCTGCCCTCTCATTCATTTTCATTCCCATCCCATTCTGAGAAATGGTGGAATTCTGTCACTTCCTAGAATTCACTCCTAAATTTTTTTCCTCTGTCTCATCTCATGACTCATACCCATGGTCACCCCATCACAGCAATACCTCAGAAATTTACTGCAAGGATGTGGTCTTTGACACAGCTTTATATCCTATCTTACCAAGGTCCTGACTATAACTTTTCCTTGACCTTACTGAGGCCTCCTAATGTTACTACCATTTTTGCACTAGTTACCATTGCTCAGATGCCTTTACTTTCTTTATAATTCTATTTACAGCCTGTGGTCCAACATTATTTTTATTTCCTGATACACGATCACCAACCTGGTCTTTCTCGCCTGCTTTTAAAACTGATGTGGTAGAGGGGCGCCTGTGTGGCCCAGTTGTTAAGCGTCTGCCTTTGGCTCAGGTTATGATTCCAGGTCCTGGGATCGAGCCCCACATCGGGCTCCCTGCTCTGCGGGAGGCCTGCTTCTCCCTCTCCCACTCCCCCTGCTTGTGTTCCCTCTCTCTCTGTCTCTCTCTCTGTCAAATAAATAAATAAAATCTTAAAAAAAAAAAAAAACCCAAAAAAACTGATGTGGTAGAAGCTCAGCTATTTACATTCTTTATGCCAACACTTGAGCTGCTTAATATACTTAGATTTTGGAGAAAAAATAAATTATTTGGGTGATTGGATTTACTTTTTTATTGTTAACAGTGAATAATATTTACCAACATTTTCATCAATGTCTTACTTGTAGTTTCTTCTTTTATCCCACACCAACTGAATATGTTCACTTATTATTCTTGCTGAAGTACATTGTTTAATAGTAGTTACAGTAAAGGTCTGTGGGTGGTAAGCACTCTATGTCTTTGAACGTCTGAATATTTTGTTTTGCTGTCATTTAAAAAAAATCTAGTCAATCTAGGCATAGAGTTGTTGTTGCCATTTATGTTTTTCAGTCCTCTGAAACTAGCATGACATTTACTTCTGAAAACATTTTATTATTGCTGATGAGAATTCTGATGGTAGTGTACTTGTCTGGTTCTTTTAAGTCATCTTTCTTTTTTTCTCTAGAAGCTCCTAAGGTTTTAACATTATCCTTGAGATGCTTTTATTTAATTATAACTCATCTCAGTGTGGGTTTATTTTTATTTGAGCTACTTAGTATTCATAGTATACAATTTTAGAAAAACTATCTTTTTTTTCCTTTTGCAAAAATCTCAGAAGTATGTCTCCAAATATTATTTGTCCATTATTTCTTGCATTCACTTTTCTGAAACTCCCTTTAGATGTAAAAGCATCTGAAATGATCCTCCACATCTCCTAATTTCTTGTTTATGTTTTAATGTCTCTATTGGTGTTTCAGGTGACTTTGTCAGTACTGTGTTTCAATTTCCTAATTCTCTCCTTAACTATGCTAATTTTGTATTTATGGCATCTATTGATCTTTTTAATTTGATAACTACATTTTAATTCATAGACTTTAAGTTTCTCTTTCATATCCACCTATTTTCAGCCAGTTTTTCTTTCACAGTTATTATTCTTTTGAAGTTGATATTATTCTTTCATTTATCTCTTTGAACATCCTAAGCACTTGTGTACAATTAATTTCACCAGCAGTGAATTTGTATTCTAATTACTGATTTCATTGCTTTCTTAGGATAAATTTAAGTTGTTTTTCTGCTTTCTTTGTCTTGCACTTTCTCTTCATTAGTTCCAACCTAGCAGTTACCTCTACCCTGCTTCCTGGTTACAAAACTTAGCACTAAGTCTCACAATGGTGTTTCAGGGTTCACCAGACCATTCGCTGAGCCAGGAGGTGATCTGACTCAGTTTCTGGCCCTGAGACTTTATGCTACCCCTAGCTACCTCAATAGACCCACAACTCTCTGTAACATAAGACCCCAGGCCTCTGGCAGCAGCCCTTTCATGTTATGCTATCTCATTGTGGTGGATACTAGATTAGTTTCTGCCATTTCTTTTTCCTTTTATCTGGAGAAGTTAGAAAGCTATAAACTTTCTCAGATGTGAAATAAGTACCTTCATGCTAGATTTGGAAAGTGCAAGTAAGGTAGAGGCAATCTTCCTAAAGCCTCTGTATGCCTCTGTTGGGATGCAAGGGCACAGCTTTCCTGAGGCAGTTTCAGGTGGACCAGGGACTGATGAAGCTGCCAGCACAGACAGCTCCCAGAGCAGGTGAGGTTGTATCTGACTCCACGGTATTCTGCCATCATTCCAAGATGTCTAGCTTAGAACCCGATTCTTCAACCCTCCCAATGATTTATAAGCACCTGATTCTCTGTACTAAATTCCTCTATGTTTCAAAATTCTAGAGTGCTTTATATATTTTTTAAGATTTTTAAAAAATTTATTTGAGAGAGAGAGAGAAAGCATGAGGAGGAGGGACAGAGGGAGAAGCAGGCTCCTCAGTGAGCAGGGAGCCCAACATAGGGCTTGATCCCAGGGTCCTGGGATCATGACCTGAACCGAAGGCAGATGCTTAACTGACTGAGCCATGCAGACACCCCAAGAGTGCTTTATATTTTTTTCTGCTGAACCTGATACACACACCCTAACTCCAGCTTTAAGAGTGAGCCTAAAATTAAGCTTATTTTATCTCCTACCCTGAAGAACCCAAACACACAGCCACCAATGCCTGATTCTTCAAGTGAACCTACTCCCTTACTTTTTTGCTCTGTTTTGGGTATATGGAGATAATTATCTTCTTCCTAAACTCAACTGAGTCTTTTTATTTAAATTCTATTAATATATTATTTCTCACTGCCTTAGATTAGAGGAGAGAGAATGCTGTCAAAGTATAAATTTATTACAACATCATAACTAGTGGGCCCTTCATTAAATTGGGGTTACTTTAAATTTGGGGCCATGAGCTCCAGTGGATGTGCACCACCACCTGTTTCAATTCTACTATGCTTCCACAGTAAAGTAAGCTTTTTTATTTTCCAAATCAAGAGCTTCAAAACCTCTTTTCTCTTTTCAAATACTTCTAACTCCTTCCTTCACACTTTTACTTAATATGCCACCAAGAAAATAAAAACCATCAAAATGAAACTCCTTTCTTTTCATCACCACCAATCCATAACCCTACCTGTCTCTGTGTGACCTTCTTTGCCTTCCCTCCTGTTACATCTCAAGAAGGGCGCCTGCTCTGTCCAAGATGAGCCTCTTCAGATCTGCCCTGGATCCCATTTCCTCTTACTGCCTCTAAACCAGCGGTCAGCAGACATTTTTTTGTAAAGGTCCAGATAGTAAAAGTTTTAGGCTTTGTGGGCCATGAGTTCATTCACAACAACTAAAGGCTGCTGATGTCGCATGAAAACAGCCATAGACAATAAGTAACCAAGTGAGTGTGGCTTTGTAAAGCTTTATTTACAAAACCAGATGCTGGAGTTGGGGCCCTAGTTTGCTGATTCCTGATGTGGAGCTTGCTTCTTCAGTTACCTTTTCTCTCCTGACTCACCCTTCCCTTCTTCTCTACTCATCTGCCTTGCAAACATCTTAAGAAAATATCAATGATCTTTTTGACACAAAGTCCTCTTGTAGTTATTGTCCCGATTTCTCTCCTTTACCTAATAGTCAATATTTTCAAAAGAATTGTTGGCTCACATTCTCTCCACTCCTTTGTCTTCCATTAACATTCTTCAATCCTCTCTCTTTGAAAGGCTCTATTTAAAGTGGCCTCTCCTTCTCCTCATCTCTATCTTATCACTCTATTTTCTTCATAGTACTAACACTTGGTAATTATTTCATTTGTTTGTTTGTTTCTTTTTTTATTTTTTTATTTTATTTTATTTTTTATTTATTTGAGAGAGAGAGAATGAGAGACAGAGAGCATGAGAGGGAGGAGGGTCAGAGGGAGAAGCAGACTCCCTGCTGAGCAGGGAACCCGATGCGGGACTCGATCCCGGGACTCCAGGATCATGACCCGAGCCGAAGGCAGTCGCTCAACCAACTGAGCCACCCAGGCGCCCCCATTTGTTTGTTTCTTAAAACCCCTTCCTTATCCTCCAGAGTGAAAGTCCCTTGAGGGTGAGGACCTGGTCTGCTTTGTTTATCACTCGATCACGGCCACCCTAATTGCAGATTGTGAGAGTTCCATAAACATCCATTGGATGAATACATGAATGAGTACAGTCTGCTATTTTAGACACCAATATGCTGTTCAGGTCCCCTTTTTCAGAATTTATTTCCCCAGATGCTGAGAGTGCTCCTGACAAATGGCTCTTTGCTAGTACCTTTGCTGAAGGGAACCACATTGCTCAAAGTCATGGCATTCCTGGGGAGGCCAACCCAGTGAGTAATCAGTGTGGGAGTTACAAGGGCCTGGTCCCCTCTGGACCCAGGACCATTCTGAAGGGTTAACCCAACTTTGGAGCTCCTTGTTGAGCAAGTGGAAGCCTCTGCTGAGACTGCAGAGAACCTCAACTCTCTACCCAATTCTGCTTCAGTTCCTTCCCTTCCATCCCTTTTCTTGGGTGTTCATCCCACGTGCACCCCCAGATAAATCTCCTATTTTAGAATCAGCTTCTTTAGGGAACTCAACTCAACTTGTAACACTTGCTGAAGTTTAATTGATCTGTAAACGGCAACCTGGGATTCAAACAAATTCTTACTGAATTTTAAAGTCAATGCATCTATTTGTTGGAAGTCTTACATGATTCTTTAGTTTTAAAATAAACCCCTGTCCCTTCTTTTCCTTTTTCAGTTCTCTTTACCATTAAAACTGACTTAGAGCAATAGAGTGTTTATTTTACTCATCAAATCTATATGCATCTATTATTTAGTTTAGAATAAATCTATCCAGAAATTTTAGTCTTTGATACATCATTAGGATATCTTTTCTTAAATGCCTACCACCTTTCTATTTGCAATGATCCTCCTGTCAGTAGCAGATGTGACCAGTATTTAAATATGTATAATTATACATATGTATATTTAAGTATTTATGTCTCTGCAAGCCAAAATGCAATGTGTGTTCTTTGGCTTTAGTTTAGGAAAACCTAAAAAAAAAGATTTATTTATTTAGTTGAGAGAGAGAGAGCACAGCAGGGAGGGGCAGAGGGAGAGAGAGTCTTAAGAGTGTAGAGCCCGATGCAGGGCTCAGCGCAGGGCCTGATCTCACAATCCTGAGATCATGACCCTGAGATCAAGACCTGAGCTGAAGCCAAGAGTCAAATGCTTAACGGACTGCACCACCCAGGTGCCCTAAAGAGAAAACCTAAAAATTTAAGGAGGGATATTGGGAAGAAACACATTCTGGAAGAGTTATTTATTTCCAAGAAGCTAAATCAGTTTCCAGGGTGTCTTTTTAAAACATCCCAAAATAATAGCCTTGGAAAATCTAAAGCCTTCGGACTCAACCTAGAATTCAGCTATATATAAGTATTATGGACTTACACATATTATATAAGTAATGGACAAAAATGACCAACCTGAAAGTTTACAAAATGTGATTGCTTCATCTTCTTTGTTTGAAAGTTAAAATTCTTTATTTTATACTGCCATGGCAGGTCCTTAGAAGAGCTTGGTGCAATCATTGACAATTGAGACACATTTTTTCTACATGTTTTCCGTATAAGAGAATGGGAAGCCCTGCAAAATTCTAAGTCTTTGGCCCTCAGCTTGATCATATCTACATAGATTATAGTTCCCATTTTCCCCGGAGGCTTCTTTTTAAATGATGTCTATGAAAGTCTTATATGGTTATGCCTAGACTCTGAGTTCCTTGAGCAAAGGGACCATGTGGGGTTTGGTTGTGTGTCCTCAGGTGCTGAATAAATGCTTGTCCCCTAAATATATGGGAATATGTGTAGGGACACATTTCTGTGTTATTTCCAAGGTTCTCCTTTACACAGCTGCTCAAGTGCAGGAAAACGGGAAAATGATGCAAAATTACAACTATGTTTAATTTCTGCTAACTAAAACATAAAGTCAAGCATGTTAACCTCAGCTGCCGCATTAATTGCCAATCTTCACGATACATCATTAAGAACTGAGCCTAAGTAAATGCAAAATTAGATAAGCAAAGCTATTACCTTCATATGTAGCTAATATAGCTCCTTATTTAATGATTACACAAACTGGAGCCCATGATGAAGGTGATATTTGCATTACTCCCATACTTGTTAAAAGGAAAGCTTGAAGTCTGAAATTTTTCCTGCAGAAAAATTAATGAGCGTGCACAAAGTCTTCCATGGTCTTATATATTCTTGGGCCAGAAACAACCAGGAATGACCCAGATAGTCCTCTCAAGGGGGCCTTTTACACCTCTAGAGCCAGGTCTCACAGAAGTTAGAATCAGGAGCTGCATTTCTCACCCAACACATCTGCTTAGGGCTTGACAGAATGAGGGTAATTGGATTATACCATTCATTCTCTAGGCAAGACCCTTTCCCTATTCATTTTAAAGTATTCTTGTTATGTTTGTTTCCCCTCTGTCTATCCCTGTGGGTTTATGATCACCATCATTACTGCTTAGCATTTCAAAACTCTTACCTATTGTTTATTTTAGTCTCTCGTTACATAACCCAAGGAAGCAGGTCAACATTGCTATTAACATTTCCCAGAAAAATGAAGGAGTAAGGATGCAGAGACTTGCTTAGAAAGGTCCCAGCTAGTGCACAAGGACTCCAAAGCGCTGATAATAGCGTGGACCTCTTGACTACATACCTCTTCCCATCTACCTTTTCTCAGACCTGAGTGAGAAAATCAGTCCCCTTATCAATTAACTCAAGAGCATGGGTTCTGGAACCAGACCAATGTGGGTTACAAATCCAATTCCGACACATAGGGCTACACGATCTTAGGCAAATTTCTTTCTCTCTCTGAGCATGCATTTCTGAATTTGTATAATGGTGAAAACACTGAGCACAGAGTATGGTGATGAAATGATTAAGGCAAAGCTCTTCCCATGGTCTCTGCACATTGCTGTGCTCAATAAAAGGGAAGTCCTTGCTTTGGGTATTCATTTGACTCGCTATTTCTTGTGGATGTATTTTAAGTGCACCTTCTGTTTGTGTTTCTTGGTGGGAGAGAGAAAGAGCAGACAGGGATACAGTGTAGTGTGTGATTCTCTTCTCTGTCTGGGATTCTATTTTGGCACTCTACTTATTCTTTCAGAATTTATGTCTCTCTTAGAAGGGGAAAGGGCAAGTGGTAATGGCTAAAAGAGTCAGGAACAGATGAAAGAGGTAAAGGAGTGATAGAAATTATGGTAAGCACTTTGTCTTCATCCCTAGCCACTTTCACACAAATGCAATTCAAATGATTTGCTACAAGAAATTATATCTTTACAGGTATGAAGCATTGAAATAAAAAGAGGAAAATCAGTATTGCACAAAGAAATCAAAATGACTGTCTTTTTTAATTATTATTAATTCCTTACACCAAGTGCCACCAAGAAGGAGACCTGCCCAGCCTAGCTTTTCCTGACGAATGTGTTGATGTGTAGCCATTTCTGCTGGTGCATTTTTAAGCAGAGCAGCAGGGGATGTCATGTGTTGCAGCAATTGCCATGGAAACCATTGTTGTGGAATGAATAGGAGAGGTTTTAAATCCTTGGTAATGAGCTTGAGAAACTAAGTAGGTCTTCAAGTTTAACTCGCTTGAAAGTGGTTCATATTTCACACAGAGATATCGGAGGCAAAATGTGGGGGGCAAAGGATAAGAGAGAGGAAGTTTCTAAAAAAAATGCAAATAAACTAACCTAGTATGTTACACTTCTACTAGGACTTTTTAATTAAAAAAATACCAACAATGCATAGTATCAAGCCCTAAGCCTTGAGCAACACTTTTGTCTATCGAACAAAGTGTAATTTTGATATATTTCCACTGAAATCAACATTCAATTCACCTCACACAAACCTCAGCAAGTGAGAATGTGAAATATTTTTAAGGCAATTAATTAGCAGGTTTATCTGGATTGTGAGATCCTTGAAAAGGAGGGCTGAGCTTTGTCACCTTTGTATGACCCCAGGTTGTAGAATGTACCATCATAGAATAGAGAGTCTCAATATGTGTCTTATATTAGAATGGTGATCGAGGAATGACCAGTGACTAAGGGATTCCCACCTCGGCCATCAACCGTTTCTGAGGATCTCTCTTCTTCCTTTCCTTTTCATGGTTCTATAATCCTGGCACCTTCTCTCTGACTCAAGACTTTTTCAAGCTGGGTGCCCACTAGGCAGGACTGGTGATAGATGCATTGGAAGAGACAAAGAACAATGGATAAAGGGCCAGAAGAGTAAGCCTTGCTCTTTCCCAGTGGCAGGGAGCTCCTCATCCACCTCTTTTCCCTCAGCCAGAGACACTGTGGCATACATACGTGGGCTTGGGGATATAAAGTGCTTCCTGAATACTTATATGGTGAAGGGGACCCAGACACACTACCCCAAAATGTGCCCCTTTGGTGTAAGAACAATTTTTTTTTTAAAGATTTTATTTATTTATTTGAGACAGAGAGAATGAGAGAGAGAGAGCACATGAGAGGGGGGAGGGTGAGAGGGAGAAGCAGACTCCCTGCCGAGCAGGGAGCCCGATGCGGGACTCGATCCTGTGACTCCAGGATCATGACCTGAGCCGAAGGCAGTCGCTCAACCAACTGAGCCACCCAGGTGCCCCGGTGTAAGAACAATTTTGATCTGAAGGCATTTATTTGAGTTTCTGAAATCTTTGATCTGCCTGAAAGTAGAGCCTCCCCCACAAATTCAACTGTCATAAATCCCCTCCCCAGGCAACTCTGCTCTCTCCAGGCACCACATGCAGCCCCTGCCACATACTATCACACCGCCCATCACTTCATCTAAGGGCCCGCTTAGCTTTCCAAATAGTCCCTTGCTTTCCCATAAGTGCCTTTCTCCTCCTCCCTCTTCCTGCTAAGTTAGGTGCACAGGGGCGCCTGGGTTGCTCAGTTGGTTAAGCGACTGTCTTCGGTTCAGGTCATGATCCTGGAGTCCCTGGATCGAGTCCGCATCGGGCTCCCTGCTCCGCAGGGAGTCTGCTTCTCCCTCTGACCCTCCCCCCTCTCATGTGCTCTCTCTCATTCTCTCTCTCTCATATAAATAAATAAAATCTTAAAAAAAAAAGTTAGGTGCACAGACCCCAAGTCCAACCTAACCCTCCTTTGAGTTACTGAGGACTGGGCACCATATGAATGCAGGGTGTACCTGTTAATAAGCTTCTGTTTTTCTCTTGTTGATCTGCTTTTGTCAGACCAATTTATAGGGCCTGGCTAGAGAACCCAGCAGGGTGGAAGGAAAATAATTCTTCCTCTCTCCCCTACAATGGTAACTTTGTCATTCTCGGCAGGATTTTAAGAGAGAAAAGAAGGTGGTGACAAAGAAGGGCCCTAGGAAGAAGTCTTCACGTTCTGTCTCTTTATCTTTGTTACTAGTGTTTAGCAAAAGTGTTAGAAAGGCTTCCCAAAGGTTCTGTGCTAGAGAGCAAGGAGAGCATCCTTGGCTGAAAGAACCACGATGATAGTGGAGGGCAAAGATGTGAAGTCAACACCTGACCCAGAAACTAAAAGAAAAGAAATGGGAAAGGAAGGGAAGGGAAAGAGGGAAGAAAGGAACAATACCATGGGAAGCTTGAGGAATCAAAGCTTGTAGTTCCTGTGGGTAACCTAACCAATGAGGAGCTTTCCTTTTAAATCATCATATTCCAGTATTCCACAGAAAACACTGCATGGTCTCTAATATGAATGTTCTGGAGCCAGACAGCCTATGTGTCTTAGATCTGCCATTACTTGCTGCAAATTACTTCACTTCTTTATGCTTCATCCTCCTTAAATGTAACAAGTGGATAATTATATAAATAACAAAAAAATTATTGTGAAGATTAAATACAATGATATATGTACATTTTCAGGAAAGTGCTAAAACATAGGAGTTTCAATAAAAAGTGATCAATAACAGTGAGTATGGTTATTCATCTCTAATTGCACAGACCTGCTCCCTTTTAGTCTTCACTGAACTAGAAACCCAGACCTGGCTGCAGAGTTGTCATTTCACAGTTTTATATTGGGAATCTGCTCTTCCTCCCTACTCCACAGAAGCTTAGGGGGGATGGAGAGAAGAGAGATGCCAGAGGGCAAGAGTGTTGTTTTAGTGCTATTTTAGAGCTATTACTGCTGGAAATACAGCAATTTGAAAATCCTGTCCTGCTAATAACTTCTACATCTGGGGAAATTCTCAAAGGAATTCTAGGCAATGACCAGCAGAGTTGATTGGTCATGTTAGTAGGTTTAGAGCCCTCTGGTTAATGCTGGAATTGGAGTTCACAGCTTAGATTTTCTCTGCAGAATTTAAGATTGAGATTGCACCACTCCCTAGCTAGGCTCATAAAGAAATGAAGTCAAGAAGAAGTGGGGAGCAAGATGGCTGCATCCATAGCCAGATCTTAGGTCATAATGCCTCCTTCTCAGTGAAGTTGACCTCATCTGTCCTGTCTTAAAATACCATACCAACAACCCCCTATTTCCTGGCTTCATTTTTCTCCTTAGCACTTATCACCTGAGATACCCAATGTTTTCCTTATTTAACTTGTTAATAAGAATCACTCACAACTAAAATGTAAATTCCATGAAGAAAGGGATTTTGGTCTGTTTTGTTCACTGGTTTATCTCAGCAACTAAAACTGTCTGGGATAGAGAAGACACTCCTAGTATATTTGTTGAATGAATGAAGTAGAAGAAAGGGCATGAAGCATGTCTGTGTACCTCGTAACACAGAGTTGGCCACGCAACTAGTAAACCCCAGCCTGATAAATGGCCTGGGATGCTAACCTGTCAGGTAAGTCTTCTACTGGGATCAGGTGGCAGTGTGGCTGGGAAGGGGAGAGAACAAACAGACATGATTCTGCTGGAGAGAGAGGAGGCTGAGAATTTCTTTGTAAGTGGAGGGAACAAGTGAGAGAATCAAAGGAGGGTATGACAGGTGACAGAACACCATCCCCAATCCCATCAGGACAGGAAAAAGTATATGCTGGACTAAAGTTATGTTCTGGACTCCTTTTTCCATGGGGCATTACATGGTTAGGCTCTTTGTTAGTAATAGTTCAGTGTGTTTCAGAGGCATACACATTATGGTAGCGACGTGGAAATATAAATTCTATGTTTTGACAAAAATAAGCATGTATGTTTTAGTATGCCTGTATTTGATTTATGCCTACCTATCATTCTTTTGAGGAAAGAATAAGGAAGTGGAGAACTGTGCACCTCAGAAGGAATGGATTCAGAATAAAATTCCTTTGCATGGGCTGCAGGATGCTAGTAAGTAACAGCTATTCTTGGAAAGTTGACCTGAGTTTTGGGAAGTCTGTCCAGTCATAACAGAGATAAATCAGATTGAGGATTTCATGACATTGAGACTTCATTCAAGATTTCCTCTTTTACTTGGTTAATTGGTTGGAAAGCCAACCTAAAGCAGTGTGAGGTTGGCTTTGTAGTATATATTTTTTAGAAGCACAGAGAGCTATCAGAGACTTCTAAAGCTTCATCAAACAGCAAATTTGCATTCAATAACTATTTCAGTGCACATTTTTATACTCCCAGAGCTCTTTACCAAAGATCACAGCTAAGGTTGTGGAGGTCTTGGAGACAAGGGGAGAATATGGCAGGTAGCAGAGAGTGGTCCATAACTGAGCAAAGGGAAGCATGCTTCGCTCCTTTCCTTTTGCCATTGGCATAAATCCTACCTTGTAATTCCCAGGTAGGCCATTTAATTGGGTTAGAGATTTAGATGGTTTGTAATTAATAAAGAGTTAAGAGAGCCTTTACAAATAACACTTTGCTGGAGGGGTCCTTCCTTCAATTTGCATCAGTGTATTCACTGACCACTGATGTTGCTTGAATTGACATGGTGACTTTTATGCAAAGTCAGTTCTATATTACCCACCTGTTCTCATGCACACTTGATTTAAAAACAAACAAAATAATTGGTATTTTTATGAGCAGCTACTGTATGTCAAACACTGAGCTAGGCACTTTACATTTGTTTTCCTTAATCTTTCTAACATCCTGTGGGGTGTCTAACTGATGAGGAAATTAAGACTCAAAAAGTTTAATAACTTGCTCAGGGCCACACAACTAATGAATGCTAGATTCAAAGCCAGATTTCTCTAGCTACCAATTTCATTTTATTTTGCCATACTTCAAGCCTCTCAGAAGAAACACTGCTTTTCCCAAATCACCAAGAAGTGGTCAGACATGCTGAGTGTTGGTGGTAGAAGGGGATTTGAATATCGTGGTACTTATTAGAATTTGTCTTTAGATGGATGATTATTTAAACTGTCCTCAGCAGCATACACATTTTTTAATTTTTTAGTAACCACATTAAAAAAGTGATAAGAAACCATTAAAATTAATTTTAGAGCATATGGAATTTGGAGAACCTGGGTGGCTCAGTTGGTTAAACATCCAACTCTTGATTTTAGCCCAGGTCTTGATCTCAGGGTTGTAAAATTGAGCCCAGCATTGGGCTTCACGCTGGGTGTGAAGCTTGCTTAAGTTTCTCTCTCCCTCTCCCTCTGCCCCTCACCGATGCACCCCCGCCCCTGATTGTGCTCTCATGCTCTCTCTCTCTCAAAGAAAAAGTATATGTAATTTAATGTCTAAAATATTACTACTTCAACATATAATCAACACAAAAAGGATTAATGCAATATTTTATATCATTCTTGTATTAAGTCTTGGAGAAATCCAGTGTGTATCTTATACCTACAACATATCTCAATTCAGATTACTACCTTCAAAGTACTCAGTAGCCACATGTGGCCAGTGACTACCATCTCAGACAGCAATTGTGGAGAGTCAGGTGAGGCTGTCATCTTGGTGTGTGATATATTTGTTGCAGTAGTTTGCTGAACTGTAAATTCTTGAATTAACAGTGTTTGCAAGATAGATGTAAGTGTTAGAGTGCGTGTGTGTGCGTGTGTGTGTGAGTGTGTACACTCACCCAGGGAGGTGGAGAGGAGGCAGAGTTTAACTTGTTTAATGTACTAAATGGTGCAGGGTATACTCTATGCCAAACAATGTGGGCTATTTATAAAAGCCACAATCTGGGTCATTCCCAGCACAAATTGCTAATACACAGGTTATATTTACAACTGAGCAAATCCAATTTTGTATTACACTAGAATTATCCTCATGAGTATAAAAAGGTCCCAGCTCTGAACAAATATAACTAGGGTTCATGCTTTTGCTTCCTGCCCTAGTATATTATTTATTTACCAATGATACATAGACTGTACAGACACAATATTTTTTTCTTTTTGGTAAATGGCAATCAATATAGAATGGAGACTGAACAGCTACCATGGCTTGGTGTAGACTTTAAGGTGAAAATTATTTTAACTGTATCATAGATAAAGTAAAAAACAGAATAGACTTTTTGGTGTCCCACATTTCTATATTTTGCTAATATAGCTTTCTAATTATTCCTCTTGAGATTCTACTTTTAGTTGTTTGTTCATGACACTTTGCTAAAACTTACCTAACCTTTGTTATATATATACATATATCTGTATAGCAATGGTGTCACCCTAGGGCTTGCCCTTGGCAAATTTGGAAGCAAGTTAATCTTGGCATGTTTCACTTTCCTTTTCTAGCCCCTTCATTCTCTGACCTTCTCCTTGTGATTCTAATGTCCTTCTACCCCAACCCCACTGCATCCTGTTCTCTTATACCCAATATATACATTGTGCTGTCTGTGGGCAAAACCATGTCCTATGTATAATTCAATTTTTAAAGTCTTCTAGGATTATTTGCATCTTAAGCTTTCTATTTCATGGTGGAAGAAAACTAATGAGTATCAGACATTGGTAAGTAGCTGGAAGGGATGTGTGTGTGTGTGTGCGTGCGTGTGTGAGTGTGTACCCTCACACAGGGAGGTGTCCATATCTGGACTTAGTGATGTAAGAACCACGTGAAACAAGGTCAAACCAGGCAAACAGAGGGAACTTCATTCAGAGAAATAGTTTGGCTGAGAAGCCAAACAGGGGTTACTGAGATAACCCAAAGACTGGTAACTAGAAAATTGGATAGCACTTAGTGTGGGGGGATCAGGGAAGAAGACTGTGTTTGGACCAGGGTACCAGAGGGTAGCTGGAAGCAAGGCAGCTGGAAGCAAGGCAGACCTGTCCTGCAGCAACTGGAACTCTAGGAGAAACTGTTTAAGACAGAGAAGCACCTGGCTTGTCTTCCTGCCATCTACTCTACATAGCCTCCCAATGGCCAAACTCAGCCAGAAGTCGTCTCTACAACAAAGACTGCAGGGGCCAGCTTCTCTGTAATTAGAGCAGAGTGGAAGAAGGGCAAAATGTGATGTTCTGATGTTGGAGGCATACCCTGAGTGCTCCATGTGAAGAATGAGGCGTATGAGATCTGAAATGTGCTGTGCGCACACATCTGGGCCAGATCATTCTGTCACGTGTCAAGGATAATGAGATTCGCTAATTCCCTTTCCTTTGTCCCCTGGATCTAGGCTACTGTCAAATCCTGTTGCCTTTACCTCCTCAGTAATGCCTGAATCAGTTCATGCTTCTCCTTTCCTACCATTACCACTCCAGTCCAAGCCACTGATGTCTCCTGCTTGGGTTACTGCAATTACTGCCTACCATCCACCAGCATCCATTCAGACTTGAGCCACTTTTTAGTCTGTTCTTTACACTGGAGGCAGGGTAATAATCTTCTCAAACTGTGAAAATGATCATGCTGCCTTTAGAGGGATCACTTTGTATTGTGTAGGCAAGGACCTGCCTGGTCTGGCCCCCACTGACCTCTCCAAGCACACCCTGCCCATTATGCTTGCCTGAGCTCTTTCTGCTCCAGGTACAATGAGGACCTTCTTTAGGCTTTGAACTTGTCATGTTGGCTCTGCTATGGGGCTGCCGCCTATACTGCCCTCTTGTCTCAAATGCTCTTTTCCAGTTGATCTCTGCTCATCTCTCAGATCCCAGTTTAGTCATTTCTTCAGGGAAGTCTTCTCTGACTTCCCTAACTAGGATATGTCTCTCTCATCCCAACTTTGAAAGCAGAGACCTTATCCCCACTACCCCCTTCTTTCTAGGCATAGAAGGTGCTATGGACTGAAAAATATTCCCCAACATATTCATATTCATATTAACATATTGAGTCATCTTGAGACTTAAGATGCAATGCGATTTGCCTTGCTGGGTTTTGGCTTGCTTGGGACCCATCACCCCTTCCTTCTTTTCTATTTTTCCCTTTTGGAATGGGAATGTCAATGCTCTGTCTGTCTCACCACTGCATTTTGGATGCACACAATTTGTCTCATTTCACAGGGTCACATCTCAAGAGGAATTTTGCCTCAGGATGAATTATACCTCAAGACTCCCTCACATCTGATTTAAATGATATTTAGATGAGCCTTTCGACTTTGGACTTCAGACTCCATGCTGGAATGATTTAAGACTTGTGAGGTTGTTTGGGTGGAAGGATTGTAATTTGTAAGTGAGAAGAACATAAATTTTAAGGGTCAAGGGGCAGAATGCTATGGGCTGAATTGGGTTTCCTCAAAATGAAAACGTTGAAGCCCCAGTGTGATGGCATTTGGAGATGGGGCCTTTGGGAAGTAATTAGTTTTAGATGAGGTCATGAGGGTGGGGCACTCATGATGGGGTTAATGCCCTTATAAGAAGAGAGCCAGAGAGCTTGCTCCCCCCTCTCTCTGCCATGTGAGGACATAATGAGAAGGTGGCCATCTGTAAGCCAAGAAGAGAACCCTCACCAGGGAACCAACTCTGCTAGCACCTTGATCTTGGACTCCTAGTCTCTGGAACTGTGAGAAATAAATGTTTGTTATTTAAGCTGCCCAGACTATAAAATTTTGTTATGGGAGCCTGAGCAGACTAAGACAGAAGGTGCTCCATAAATGGAGAATTAATGAATAAACAATGCTAACAGGGAAATGGCAGCCAAACCAGCTAGAAGGTTCCCTTGGGATCTGTCTCTGATCCCTGATTCACATAACGTGAAATAGCCTTTTCTCCTTTTTATCCATTAGGCAGGGTGTGAATCTGTTTTACAGCACCCCACAAAACACTTAGAGGGCTCCTTTGAGGTCAGAGCAAACTGTTTCATTTCACAGCCTGAAGCATTTTGCTTCTTTATCCTCCCTGACATGGTGGGTGTGAGTTTACACCTGGAAATAGGATCCACCTCCAGGAGGTATTGAAGGACAGGCCACATGAGGTTTTGTCCTTGGGAGAACAAATATATCGGGCAAATCTCCATTTATTTTCTGCTAGTCTCCATTAGGAAAAGCTGCAGGCAAGAAGGATACTATGTACTTCTCTCACTCCCACACAGTGCCTTTCTTTACTTAAAATTCTTTATTTCTTGCCATCCATTCATTGCTAGGTTACATTTTCTGGAACAATAGGCTACCATTTAGCTTCTCTCTCGAAGCCTCACTGTGCCTCAACCCAAGGACTCGCCGCCATGAAGTATTATTGCACAGTTTGGAGAGGCACGTGGCTCTCCCAAATGGACTTTCATTTGCACTGATCAACAGCAACCACAAAAGCCTCGTGTCAGAGATACAAGGCAACCTCTTTGTCTGAAACCACCCCCTCCTCTTTTGTTTTCTTCCAGAGCTCACTGTGCATTATGTTCCACATGCTCTTCTCTGTGCCTCTGCAGATGTGAAACTTTAAATGCAGGGTATTTAAAAATAATAAGAAAAAAAACACCCAGAAAATTACAGAGCTTTGTAGTTGAGCAGCATGCGTCTCCCTAAAGAGCTCTGTATATCAAGAGTTCAGATGGTTTATGGATTGTTGATTTGAGCTATCTGGATGACAGAAGGAAGGGGGTCAGAGGGGAGGGAAGTTAAATATCAACACTGGAAAGTACCTGAAAACCAGCTCTCCCAGACCCTGTTCCTACTCAGCAGAAACACATTAAATAGATTTGTGTGGGAGGCCAGGATTCTCCACTTGAGGATCTTGCTTGAGGATCTTGCTGTCAAGGAAGGGCCTTGTGGACATGCACACTGGGGCCATGGAAGGGAAATCACGCCAGCTCCAACTACATTCCAGGGACTAAGTATTAGTACCTATGCTTGTCTCAGTCAGTTCTCATCAAAATCCTATGAAATAGTGAAGTTGACATTTACCTCTCCAGTGGAAGTTGGGGGCACCACCGTGCACCCCACCTTCAGGACCAAGGCACTCAATCCCCCAGCCACCAAGCTGAAGGTTCACATGGATGACCTTCAATTACAGGGAGTCTCCTGGCACAAGGACTTGCCTCCTTCCCTTCCCTGGGGGCACTCCTTTCCTGGAGGCATCAGGTCAGTGTTGGGGTACAAAGACCCAGCCCTCTGGCCTCAATTTGGGGCAACTCTAAAGGGTCATCCTAGCTCCAGAGCTCTCTGTGGAATCACCAGGGGCCTCTGTTATGACTCTCTTGTGGTTCAACTTCTCTCATGGCCCAATGGCGCTTCTTTCACTTCTTTACTGACTTTATTCCTGAGAGCTTGCCTACACCCCACCCCTTGTAAATCTGCTGCTTGCAGATAGCCATCTTAGGGGCTGTTGCCCAGGGAACCTACCTGGTGTGAGTTGTGTTCCTCTAAAATTCATATATTGAACACTTTGCCCCCCAGAATGTGACTGTATTTGGAGATAAGGTCTTTAAAGGGGTGATTAAGTTAACGTGACGTTTTTAGGATGGGCCTTAATTCAAAATGACTGGTGTCCTTATAGGGGGAGGAAATTTGGACACACACACAGAGATACCAGACACTGTACACACTGAGGGATGACCATGATGACAGACAGGAGCTTCCATTTGCAACCCAAGGAGAGAGGCCTCTGAAGGAGCGAACCCTGCCCACACCTGCCTCCAGAACTGAGAGAAACTACATTTTTGAAGCTTAACCACCCAGTCTGGGATACTTTGTTATGGCAGTACCATTAAATTAATACACCACCTAAGACATCTTCTCTAGTTCCTCTCTCTGTCCATTTTACAAATGAGAACCTGAGGGTCAGAAAGGTTAAATAATCTGCCTGAGGTCTCAGAACCTGAAAGTAAGAGTCCTGAGCCAAAGTCCACACCTTTCTGCTACCAGAGATGAAATCTAAACTTCCTATTGCCACCTGCTTATCCTTCTGTAACCACTATTAACCCTCACTACAGACACTAAGAACTAAATTACACTCAATATCATTTAACCCCTGGCCAGAATGAAGGCTCCTTCTAACTGGGGTTGATCAAGAGGAACAAGCTACAGATTGCTATTTATTTGCTTTACTAATCATTAAAGAAAGCATGTTCCCCTAACCCCAAACATACTTAGAAAATTCAAGGCAATATACAACTTGAAAAATAATTATGGGAAGTAAAATGGATACTTATTTATGAAAACTACAATAACTTTAAACCAATATCAAAAGACAGATTAAGAAAACCTTGATGAAATTTCTCAGAAATAGGAAATCATGATCTACTCTTAGCCAAGGGAAAATTATTGATCCATTGAGGCAGACAAAAACCTACTTATATTTAGGGGTGCCTGGGTGGCTCAGTCGGTTAAGTGCCCAGCTCTTGACTTAGACTCAGGTCATATCTCAGGGTTGTGGGATCGAGTCCCTCGTTGGGCTCCTCTGTGATCAGTGCGGAGTCTGCTTGTTCCTCTCCTTCTGCTTCTCCCCTGCTATCTCTAGAACAAATAAATTGAAAAATCTAAAAAATACCCTACTTATATTTAATTTTGCAAAACACTGTGATCCCCATAACATAAAATAAGTTCAGTTCAAGTCTTCAATGTTCAAACATGTCAAACATACCAAATTATTTGTACTACTAGGATATTTATTACCATATATATATTCATAATTAAAGCTAAAACCTTATTAAAAGGGCTTACAGGCTCATCTCTCCAACTGTCACTACTCCCTGTCCTCGGAAAGAAAGGCTGATGGTTATCTAGGTATTCAGGGGGTGTGAGGCTGAAACCTGGGGCTGAGACTGTGACAAATCCCCTTCAGGAGGAAACATCAACCAGCACCTGCATTTTGGCAGGGGTAATTATAAATAGGGAGGTTGGCAGTGAATGATTTTGGATTGTATGTTAGGCTGGGAGGGACCTTGGAGACGCTCTAGTCCACTTAATAGATGAGGGAGTGGGCCCAGAAAGATGAAATGATGTGTTCGCAGTCACCCGCTCATTAATTTGGGAGCCAGGGCTGGAGCCAATGGCTCCCGGCTGCTCATCTGGGGATCTCTCCCCAATGACTTGCTGCCTTTTCTTTCCACAGAAACTGAACTTAAAATAAAAAGGTAACCAAATTAAAGGAAAGCCAAGAATAATCTTTAGAATAGATTTTTTGTGAGTGGTGTTCATCTTTGCATGTTGTAGGTGGGATTAATTTATACACCACGCTTGTATTCTATGTCCCACAATATAATATTAGCTCTTTGAGGGTGGGATGATAGATATTTTATATAGAACAGGTCAAAACTTGCTCAAAACAAAGGTTAGAGCACAAGGGGCCCAATAATTTCACCTGTCTGATGAATCAGGTTCCCAGAAAAATGGACACTGCTGAGATGACAAAAAACATCATTGCGCTAAGGCTACTTGCACTCTTTGCTGTTTTAAGAATAAAGCAGTGCAATTTTGTGGGGAGGGGACCAGCAGGAGTGAGAGACTGGGTGACTCACACTTGGGTCAGTGACTCCTGGTGACATAAGAGGCAAAGGCTCTAGACACTTGAAGAATAAATTGCCCATTGAAAAGACACTGAAATATAAGGCATACGAAAATATAAGGCATGTTTCTGTGCTCTGTGCTTGAATATCCTGTGGTATTCATGAAGCAAGCTCACATTTATCTCTTATTAGCTATTTTGCTGGAAAAATCAGTGGATATAAAATATCCTGCTGTCTAAGACATATTTCTGACAGTTGTAGGACCAATTGAGGTGATTATTGTGTGGTGTGGTAACCCGGTCTACAGCCTGGCTTGTCAGATAGCCTCAGGTGGGGCTATAGTTTTGGCAAAACAATGACAAGGGTGCAGTGGAAATTTGTGGATAGACAAGTACTTGGGTAAGGGTCAGGATTCAGAACACTTGTCTCTCCAAGATTCCTCCTCCCTGCCCACATACATACCAAACCATTTTTATTCATAGGTGCTTCCTTGAAAATCGAGTTTCAAGGCACCATTAAGGAAAACAAAATGTCTGTGAGATACCTCTTCCCTCCCTTTTCACTTTTTGGGGGAGGATGGTATCGTGTCCTTTCCTGACAAAAGTCAGGAAAATAATTTACCTACAACATATAAATTCATTCTAATGTAGCCTGTTCTTGACTAGAGAGTAATTATGGCGTATAATTGTCTGGGTGAGCTAGCTCATTACCCTACAGTACATATCCTTTCAGAGAAGAAGGGGGTCGCACTTTGACCCACACAAACACTTATAACCAGTTTACTTATAATGTAGTCAGCTTACCGTTAAAAATACAGGGTTCATCTACCTAAGTGTCCTGGATGTAAACTCACTAATGACCATGAAAACCCTCTCCCTGCCATCTGCATCAACTAGTCCAAATTAACCAAAATCCAGATGAACTTTTGAAAAAGATATCTACCTGAACTCTGTAAACAAAAGCATCTGTTATGCTATTTATAGATACTTTATCAAAATTCAGTGGGTACAATTAGCAATATAGAGATTATTTGGTGATGACCGCCACATTATCCTGCACTGGATGAATTTGCATAACACCCTGCATGACAATCTGTGGGAATGGCTTTCATGTTTAGTGGCAATTTGGTAGAGAACTGCCATTGGATATACGGCCCCAGTGCTTTGAAAGCTGTTTTGAATGGATTATTGGTGCCAGGTAACTTAGGTATGAATAATTTTTTAAAAGTGCTTGTTAGATTTCTTTCCCTGATTGTTATCAGTGTCGTCCTATATCCTGAGGGGTTTTTAGCACAAGGTCTGTTCTCTGAACTTCTCACTGGATTGTTATCTTTCTCCAGGAGCATAGCCAAAATTACACACCTCCTCTGGGGACGTATTCCCACTTGTCTTGGTGCTTTTAACCACAGACATGGCCTTATTTTAATATGCTCTTCATTTAAAGGCTGCTTCTGCTAGAACTCATGCATCCGCTGTTATTATTCCTCAGTGCACTGCAAAATGTCTCTTCGAGGGGCTTTGCTACCTCACTCATCTTAAAAGTATGAACTTCTCTGTTTTTTCTTTTTGTTTTCTATTTGAAGATTTACTCCTTCTTAACATAAAAAGATTATATACTTTTATTTTGAGGATGATATCACTGTAACAAAAGCATCGCTTTATTTGGGGCTTTGTGTTTTATTCATTTTTCTGATTCACTGTTGAGAAGAATGCAGTGGATGATCAGCTCATTCTTAATATGATAGGAAATCTTTGTCCTTAATTAAAACATCCTTTTTCTTACTTAGAGAAGCACACTTGGTGTCATTTCTTTATAGTGGACCTTGTTTGGGTTTCTTTGGATTGTAGGCAGAAATACAGTTAATCCAGTTATAGGATGACTAGCCAGACTAGATTAAGTAGAATATTTATAGCTAAGAATATCTGCTGTAACCTGAGTGGGGATATGTAATTGAATTTTTTTATACACACACAGATGCATGCACGCACACACATGCACACAGACCTGCCTACACACATCTCCATAGATCAGGTCTGGCTTTCAAAATAAATCACAAAAGAATACTTTAAGGTAGAAATGGGCAACCTTACATAAAAAAAAAAAAATTAGAAAGCATCATCTTTCAGGTTTTATTGTGGTCTCTCATTTTATTCATCAAGTGTTTGAGGAGAGCCAAGGAGTTGCGGGGGCTGATTGCTTAGTTCTATGTGTGTATTGAAGAGAAACAGAAAATCCATTGAGATGTGTGCATTACGGTGATTAGGAATCCAGGTGCTTCAGGTTTAAGAATTTTAAAGATGACTTTGGACAAAATATTTTCTTTTAGGTGTAGAACCAGACACTCATTCAAGGGTCCTAGAAAGAACTGAGTTTATTTTGCCACTTTTTGCCAATAGAATATAAATAATGAATTATTTTATATGTATTATTGGAAGGGCTGTTCAGATTTGTTTCAGTACTGATTGGCGAGCAATCTCTTACAATTCCATTTTAATTCCACATGTGGCTTCTGAAAGGAAAATACTCCTCTCTCTTCTCTCTGCACAGTTAAAGGTGAGAAGGGCTTGCAGAATTTTAGGCTTGCTCTTTTCTTCTTTTCTTCTTTCAGTTTTCCACTTGTTTTTGTTTTGTTTTGTTTTTTTTCTATGCAGCCATCACTTTGGTGTATAATACTAGAAGTATTATACAAATAGTCTTCTACATGGAATCTTTTAATTTTACTTTAAAACGCTTTTTAAGTCTATACACAGATCTATGCACAAATATCACATATATATTACCTGTGTAGCTCTCTGTCAGGTATAATGTCCACTGAAGCCCAGAGAGGGAGGTGATTTGCCCAAACACTTCGTCCGATAACTGAGTCAGGTTAGAGCCCACGTTTACCAAGCTGCACACTATCCTTGCTGTGCTGTATGTAACGGGATATTCCTCACATCCACTCTCCTGTGACCCTTTTCCTGGTCCCAAATTGCTCCCTTCCAGGAGGAGTGAGTAAGCTCGTCGCCTTGGCCAAACACTCCATACCTTCTTCAGCATTTTACTGACATTACCAATGGATAATGTGCTTCTGGGTTTGTGCTTATCTGGTAGCTGGAAGGAGCCATTGTTCTATTTTATGTTAGAGTCCAATTTTAACACTGGTCACTAGCACTTGTTACATCAGGACATTCATAGGTAGGATGCTGGCATCCTTTTAATTGTGTTCTCCTCCTTTAACATCTTTAGAACATATATCTGTACTTGTTGTGGGTACATAATTGAGTCAGGTTCCCAAATGCAAGCACTTGTGTTAGCTTTCATATTAACTTTGTGTTAGAAAGAGTCAATAAAATCACAGCTAGAGCCATATCTTATTAGGGGCTCATGTATTTCTCAAGGCAAAACTCACTGGATGCTTAGTGTTGAATTTGTTTGTCATTCGCTCAAGTCATTGAAAAATGGTATCTCACACAAAAGACTGTAGGACTCTCTGAAGGCAGGGGCATTATATTCTACTTCTTTTATCATAATGAACAGAGCTGGTTCTCAGGGGAAAAAAAGTATTGTCTATCTGTGTTGTCTATATTTGAGATCCTCTGGGATATGTTTGCTCTTCTTGAAAACAGAGCCATCTATTAACAGAATGAAATGTTGTAGGCTATTGCGTAGGTCACCAGCTGCTGAAAAGGAGCTCAGTCTTTGGGAGCAAGCAAATTGAACAGGTTCGTTATTCTCCAGTTTACTTGTGCAGTAATTTTGAGATCTGAATTTTAGTTTGAAAATGGAACGAGAAATTCTCCCCTCCTTCTTTTTCAGCTAAGACCTTAGCCAAACTTTGACATTTCCTCTGCGGGCATGATTGGGGATAAGGCCAACGGTTTTTCTACCTCTTGGCTCTGCACCACTAGGCAAATAATAAGTAGTAAAAGAGAGATCAGCACCAGGAAATTCAACAGACATCTAATCTGCCAGAAATCAAGACTTTGACCTGATTCACAAACCTGCTCCAGTGAAAGAATCTGCTGAGAGCTGGAAGACTCTTTTCGAGAAGGAAGCCGCCTTCCATGCTGGGAGAAAATGAATGATTCTAGGAGAGTCTTCTGCCTGAGAGATTAAATATACAAGCTGACAATGGCCAGACCATATATAAAAATAGGACTGTGACCTACTATCTGCAACAACCAGTCCAGGAAACTGACCTACTGTCCTTAGTAACCAGCTCTGGAGGCCAGCTATCTAGAAGCCAGACTTATAGAAAGCCATATCAGTATTTCTAGAAGACAGTCCAAAAAGCCAAACAAGAACCCGTTTAATGACTGGCCTCAAATGACCAGGACTGGATTGACAACTGACAGTGTTCCTAATTTTTGTCTCTGCTTCTGACTGAGAACCAACCAGAAAAAGCCAAATGTGCACCTCTAACCAATCACATGGGGTGACCCACTTCCAATTAGCCTGCCTCCAGCCTCCCATGTCAACAGCATCCAGTCAGGGCACATCTGAACCTTTCCCTTTCGTCCTTCATGCACCTTTCCCACTCAGCTCCCTGAGTCTTAGCCACAACATAAGAGATGGCAGCTGACTCTTTTTCCTCTAGCAAACTCTGAATAAATCACCTGTGTCTGTTCTCATTTGCTTGCTCTTCGTTTATTTCCACGTGCCCCAAAGTTTCTTTCCCTATCTTGTTGTATAGCAGTTAAGTATGGGCTGTGGAAACACGCCAGTCGCCTGTGTCCTTTGGTAGGTTACTTAACCTCCAGGTGTCAGAATCCTCATTGTAAATGAGGTTGATCACTGCATTTGCTGCATAAGGTATGTGAGTTAGATGACTCAATGCCCATGAAAGCATCTAGAACTATTTATTATAAGTGCGACTGTGAGCCATTTTATCAGCCCTATTACAATTAAGTTCATTGTCCCATTACTCATTTCTTTGACCTGCATTATCAGGTATAAATCCTGATAAGATGTAAATCCTATCTGAGGAGGCAGCACTGGAAACTGTTGACATTTATTCACAAATTAACCTGAATTAGTAGATAAAATTTATTAACCTAGGAAGAATCCTGAAATTTTATATCAGCAAGTCTTGAGAAAGGCTTTACATGTGTGGGTCTTCAGGGTAGTGAGGTTGCTGGGACTTCAGTGGGCATCAAATGAACACCGACAGGGCAAGAACAATGAGAGGACACTGAATTTTTTAGGATGTGGTTGTGGTTGGGGGTGGGGGTGGGGGAGGATGTTTGGGAATGGACACCAGCACTGCGAAATCCATCCACTTAACGAGGCCAGGATTTTCACGGTGGACACAGTCCTGGTAGCCTCATATGTTTTAATAATTGGTGGAAGTAGATGGACTGCCTTCTCCAGAAGGAATCCAGGGCTCCCTGTGCAGATTTTCTATTTCTGTTCATCAGGAAGTTATCTCAAGAATTTATCATTTGTAACATTCACCAATTTGGTCTCAGGATCAGCCTTTCCCTCCCTGCTGTTCTGCAACCTCCTGTTTAGTCAGGAATCACTGTGTGGGTAGGCAGGTCTTCTAGAGTTAAAGAATTAAAAAACAAACAACAACAACAACAACAAAAAACCGTTTTGCTCTGTCAAAAGGCAAACCCAGCTTAGGCATTTGCTAGAAAATAGGCAAAGCATGAGATTTCTCTTGATGGCAACTGTGAACAGTCCCCTTAGCAGAAAGTTCCCGAGAGGATGTCAGTTCAAGCCTCAGAGCCCAGACCTGTGTGCAGCAGATAAGGAGAGCACAGGTGTGAGAAGCCAGGAGCATGCAGCCCTTTGTCTCACATTAAACTGAACCTGTTCCTGGGGAGTTCGGTTTGGGGGTAGATGTATTATGCTGTGTGTGCCGACATGCCTGCTTCCAGACTCTCTGATGAAATAGCTTGGACTTGATCTTGAAGAATCAAAACTTCACCTTGACTTAAAGGTGAACCTAACTGAGGAAGGTTGCCTCCAGCAAAAGAAGTTACATGGTTCTTCATATCAACTCTGCTGTTCAAAACTGAGACACTGAGCAACAGGAATTATTACTACCTCAATCTTTTTTGGAAAGAGATGGAGTATAAGTATTTAAAAACCAAAAAAACAAAAACAAAAAACCCACCCCAAAACAAAACAAAAACACAAACAAAAAAACCCCAGTGGAGCCAGAGAAATCCCATTCCCCCTTTACCTCTGCTGAAATACTCTTGTTTCTTAAAATTTGTTAGAACTACACCTGGCAGTTTTCCCTGAGTACCCGGGGGAAAGGAAATAAAAATCTAGGAAAGATTCCTTTATTTAGCCTGACTTATTTTCTTACTTTCTGCTTCAAGTAGCCAAGTTATTTACTTTGAAAGCTTCTGTAACTGAACATGTATATTTGCTGAGCTATTTCAAATGGGTTCTATTATGCCTCAGCCTTTTTCAGTGATGGCCTTTGCACATAGTTCTAATGCCTGGTGGTACAATTTCTAACTGGGAGGTGTTCTCCATGCGGGCTGAATAAAAGCAGTAGCACGGTGTAGGAATAAAAATAATCTCTTCAGAGTTGGTATTCCAGAGTTTCCCGTTGAGCTCCAACAGCCAAGTTCATGCAGCCCGGTTCAGGGAGTGTGCCCTTCCTGGTGTTGCCTTTGCCATATGGGTGGTGGGAGTGAACTTCCTGCCCCAACTTCCTTTGCTGCAGTTGTGATGAGAGAAATCCTAATGGGTGAGTAAAGTAGCACAGAGAGGGAGGGTCCTGGTTCTTTGGATGCCATAGAGTCCCTCTCAAGTTAGCCAAGCAATTGGCCTGAACCTTCTGCACTGGCCAACCCCATAGAGACCCAGGGCAAAAACTAAACACTGATCCCTAGGGGTGATCAATGAGGATTGTGCTAAGTCCTCTTATATAGATTATCTCTTTTGGTATTTACAAAAACAGAATAGGTACTGTTACTTTTTTTTCTTTTTAAGATTTTTATTTATTTGAGAGAGAGAGAGAGAGGGAGCATGAGCAGAGGGAGAGGGAGAAGCAGACTCCTGCTGAGCAGGGACCCTGGGGGCGCAGGACCCCAGGATCATGACCTGAGCCGAAGGCAGACACTTAACTGACTGAGCCACCCAGGTGCCCCTACTTTTTCTTTTATAGGTGAGAAAAGGCTCAGAGAGGTTAAGAAACCTTCCCTAAATCTCAAAGCAACACTGTAACTCTAGGATCACTACTCTTAACCACTTCATCAATGACTTTAGGGCCAAATCCCAGAAATCTGGAACGTGAAATAGATATTCGTATTTTTAAAGCATCTGGATGATTCTGTTATGAATCAGTGGTCATCAGACTACTGAGAAACATTGAACTATATTACCATTCACTGCCCTGCTGCTATTTATTATATACATTTGTATCCTACTTGTTTCTTAAAAAAATTTGGGAAAGATTTTAAAAAAGATGTCACCCAAACAAAAAGGTTAAAAAATACTAGGGAACATCAGAACTAATAAGGAGACCAAGAGACCAAAAAAAAAAAAAAAAAAAAAAATGCTTTGTTCCAGTTAACAGGACCAGGAGCAGTGGTATTTGTTCAGCATGATCAATCTCTTTTCCCCGATATTTCTTCTTTCCTTCTTCTTTTCCTATATGCATAGCACACATGGCTGTTTTGAGATTTCCAATCTCGATGCCAAACTGTCACTCATCTCTCTTCTCTTCTGTAGAATGTTCTGGGCTGGGCATTTAATCCCTGACTATATTATGACTAGGCTGGGCTTTCTAGGGGGCACATGAGGTTGACCCTAGTGGTAGATGATAGAGGAAAGCCAGGAGGGCAGATAGAGAGAGAGATGTAGGGGTTTAATCACAGACATGTGGGACCAGGCATGGCATGCAACAAAAGCTGGAGGGACCAGTGTACGGGTATGTGCTATAGTCTCTGCTTGCCCCTCCAGACCCATCCTTCTCCACCCTTTTCCATCTCCCTTTGAGCCCTGGAGGTTGAGCTCTATGGGCTCTGTGGGCTGTGTCATCTGGATTCTCTTGTGCATTGGCTTCCAGTTGGGGTCAGCCAATGGGGAATAATGGTAGGAAAACGGAGGCAGGGGGAAAGGGGTATTTATGTCCTGCTGATCTCCCAACCAGGCAAAGGGGTGGTTGGCAATAGCATTCCTCTGCTGAAGGCCACACCCTCTGTCAGATAATCCTCTCCTATAGTTGCAGTTGACCCTTGAACAATGGGGGGTGAGGAGTGCCCACCCTCTGCATAGTTGAAAATCCATGTATTTATACCTTTTGATTCCTCAAGAATCTAACTACTAATAGTCAACTGTTGGCTAGAAGTCTTACTGATAAAACAGTCGATTAACACATATTTTGCATGTTATATGTATTATATACTATAGTCTTACAATAAAGCAAGCTAGAGAAAAGAAAATATTAATAAGAAAATCATAAGGAAGAGAAAATACATTTATAATACTGTATTTATTTATTAAAAAAATCTGTGTATAAGTGGATGTGTGCAGTTCAAAGCCATGTTGTTCAAGGATCAACTGGATTTTCTTATTTTCTGGTGACCACTTTCTCTCCTTGCCCCTTCATGCCTACAGGTCATAATGGGTCCTGCCCTGCCCTTAGTTCTTGTACAGGTTCTGCTTTGCCCCTCTGGCCAGAGCCCTCTTCATGCCATGAACAGTCCTTGGGGACAAGGTGTCATTCACTTGAAGGACATGGATTGCCCCCTTCTAAGTCAGGCTCCAAGCACTAGGGACACCAAATTCTCCATACAAATGGCTCCAAGCCTAGTGGCAGGTTCCACCAGGACTTTTTCTGGGCTGATCATGCACCTGTAGTATTTTCAGCCATAGCCTCTGGGGGATGGTTAAGGCTCAGCTGCTTGTGGGGGAGAGTGAACCTCATTTGGGTCATATGGGCTGGGTTGTCCAGGCTCATGCATGTGAGTCCCCTTCATGGGACAGTACAGAGCCGGCGGTTGGGAAGAAAAGGGAGGGCACAGGCTGACGGCTCTCCTTACACCACAAATTTCCAGCAGAACTCCAAGGAGTCCCAGAATTGTTAATTCAAGCCAGCTCCCAGGACATCAGAAAATGACGTTTGGTTAGGTAAGTGGACAAGATGTATTTTATTTCACAGTTTGTTTGCTTACTTTATGACTTTTAAATTTAGGACTTATGGGAGGTAGGTGTCCATTTGTGCTCTTGCCCTGGGCCTCACACATATTAGGGATAAGCCTCCTAACTCCCCCCACCTCTGCCAGCCCTGGGATTCCCCACATGCCTTGCTAGTTTCCCCTGATGCTGCCCCACCTTTTGGAATGTTCCTATACTGGTTTTAAAGCTATTGACTCTCAGCTTCAAAACTCACCCCCCTATACATTTCTTTGTGATCCAGTTTATATCTAGATCTGGTTTACATCTCTGCTAGGTTTACATCTCTGCTAGATTTACATCTCTGCTAGGCCAACTAGCTCTTTGTTAGATTCTTCATGCCAGAGGGATGAAGAAGGGATTTCTCCCTCTCGTTTGCTTCTTGTTCTTATCAGAAGAAGAACATCTCAGTTCTTAACATGGCAGCTTCACCTTACACTCTGGTGGTGGCATTTTATTCCACAGCAGCAGCAATTGAATCCTGTTGGTCCAATTTGCTACTTGTTCTTCAAAAATTGCAGAACCAGCCCCATCATGCCCCTTCAGAGCCATCAGCTCCTGCCAGTGGAGCCCCTTCCTCTGAGGTTTGGTTCCCATCGATGAGGGCCCTTCTCTACTCTTTAATAATTCCAGTTGCTGCCTGTAATTTCTCCAGTTCAAGCTCATGTACCATCTGTGATAATTCAGTGTTCTCTTTTTACCCTTTCAGGTACCCAGTAGACATATCCTTATATTAAATTCTCTGTGTTAAAATAACTGGTGCAATTTCTGTTTCTGATGGCATCCACCATCAAACTCTTTTGAATGGCTTGATTGTGCTGTGTGCTACCTGCGGGGACCCTGAATGATATTCCTAGCCAAGAGTTATGCCCAGCAAAGTATGTCCAGCTCTACTACACGGTGTTCGAAATCCTGTCTCCAGAGTCACAGTTTAGGGCAAATGATGAGTGTTGCCATCCACAAAACTGACTTGATATTTAATCAGTGGCTTGGGATTCCTTAAATTCTCCTCAGCGAGGAACACAACACTTAGAGAAAGAACATATGCTTACAGAGCAAATGCCATTGCAAAATAGACCAGAAGCATTAGGAGGTATTTATGTGAGCAATTCTTTTCATGGTGCTTTCAAACCGTGTATGTGGAAAGCACGTAAGGTATTATTCATACAAATCACTCTAGTAAGACTCCAAAGCTTTCCTGCAGCCCCACCTGTCCCCGGGCAAAATGTTTTGTTATCTCAAATTCCAACACAATCCCACTATAACATGATTACTTATTATGTGGAGTTGCTTATGTTGTGGGTGTGGTATAAAGCACAAAAGTAAGGCTCAGTATTATGTGCTGGCTTGACATTTGGTACAATCAGAAGGGCTTTGAATGGCCTAACCACAGGTTTCCCTGCCCATTCTGCTCCTGTGGCCAAGTAAGGGCCTCTGCATAAACAGCCCTCCTTACTAAAGGGACCCAGTACAATTCCTGTTTACCCCTGAGTAGTATGCCTCGGCTCCCTGTAGGCCTACAGATTTATTCAAACATGTAAATCGCATCCTCCCATGGGAACCAGGGACCCCTCACCTTTTTGATACTATAAGGCCTACCTCCCAGAGTCCCTGGTTGTTCATTCTGTTCCCTAATGCACCACCCTGTAGCCCTGAGTGGCATGTGGTACTATCCTCCTCCACGCTGTGAGTTTATGTAACCAATAACCACAGTTGATTTCACCCATCTAGTGCTGGTGTCCTGTGTCCAGAGCCACCATCGTAACCCTGGGGTAGGGGTTCTTCCTTCACCAATGAAATGAATGGGAGGTGTTTAAGAAGTAGGTAAAACAGATCTCCCCAAATGTATCCTGGGGCTGATATAATGGGATTTGGTTCATAGAAAATATATTTTTTTCTTTCCTGCAAACTGTTCTCTCTCTCTTTTTTAAAAGATTTTATTTATTTATTTGAGAGAGAGAGCACAAGTGGGAGGAGAGGCAGAGAGAGAGGGAAAAGCAGACTCCCTGCTGAACAGGGAGCCTGATCCCAGGACTCCGAGATCATGACCTGAGCTGAAGGCAGATGCTGAACTGACTGAGTCACCCAGGTGCCCCTCCTGCAAACTTTTCTGAGTAAGGAGTTCTTAGTTTCTTATCTGGGCATATAGTCAGAGATTTGTTTTAACATTGCATTTTTTTTTTCTTTTTTTAAAAATTTTATTTTATTATGTTATGTTAGTCGCCATACAGTACATCATTAGTTTTTGATGTAGTGTTCCATGATTCATTGTTAACATTGCACTGTTTATGAAGAAGATTCTTAAAGATCTCTTTAAGTATGAACTATTCTACATTATGCCTAATCCTACTCAGAGAAAGAATTAAGTTGCCCCTCTTTCAAAGTGCATCAATTCTTTTAGACCATAATGATGTATCAAGACGACCTCTTGATTTTTAAGAAATACCTCAGTGGCCTGAAGTTAACCATTTCTTAAAAATGAACACACATTCTTTTCTTCTCAAAGATAGGATTTTACTTTCTATCTGGTAAGAGGGGGCAGCAGGCACAGAGTAAGAGATAAGTGAGGAAAGAGAAACCAAATTGGAGCATGGGTCCATATTTTCAATTTAGTGAACGCTCACAAAATCAATCTGTATCTCCCTTTACCCTTCTCTCTCTGGTTTAGACGAAAAATATTCTCTTTTCCAAGGTTAACCTAACTTTGTGTCCCTCACCTTGTTTCCTCTTTGGTTCATTGGAAACCCGTTTGATGTATTCCTCTTTCTTTCTGAGCTCTTTGCCCCATCAACAAATATACTCTGGTCTCCCAACTTTAAAAGAAGTTCTCTGGATTGCCTCAAATGATTGTGCTATTTTTCACCTCTCCTTTCACCCTAAACTTCTTAAAAGTGTGTCTGTATTTAGTGCTTGCCCTTCCCTACTACACTTACTCCTAATCTCTTGCCTTTTATTTTTCCAGCCCTGATCTTTTTTGATGACTTTAAAGCATTTGATCTTGTGGTCTACTTTCTCCCACTCAAACGGTCTGTGAAATGGAAGTTGGTTTTCTTGGTTGTCTTCCTATTTCAGCTGATCCTCTCTTGGTATCTTTAATTACCACTGATCTCTCAATTTTCCAAGCATATCCTTAGAGTTACTCTTTCTTCTTTCTACTCTTTCCTGTTCTAGTTCTCTCTTGGATCCTGATACCCTACTTCCTGTCATATATCTTTTCCTGGATGGTCTGCCAGCATCTCAGAGTCAACATACCAAGACATTAACTACATATTTATTTCCTCAAAGAGATCTCCCTGTCTGGGTATAGTCTTTGTCCCATCATCTCTGATTCTATTTCTCCCTCATTTGTGAATCCTACCTCTCAGAGTAGTTAAGCCATTTACCAAGGTCATACAGTTAGCCAGCTGTGATACAAGGGTCACATCAAAGTATGTCCAGCTCTACTACACGGTGTTCGAAATTTCCTGTATTAGCCACTCTGAGGTGGAGAGATGAATAAGACCTAGTTTTAGCTCTTGAAGGACTTATAACAAAGTTCAGGGGGTAGTATTCTGAAAAATTAATGACCCTTAGTAAGTTCTTAAAAATTGCTATTGTAACTTTCTACCTCCTCATAATAATCAGTAAAGGTTTGTGTCATGATTATAAAAAAACGAATTATGTTATGTTAGTCACCATATAGTACATCATTTTGGTTCTTCTGGTTCTTCCAAAATTTATATGGTCTGAATATTGGACAGTAGCCCCTTCCCACTGCCCCTTCAAATAGTTTTTATTAAAAGACAAAACAAGTCTGTTTGATCAACATTTATAGTTAAAATGATAAATGACAACTTGAAATCAAAACACGTCCCCATATTTAAGCCTGTACTGTAAATCATACTCTCCACATTCAAATGTACTCTCTCTAATTAATTTCAGGTGTTTAAAGCTATATTATGGTAAGTTGTCATGGTTTCGAACAAGTGAAGATAATTTAGCCATCTGCACTATTTCTTCTCAGTTACAAACCCAGCATTCTGAAATAAGATGGATTTAAATCTGCAGAGACAGCATTCAGAGAAAGAACAAAGCCAGAAATGCTAAGTTCATGAAAATTCCCATCAGCCCAAATCTCCCGCCAATATTTGGAGGGTGTCTGATTGAGCGTGGCTGCTCTACATTTATGTTGTATTTTGACTGATTTCTTTCTTCAAGAAAATGATATCTCCATTTATTTTTTTCCTCTTGTATCATTGCAGCATCTAATCTCCCAGTGATATACCAAGATAGCTCAGAAAGCTCCCAGATCTCTAGTGAGTAAACGATTTTTTTTTTTGCAACAGAAATATGTGATACCTAAAAGAGATATAAAATTCACTAACAGACAAGGACCCACATTTAACAAGTGATATCTAAGACTAACCTTCACGTTGGCTGTATCCTATTTAGAGATCAGGACTGCAGCAAACAGAACAATGCTGAGATATTATTTAACTTGTGTTGTGCTGCTTCCAGTATTAGGTTGTGTAATCACAGAAACCTTTATCACAGGAGAGTATACCTCTCTCCCTTTAACTTGTGACTTCCATTTAAACTGTGAGGATTCCAACTGTGCAAATAAAAGTGCTGTTTAGGTAACAGCTTGTGGAGAGAGCTTCATGTTTCCCCAGAATGTACTTGAAGAAGATTAATGAGTCCTACATATATGCCAAGTCAATCTGTTCCTCCCCGTCAATCACCATCCCAAGAACAAGCTTCTCTATCTCTGCCTATATGTTTTCAAACAGATGCATGGGTTAAGTTTTAATTAGATAATGGAACAAATGATTACTAAAGACTTTCCAGATGCATGGCCAAGGAGTTTTACGGTGGTACCACTGTACTGTCCACTCCTGCAGTTCTCAACCAAGCAGTGACAGTAAGGGTTGAAAAGATGTTGCCTGCCTGTCATTGGAGGAAGTTGAGTAAGTTTTACTGTACTAGTTATTCAAATACTTAGGACTTAAAATAGTGTGTTCTTTCTTCTTTATTAGCCATCTTCATCTAAGGATCTCCAAACACTCAGTCAACTCCCCAATAGTGTGCTTTCCTCATAGAGTAATGGCTGCATCTACAGCCATTAATACAACCGCAATACTGTGAGAGGGATTGGAGCACCATGTCCTGGCAGAGCCTCCTGAGAACACCAGCTCTTCCTGGCTGGCCACAGGACCAAAGGGTGCTAACTATCACCACAGTTGATAAAAATCATGTTCTCTCTACAAGTGGTCTGTTTCCAGTTAAACAATGTCTAAAAGGAAAATCTCAGTTGATTCATTCGGATTCAAAATTTATTTAAAAAAGGAGACGAGAAGAGAAATTGAACATCGGGGACTTAAACACCAGGCTTCTCCTGCAGAATTCATGGGTAATCATATCTGAACCCTAAGTGAACAGTGTACTGCCTAGTGCCCCAAGGACTGGGCAGAGTTGGCTCAGTGTGAAAGATTCAGCAGTGGCTGATGTCCGAATCCAGAATTGTCTAAAGAGATACCAGAGAGAGTGATTCAGAAGAAGATCTGAGGTCAGGATCTGGGGCATATGGTCAGGTATCAGAGCCTGGCAAACAGTATTTTCCTTTCATAAGACTGTTTGTGTTGTTTGTTTCATTATCATAAAGACATTACAAGACTTTGGTCAATTATATGATTTCGTTTTAGAGAGTGATTCTCAAACATGGCATCCATCAAAACCATGTAGGACACTAAAATGCAGATTCCTGGAACTTAGCCCAGTAGATACAGAGTGAGGTTAAGGAATCTGTATCTTAAAAAGTGTCCCCAGTGGATTCTGATGTATGTGGTCCTCACTTCCTACTTTGAGAGACCTTGAGATACTATGGCTTAAAGGAACACCAATTTAGACTGAGGTAATGTATGATCACAGGTGAATGCCAAGTCAAACGCATTTCTATTTTTTTAAAGATTTATTTATTTATTTTAGAGAGAGTGAGTGTGTGTGCACACATGAGCCAGGGGAGGGGTGGGGGGCAGAGGGGAGAAGGGTGGGAGGGGGGGAAGAGGGACAAGCAGACTCTGCATTGAGCACAGAGCCCAACACAGGTCTCCATCTCACAACGGAGCCCAATGCAGGGCTTGATCTCAGGACCCTGAGATCATGACCTGAGCTGAAACCCTTAACCGACTGTGCCACCCAGGTGCCCCTCAAATGCATTTCTTTAGAAGATGTGGCTAGCTTATCTTTGAAAGATCTGGTATTGAATTAACCATTAGTTTCTAGCTTGTGGATACTGTACAGGGTAAAAGCACAAAGAGACACAACCATGATTTTCTGTGCTAATATCAGCAGAAAACTACCACCTGACCATCTTCTTAATTAGATGTTTTGTATTATAAATACTATGAGCAATCATCAGCTGCAGGTGTTGGTCCACCCTCTAGTTTACTCCTATGTAATTTGAAGACACAACATTAAAGAGACAATTCTATTCTGTATCTGGGATAAAAGAACAGTACCATTTCAGCCCTGAAAATTGTTTTTAATAAGAATTAGTGAATAGCATGCTGTACTTATTCATTGCTTCAGAAACCTTTCTTCATTCAATACACCCAGCCCATCTCTACACTCACTGTTTTCAAACAACTTTGTAGGTAACCAGGTATCAATATACAATGGTTGTATAGCAACTGAGAAAGGGTCTCCACCCTCGCTGCCCTAGCCTTCCCTGCATTCTCAACCTTAGAGCTGACAGGGCTCCTACACACCCAAAGAAAGAGTTCCCCCTGGATTGTAGGTGTGTATTTGTGCATGGGTGTTGGAGGGGGATAGCACATAGGAAAAAGAAATCAACATCCCTCTGCCTTAATCTCCCATTAAGACAGCAGAGCAGCTCTAGAAATTGTTCAGCTCCTAGGCAAGGGATTCTTCAGTGTTCTGACTGAGGCAGGGGTAGATTTCATTTACTTTAGCCATCCACCAAGGAACCAGATATGAAGGTGGCTGGAGGACACATTCATAAATATAAGTGGTCTCCAAAATATGGCTAGTGAATATTTGACTAATCTTTAAGACTACTGTGCAAAAAGAGCAGGACAGCTCTTTAATATTTTATGAACCAAGCTCTGATGTGGAAGGCTGACAGAATCTTCACTCATTAGAAAGAACATACCAGCCCTACTGCACATACCACCTCTGAATGTGACAGGGCAGAAATAAATGGCATGTCTACTAAATATCATTCAGTAGTAGCATTAGACTCTGTCCAGGAGGATGAAATGGACTGGATTTGCTATAATGCTTATTTACATTGCTTTTAATGAACATACGTGTTTAACTCACAGATGAAGAAGTGCTATTGTACACCCAGCTTCCTTCAACCCCACTCAGGCTGATAAGACATTCTCCAGACAATTGTAATTATGGGCAATTTGTAATAATAATAATAGCTGCTTTTTATTAGATGCAATAAAAATCAATTCTACATTCAATTACCATTCTTGGCTGTGCTATGATAGATAGTCCTAAGCAAATACTAGTGTCAAAATCAGACTAATAATAAGGTTTTAAAGGACAAAATCCTCCTTTTAAGATCAAAATATACCCCTTTCTTTAGGTCTCTCCCATACCACTGAGTCATGAATGAATTATCTGCATTCTTGTTTCACTTGTTTGATGATAAAGGATCTTAAACAAACATTGCCACATGTAATAGCACAAATCTTTTCAAGAATGTGACACCACAGTAATTATCACCACTCATTAAATAAAGGGAATGGATCGCGAGTACGGGCCAAACATCAGTTCAGCATTGACATGGGCCAGCATTGCAGACGGATTCCTCCTGGGGGTATATAGATGGGATTACTCATCCCCAAAGTTGTTAATTTAGAGGGGGTAGATTAGCATATTCATTTCTTGGGTTCAAGAGCCAGGTTTTTAAGCTTGAGACTTCCCTCTTGTTATGTAGATATTGTTTGCTTCACGGGAACACTCCCATATTAATATTAAATGCCAATGTCAACTAGCTGCCCATGTGATAGCGAGGAAGGCCAAAGGTATCTGCTGTCCCAGAATCAGTTTTCTAACCTCCCTCCCTTTGCCCTCTAGGCAATCTGTGACTTTTGTTCTTTATGTCTTCCATCTTAGTATCATCTTCTCCCAGAGAGTTTGGTGAATTCACTTACTCCTTCTTGGTGCATTTGCTTTGTGACCAAAACAAAGTGAATGTATCTCAAGTTGTGAAAATTCAAGCACCGATGAATTGAAGTAAATCCAGTGAGGTGGTTTGGTTAGCAATACTTGCATGATGAGCTAGACCTGGGGAGGTATGGGGTCTAATGTGAGACCCTCCACTAGCTGCGTGATCTTGGGTAAATCATTTAACTTCCTTGGGTAAGTCATTTAACTTCCCTGAATGAGACAATGTATGGGAAAGTCCTGTCCAACACTGAAGGAAGTTTCATATACATGTCATAGAGTCAATTTGCTGGCTTTCCTGAAATGAGCTTTGCTTGAGTGAGGATTATAGGGTCAGGTCAAAGAAATATGACCACTTAGGACTCTTCACAGTGATTCCATCATGATAGTTTGGCCCTGTCCATGCACTTACTCCTGAGGGCATCAAAATCCCAGAACAGCTATATAAGCAACAACGCTGTTTTTCCTGTAAAGAATTATTGTCAACCACTGGATGCAATAATTGGTACCTCAATTGCTGTTTGAGATTTCCTTGGACATTAGCCAGAATATCCTCTGGTGCCCCAGCCATGTAAAAAGTTAAAGACTCACAAAAGAAATAAAAGCACCATTTAGAAGAACTCAAGTATCAGAGTTACCTAGAAGAGTCAAATAAATTCTATGTACACTATGGTATATATTATCTTTAAAAGGGGCATCATGCATTAATATATTATTCTACCCTGTAGTTTGGCTAATTAAGAATAGGCCAGATTCACAGCCTCACACTTCATCATTGGAGTGTGACATCACTGAGCACTTCAGTGCTGGGAGATGGTTAGCCCAATATTAACCGACACTTATATAAGTGTGTGTGCAAAGAAACACATCTGGATCTTTTTCTGCTTGTAATGAAACCATAAAATTTTGCTTACATGGGTCAAAATAAAGTACTACAGATGATTTATTAACTGTGGTACAAGTTTAACATATCCTTGCCTGATGCTAGTCTAGAATATGCTTCTTTGCTCAGGTGACCAAAAGTCCAGCTCCCCAGTGCTTGTCTAGCCTGTGATTTACTGAAAGAGTGGCAGAACCAACCCTATTTGTAAAGGATCCATCCAATTTAAAAGAAATCCATCTATCCACCTCATTATATAGAAAAATGAATGCTTGTCTTCCGTATGACATTTGTTTAGCAATTATTGCAGATAATTCATTCATTTATCCAACAAACATTTATTTATTTATTTATTTATTTATTTATTTATTTATTTATTTTCTTAAAGATTTTATTTATTTATTTGAGAGAGAGAATGAAAGAGAGCAGGGTCAGAGGGAGAAGCAGACTCCCTGCAGAGCAGGGAGCCCGATGCGGGACTCGATCCCAGGACTCCAGGATCATGACCTGAGCTGAAGGCAGTCGCTTAACCAACTGAGCCACCAGGCGCCCCCAACAAACATTTATTGAGTAAAAGAAGAATAGGAAATGGCAAAGTGTAGGGTTGGTGGGGGATGAGCTCCAAGTCGATCTGTGGAATCTGAGATGTCTGTGGGCCATCCGGATGGAAACGTCCAGCAGGCAGCTGGATAGACATGTTTGAACCTAAGGGCTGGTTTAGAAGCCATCAGTATCTGCTGTGTATGAAGTCATTCTGAAATTAAGTGGGGTGGCAAAAGATGATGGTAGAGAGAAGCTTATGAAACAGCAACAATTAAAGGTGTACAGAAGGAACTTACTAAGACGTCATCAGACAGGTAAGACCAGTCCCATTTGCTCCTTTGTAACATTACTGTGATGGTTCTCCATAAAACTATCTGAAGTTTTAATTCCAGACAAGATATCTTCAGGGAAACCTTCATACACTGAATTACAGTGGTTTTTGACTAGAATATTTTTTATATGTGACAGCCTATTATTTTTGATTCTATAATGTTTTTACAGTGATAGTTGGAAGAGAAAGGGGTATATACTTGGCTAATAAACAGATTTTTATCTAATAAGTTCAGTAGGCAAATCTTTAAAAAGCTTTATTTTTTATTTTTTAAGAAGCTGAGGAACTTAGAAATATGGCCCCATTTCAGAACGCTCTATTGTCAGGGCTAGAATGATGATTTTATCAGAAACATATGCACATATTCACACACACATATGAAGACTTAATATCCACTGTACGCATGGCATATTTGTAAGCCTCCAGGCACTAAATAAGCAGTAGATGCTGACCCTTTCCTCAATAAATATACAACCCATTCTTCTAAACAAAACTTAAGTTTCATTCCAAGTTTCAACACTACTTTGGTAATTTATTAGCTCAAAATGATGTCCTCACATCCTCAAACGGTGTGAGGCATCATTTGAATCCTGCTATATAACAGAATATAGATGACAGTGCTTGAAATCTCTTTAAAAACCAAGTCCCCATTCCTGGAAGTATCAGTGAGAGGAATTCCATCACTTCTATCACTTCTGTCTCCTAAATCATCATTTCTGAAAGCAAAATCTCCTTCAAAGCAACTTAAAATTAAGGTCATGGATTGCCTTTGGTGTGATGGGCAGTTTCATGGGGTAATAGTATACAAATGGTCATGGACCCCAATCTCAATCCCATGTTAATACTGATTGAACATCTATTCAAGAGTTTGTCCATCTTGTGTTCATACTAAGCAGGAAGTGATTTTGGCCTTAAGATCTCTGGATCTCCTAGATTATTATTTTTATTTTAGACTTGTGTATACACATACACAGAGAGAGGCACACTTATATGCACACATACACCCAGAAGGAATATACTCTTTCAAACTTCTATCATGAACTTTTCCCTCTGAAACTTATTTAGCTCAAGCACAAGATGTCTCTTAAGGGTCCCCATATACTTTGCCATTCCAGTTCTTTCTTCTTCCTTCCATTTTATTTTGATCATTCCACATTTCTTATTATTTTAAGTACCAACTCTCTATAGAAGACCTCCTTCATTAGAAGACTTTCCTGCCAAATAGGAACATACAGATTACAAATCTCTCTGTCCGATTTCTATTTGTGCAAAATTTAAACCAAATATGCTTTAATCATTAATGCATAGAGTTTATCTATAGCATTTTGGCATCGTATAATTTTGCTGGCTGAAGAATTTGGAATGGAAGCTGGAGGGTGCCATTCATAGGTGTAAGATGCTCTTGTTTTGTGTGATCAACCAGACTGAAGTATGAAGTCTTTCACTTACTGAATGGAAATTGTGGGCAATTCCTGGGCTGCAGGTTTGGAGGTGCTGACCCCACTCTCCCACAGCCCTACTCTGGAGATTGCACCTACACCATCAGGCCTGGAAGGGCAGGGACTGTACTATGTCTCTTTTTATTGTTGCATCCCCAGTGTTAATTATAAAGAATTGTGTTCAATGAACATTTGTTAAGTGAATGAATGCTGAATGGAGGTTGAGTGGATTCCTTGATGTTCCTAGCCCAGCTGCAAGTATGAACTTCTTATTTTGATTCCAGGAAATGTCAGCTATGGTAGTAGAGACTAAGGGGGTCTCCTAGGCTGGTTTTTTACTAAGTTAACAAGGTTTCACTAGCTCCCCAGCAACATATAGCTAAGTGTACACAGCACTGTAGTAAGATGGCTCCAAATTCTGGGGATGATTCACCTTCTGACCACTAATCAATAAAAGTTGAAGTACCATGGATGTAAGTGGCCATAATCAGACTAACCCACTCTTAGAAATGGTTTAAATGCATGTAGTTGAAGTACCTAAAATGTTCCCAGATATTCTTTGAAAGATATATGTATAGTCAAGCCTCGAATGTTACTGAAGAATGTTGTAACCTAATAAATTGCATTACAACTTAATGGGCTGAAGGAACTGCATGGTGCATATAAAAAGGGAAATTTGACAAGAGGAATCTGTCAGTGTTTATCTGTTAGGTCACTGTTGCCTGCCTGTCCCTCCCAGCCTCATCTCCCAGAGGCGGACTCATGCGGCTCTCCCAAGGAGGCACCATTCTGCAGAAGACTCTAGAATCGACCCTTCCTCTCAGCAGGGGAGATTGAAAAGAGTTTCAACTTTTTGTATCTCAACATCTAGCATCTTTTCTGTTTGCCTGTTTCCATCCTAAACTTGATCCTGGTCTGACCATTGTGCTAATGTCATCCAAGGAAGAAATATGCCGAGTATGATTAATAATAACCTTTGTTTCCCTGATAGGAATATGCTATTGACATTTCAAAAATAAGGAGTGCCCTACAGGATGTTACACTTTCTGTGGGAAGATGGTTCCAATGATCCCCAACCTTGGGAAATGCTGTATACTATATCCTATTTATGCAAACCTAACAATTCAAATTGGCATGTCCAAGATTGAGAAGTGACATGGTAAAGAAATTGATTTTGCCTATTTGAGCGCAACAATTCCCAATGTTTATTGAATGAACTTCCCAAGCCAGGAAGTTCTACTTCTTGGGTCCATGTTCACCAAGCATCCTACTGACAGTTAATCTGATGCCCCAGACACCTTGATACCAAGAAGAAGCACTGCACAGAGTACTTGCAAGCATTTTGGCAAAAACAGAATCTTGTCTTACGCATGGAGAAGGATGCCTGGGGCCCAAAGATTGCTGGGATTATTTAGCAGTATTTGCCAAGGCTGCAGCAAGGGTGAGGGACTCATTTTTGTCATCCTTGCCTCAGATAAAAGTGACCTCACCAAGATGCTGCCACCCTATGAGACCCTGGCTGGGCTATAGCCATTCCCTTTCATTAACTGCAGCCAAGTGTGGAGCACCACTGCTCAGTTACCCCGATTCATTCCTTCTTCATTATCTGGGAGTTAGAGAAGGATGTGGTAAGTATGCAGAGCCTCATACTTTTTCTTTGTTAAAATAACACATCTGCTTATGGCTTTTTTTTTTTTTTAAGTAGTATGGACATCTTGGTAGGACCCTGTGAGTTCCGTTTAGATGACAAATTACGTAATGAATTAAATTTCACGTACTTTGCTTTAGTTAACAAATCAAAGAGGTTCTATAGGTTTTATGAAGTTTAGCATGAGCAAACAAACAAAAAACAGAAAGAGACTCATCAATTCCGAGAACAAACTAATGGTTGCCAGAGGGGAGGAGAATGGGGGGATGGGCAAAACGAGGGAAAGGGATTGGGGGCTCTAGGCTTCCAGTGATGGTATAAGTCACAGGGATAAAAGATAAAAGGAATCTAGTTAATGGTAGTGCAGTAGCATTGTACGGTGACAGATGGTATCTACACTGGCGATCAGCGCAGTGGAATGTACAGACTTGTCCAATCACTCTGTTGTACACCTGAAGCCAATGTAACACTGTGTGTCAACTATACTTCAGGAAAAAACAAAACAAAAACAGACAGACAACAGATCAGTGCAGCCACTTCCCCTTATTACACCATTCTAGCTCCATCTTTTTTGGATCATTTAGATGATGAATCTAAGGCCCCAGGGAAGATAAGAGTTTATAAATTTTAGATAATAATAATACCTATCTTATCAGGTTATCAAGAATAACAAATTAAAGACATACACAAAATACTTAGCCCAGTGCATGACACAGATTAGTAATGCAAACCATTTTAGCTGTTATTAATCTGAAAACTAAAACCACAGAACCTTCACTCAGCTTCTTAGGGCTTTGGCTCTCCTGTTACACCCCACATCCATGGCTTCCCACGTCCACCCTGGGCTCCCACTTTGCCTTCTTTGATCAAGTGCCTGACATTTTTATGGAGCCACGGCAGCTCCATTTTGGAATGTGATACTTCCACGGCTTCAGCCCAAGCTCTTGTCCACCAGTGGCCCCCCTGCCAGTTGTTCTTGGTCTGGGGCTGATGACTCTTCTCTAACTCACCTTGATGGTCCAATGGTGGGGATACCTGTGCCCCTCTCCCAGGGTCAATGCTCTGGTTTCCAGTCATGTATATCCTCTTGCTCAGTGCCAACCCTGCATTTGCCTCAGACTCCACCACCTGAAATCTTCTCACTCCTTCAACAGAATTTTTAACAGAAACTTGCATTTCAGAAGCTGGTTTCATTACCATAGCACTATGGCTCTTCTCAGGGCCTGATGTGAAACCATCTAGCCTGACTAAGTAGTTACTAATCTGTTTGGTTTCCATTTAAACTTCCTTTTTCCCCCCACCATGTGCTCATTACTGTGGTTTATATTCAGCTTTTGATGATAGCTAACCATTTTTGTGAAGCCTAGAGCATAATAGGTATTAAAAGCTCAAGCCTTCTGATGCATCTGCTATTTGTTTTCCCTCCCTACTAATTAGCGGGTCTACATTCTCCTTTGTCTTGTTCCTAATGTATTTGTGAAATATTGTCTGGCTACCCTTTGTTTCTCTTGCTAGTTGCATCTCACATTGTGCTGTGGCTTTCCGGCTGCTGTTCCCATATTCTACATGCCCTATTCTCTTACCCTTGCCTTTAGCAGTGTGCCCTCATTTCCCCTTTGCATGTCATTTTATCCTGGCAGCTTAAAACTCAGTGTGGGTTTTGCTTTCCATAGAATCACTAGCTGGGTGAAAGCTTGAGGACAAGCTCTTAAGCACTGGAGAATAGGAATATTTGGCTCTATGGTATCTAGTGCTTAGCACAAAATGTAAAACATTCCAGTATGTTCTGGAGAGTTGACCTGCCCGGACCCAGCAGGCTGGACAGTTGGCCATGGTGTTAGGTCAAAGTCTGGATATTCTAAGGTATTCAGTGGTAGTCTTTGTTGACTTCCGTGAAGGTTGGACAATGCATCAGGTAGGAAAGGGGCTTTCATTCCTTTTGCCCTCTCCTGCTCCCATGAGCACTAGTAGAAATTTCAGATTTCTCCATAGGTCATTAAATCGATGCTTACAGATTGTTGGGGACAGTCTAATGTTGTCATGCCATTGTTAAAATGTGAAGCAGGCTCAAATCTTTTGTCTGTTACCTGGCTTGGCACTCTGAAAGATTTAATAGACCCAACTGTGAAGCAAAAAGTAGAACAATGAAGTCAATAACTGTGGTGCAGATTTCCTCAGCTGGTAATAAGATGGGGGCCCACGAGGATGGTCATGGCCCCTCTTCAGCTTAATCTTCTTACATTCAGTAATCAGCCAGAGGGTCTGGGCTCATCTAGACAGAAGCACTCCTTATCTTCTGTGGGCTGTGGAGCTCACTTCCGGCCCTCTGGAGGAACGAGGGCAGCCACTCATCTATGCCTCACGAGCATCTCTTGAACCCAGTATTTACTGGTTTCATAGTAAACACAAGGGAGAGCAACCCAGCCAGTCCGACTCAGGATTCTCACTAGTTTTTGAAGCTGGGACGGACCTTATGGTCTGGCCTAGCTCAGCATCTGGGAGGTGGCGTTTGTAAATGGAACAAGCTGAAATTGTTCACCTACAAGAAGGCTTTCTTGAGGAGAATGGGGCCTGGCAGGAGCACCGTGGGTGTTTCTTTCATTTTTAGCACTCTGCTTTCATGCACTACATCTGTCAGGACTATTTTTCTTTTCTTTTTCTACCACTAGGAAGTCAGATCAGCTGTTGACTTGTGAAGTTCCAAAGCTTCTCTGATGTTATCCTAAAATAATAATAATGCGGACATATCTTATCTACCATAATATAAACTGTCAAAAGTAATGGCCTGGGTCATTTCATTTATTAAAATTTTGATCCATCCACTCATGATCTGAATTCCCTTTTTTTTTTGTTTTGATTTAGCCTACAATGAGGCTATATTAATTTGCTTAGAAGATTTATCCAAGGTATTCACACATCCTTATTTTAATAGGACTTTCTGAGCCTGACCTTTAAAAGACAATTGTTTCCAGAAATGATTAGAGGCTACACTTCATAAACACATAGAATCGGCCCACAAAATAGCCAAATAACTTAGCGTTTTGCTAAATTCTGTGTCTGGCTTGCTGCATGGCCTACCTCCCCAAAAATCCATGCCAGGCTGCTTTTAGATTGGTATTCATATTGAGCCTCAGATCATCCTATTTAATGTTATTTTATTTTTTTGATTGATTTCTTGGAATTTTGCTTATTTTTCCAAAAACCTGGCTCTTATTCATCCCCTTTCTGACTCTTTTTGGATTGAACTCCTAACAAGTTTTTGGCCACTTGGAAAGCTCTGTTGGGCTCACCTCAGGTGCCCAGCTCCCAACAATATGTTTCCCCATCCACATGGAGAAATTTATTTTCTTCAGAGATGGTCTCTCACCCAACCTATCCTCTTCTGCACCTTTGGAGCTTGGGTCACCAAATAGGATGGTCCTTAAAAGAAGCTACTTCTGAGTATGGAGCTGTTTGTGTCTTATAATTTGTGATACGCTATATCCATTCTGATGTTCACCAGATAAAAGTACATGCCAACACTGGGTACAAACATTGCATTTTATCAGATTCTGTGCATCATCACTTACTACTAAGAATTTTACTGAATTTTAGTTAATAATTTGTAGCTCAAGATAATAAGACAGAATTCCTACTCTTGTGGTGTTTAGAATTATAGAATCATTATACTAAAAGAGTCTGTAAACACTGCAGTACAATCTCTCTCAATATCTATGAGGAGCCCAGAGAGGTTCAATAACTTCTCTGAGGGCACACAGCAGCAGACCAAAACATGGAAATATAATCTCCTGCCTTTTATTGTATTTTTTCCTTGGCACAGTTTTAGTTTCAGGCCAACATAAATAATGTACATTGCATGTTGGTGTGAAATCTGGGTTTGAGAAAGCACACTATTTGTCTTAGGGCCTTTCTAAGTATAGCACTGAGCCTAGGAAAATAATCATAGTCTCACAACTGCTCACAACAGCTTCCATTAGAGAGAAAGACACAGATGCAACGACAAGGGGAAGCATCATTTGTGGGGTGCTGGTAGAAGTTGGCCTGGGCACTGCGGAGAGACCCCCTGTCTAGTAGTGACATGAAGCCGATAGCCAACAAGTGTGATTGGGCTGTCTGTTTAGCTGGGTGGGTTTTGAGGAGGTAGTGGGTGGTTATGACACGGTTTGTCACCTCTTCAACGGAAATGAAATGCAGCATGCCAGAGAGGCCATTGAACTTCTGCGAGAAACTGGCACACCCCAGGTGCAGGCGGCTAGAAAGCCGGAAAAGGAAATGCCATTTTATAAAAGATTTTCTAGCACATTAACCGCATAATTCCTCAGCAGGATCGTGAGCTCTGTGCAAAGTGCAGCCCTCTCCCACGTAATTGCCATAGTGGGATTGCTTCGGAAAAGCTTCAAAGCTCTTGTTGAGAGGTTCAGCAGCATTTCAGCACCTAGTGAGACTACGCCCTCCTGGCTACTCTCTTTACCTATCTTTTTAATGCTGCCAATCAAAATCGCTTTCTAAAACTGGGCTAATTTCATGAGACAACCTGACATGAGTCCTTGCCGATGTTTTCAATGCACTTGACTAAGGGATCCAGGCTGCAGATGTAAAATACGGCTCTGTGTGTCAGCCCAAACTCCAGGAGAGAGTCACATGTCAAAATATATTTCTTATTATGCGAACTGAGCTGACAAAGGTCAGGATTATGAAGGTTTGACAGCCTTCCCGTTTTTCTAACTATGATGCTCGCCTTTCCTCCTTCATGGCCAGAATCCTCATACCAGGAAGGCAAAAATGAGTAAATTGGCTAAAAGTGTGGGCTCGAGGGTGAAAAACAGCCTGGGTCTGGATGGAAACCAGCTCCACCTCCTACTCCTTCAGGTTGGTTTCCCCCCAGCCTGGGAGGCCCGGGTCTCAGTTCAATTCTCCTTAAGCTGTAGCACGATTCAGTCACTGAATTAAGAATGCCTACCTACCTTTGACCACAGGGATGGTGAGCCTTGGCCGAGACAAATGGCATAGGGTCAACTCTCAATACACATTACATGTTGTGTTGCTGGCCCTTGCTTCGTAGGAAACATTAATCAATGCATGAATGTTTTCATGCCCCCGTCCCAGCAGGTTTAGCATTAAACCATGAGTGAGGGTAATGGAGGAGACCATGGGGGCCCCCTCAGAGGGCACCTGTTGGTACCATGGCCAAGGAATGAAGAAGCAGATGGAGCCTTCTAGGACTGGGTGTGTATGATCGTGGTGAATGAAGATGCCAGGCTGGGAGACATTTTACGGAGATGAGTAGGGTGTGTCGGAACAAATGACTTATCTAGGACCGGGGAGGGGACGTGTCCCCCCTCCAAACTTCAGAAGAGTCGGGGAAGAGAACGCAAACATAGCAGAGGTGAAGTCTGCATTTTTTTATGCTCCTGAATATTTATTTTCTGCCATCTTTTCTCTCCAGATCTATGGACATAATTTACACAGGACCCTGAGGGTAATTAAGCCAGCAATTCCTTTGCTGGTAAAATGAGAAAAGCCAGTTCGCAGTAAATTCTGCATTCCACCATGGATGTTGTAGAAACAGAACTAAAAACAGCTGCGGTTTATCTGTGCTGCAGAACTGACTGTAATTTGCTGCCACTCTTACCCTTACCACATAGCAATCAGTGTACAGAAGTACAGAATTTTAAGATGATGAATGTTTTATTTCTTAAAATAAACAGTAGCGATTTAGAAACACATTTATGTATCTTACATTTTTTTATATAGTAAAAGTATATTGGAAACTTCCTTAGTGTCAAAATCCTTACATGCACTTGTCAAAAATATCAAGGTGACAAGCTAATACGGAATTCAGATTTAAATAATAGACTTTTCAGATATATTCCGTGAAACTTCTGATTGTAGTGTTTGCACTGACCAAGCCATGCCTATTTCTCATTCATGGCTAGGTGTCTTAAGTGTTTCAGACTTAGGTCTGAGCCACCTGGGTGGCTCAGATGGTTAAGCGTCTGCCTTCGGCTCAGGTCATGATTCCAGGGTCCTGGGATCGAGCCCCATATCAGGCTCCTGGCTCAGCAGGGAGCCTGCTTCTCCCTCTACCTCTGCCCCTGCCCCTGCTCATGCTCTCTCTCTCTCTATCTCTGTGTCTCAAATGAATAAATAAAATCTTAAAAAAAAAAAAAAGTGTTTCAGACTTAATAGCCATGCATTCCAAATGTTAGTGCTGGACCAACATGTGAGCTTCTCTTTCTTTCTTTCTTTCTTTTTTTTTTTAAGTTAACTTTCGTCAATCCAGCAAATTGTGGTCACTGACTTAGTTTGCTGGGTTGGAGTGATTCTCCCAGGTTAATAAACTGCATGCATATACTTGCCACATTTGTAGCTCTCTCACATGATCTCATCAGAACTGGTTATTACTGTCTTTTATCAAATCTAAGATGCATGGATTTTTTTTTTTTTTTGAGACATACCGTCATTTCATTTATCACGAAACAACAACAAAAAAGTGCTGCCCACAAAAATGTGCTACAACATAGGTTAAGATGTTTCCCCATTTCAGTGATGTTCAATGAGAAAAAAAAAATGTTCTTAGAATTCATGAAACACGGCATATCCACTTTTCAGAGGAGAAAACCTGCATAGTGACTGATCAAAGTTCACATAGCTACTAAGTGACAAAAACAGGAGACGAGAGTGTTTCTGATTCCAGAGACCTTTCCAACTTAGCTTGTCTAACATTGTGACCTTGAGCAGTCACGAATTCTCTCTGTGCTACGTTTCTTTTCTTCTTTGTTTCAAGGGAAGTTAACAGTGATAATAGCAGAGTGTTAGTGAGGCACAGTAGGATCCTGGGTTATAAAAGATTCTTTGAATTCAAATGATCCTCTGCTCCCTTCAAGGTCACTTGATTTCTCTTTTACCAGATTGAATGATGCTCATTTTTTCCTAATTATTGAATATAAATGTTCAACTACTATATGTTAGTGTTTGAAGATTGTGTGGTAGTGGAAGATAATTCAGCTCAAATGAATGACCTTTAGTCAAGGCAATTGAGGGTTTGGGAAGATCTGATTGGGTAGTACATATCATAATTGAGTGATTTCATGAGTTTACACAGCTCATGTCGGCCAGATTCATTACATATATCAAATCAATTGAGAGAACTTGATATGTTTATAAAACGTGATCAGATGCCACCGTGGAGCTCAGTGTCACTATAATAGCTCAGAGGGCATTTCATGCACTCAGTACCCTCTGTCCTTAGTAGCTCTTCTCAAACTTGGTGGGCTTTTTTTTGTTTTATTTTTGCATTTTCAGATCTCCTTTCAAGTCAAAATGCCATAGGCATAGCAGTTTGGTCCTGCTGCTATCACACATTTACATCACCTGTTATATAACTTCTACTTTGTCACAAATGCTAATTAGCAGGACTTTGCAAGGCTCCCAGAGGTTATCCTGATTTTGCTGGTGAGGAAATAGGTGAGATTTATTTGGGAACAGGAGTTTGAATCACACCAAATGGGGACCACAACGGTGGTTTCAGGAATTAGCACTCATGTTTTGGATTTGTAAGTTCTCTGTTTAAGCTGTGGACTAAACAGTCTGGCTATTTGTTTTCTTTGGAAAAGGACCCAGAAACCATGTCTCTTGAGGGGGCAGTTCCCCTGGCCCCTCTACTACTCAGGCCATACCGGCTGCTCTCCTTACCACACAGTGAACCCCCAAGCCCATCCTGCTTTCTCCCGGGCTCATGCTAGGTTTCTGCTCTCAGCCAGGGTTCAAGGCACTGCCCTCAGGAGGCTTTCTGAGCCAGGAGGTTCCCAGCATTTAACCATCCTCTTTGCCCCATGCTTGTCACTTTCTGTGTTCTTCAAATACATTCCCGAGGAGCAAGGAATGTGCCTTTTGCTTTTCTTTACCCTTCGCCTCACCTGGAGTGTGCTGAACATAACTTCCCCAAAATAATTCATAACAAAAGGTATATTTGATCCAGTTGCTCATCATCCCTCAGTAAGTCAATTATGTACTTGCCCAACCAACTGAAAATCCGTTCCATGAATGGATCAGTCTACAGCTGCAGTCCAAGGCTAACTCTTTCTATAAACTTCTCCAATTCCACTCTTCCAAACCGAGTTTTACCATCTCTCATTCCAGAATATCGGAAATCAAGAACTTTATATTTGCGTACATCCCCCAAGGACCTAGGGATAACATCTTCTAAAGCCCTCAGGAGTTCTTTGTGCTTGGCAAAGAATATGAATGAGCCTGTCAGGATGGCAACCATCAGGAGTGGATGGCTTTAGGGTGTTTGAGTAGGTGATAGAAAGTGGGAGGTCTGCTGGCAAGAGAAAGAATCTAGGCTTTGTTTAGAGAAAGAACTTGGGCTTTGCTTACATACATTACTTTTGCTCCTTCTTTGGAGCCAATTTAGAAAGTGACAGGGTCTGTAGCCAAGTGGAATCTGAATGTTTGTTTTTCAAAATTAAGTCTTTGAAGAAAGTACATACTTTATGATTTAGATTTACAATACATCTTTTTACATTAAATGATACTATCAGCTCAGCTATTTTGCTGTCATTTGAACTTTCTACTATATGTAGGTAGCTCTGCTAAAACAATCAAACTGTAGGATAAATTGAGGTTTTTTGTATTTCTCTTATTTTGGGGGTTCCATGTTTTTTTTCTCTCCCCCACTTTACACTGAATGAAGGAGGATTTCACTTAATTGGACAAAAGTATTTGCTCTTATGGGTTGATGGACTTTGTCTTCCTCTTTAAAAAGCTTTGAAATAGAAAGTAGAAGAGGGAAATCTTCTGACCCTAATAAATTGGTTGTGCCAGGATAAAGGAAATACTGCTCTTTCAACATATCAGGACTAGTAGGACTAGTTGTGAGGATAATCTGGTTGTGACATCTGTCATCCTTTGATTACCAGAGTGGATTGGGTGATGTCATTTCTTAAGTGTGTCATAGAAAATTCATGGGAAAAACAAACAGGCATAAAAATCTACAGCGCCCAACGAACTGTTAAGGTACATAGCATTTGGTCCATTATTAATGCTTAACCTAAATCTTTTAATAGACACTGGATTATTATCATTGTGCCATATTCAGAAAAAACAGGAAATGAGAGTGCGTGTCCCAGATGATCTTATGTATCTGCAGAAAACAACCACCTTCACACCCTTTTCGTTGTGTCAGATGAATCACTGAACTGTTGGACCTCAACTTTAGGCAATAAGCAGCTTCTTATAAAGTAGGAGGCTAAAATCATCAGAAAACTATTTCTTTTAAGGTGGAAATGCAGGCCAGAGTGTTGATTTGACCACCCACTAAGACTAATAGCTTATCTTTCCATCTTCTGGTGCAAAAGGAAATTCAAAAAAGGAATGAAAGAGATGACTGTGTTTTAATTTTTAGATTCATTTATTTATTTTAGAGAGAGAGAGAGAAAGAGGGTGTGTGCTCGAGAGAGCGTGTGTGTGCATGTGATGGGAGGGGCAGAGGGAGAGAATCGCCAAGCAGACTCCCTGCTGAGACTGGAGCCCAACCCTGGGCTCAAGCTCAGGACCCTGAGATCATGAGTCGAAACCAAGAGTCAGACACTCAACCGACTGAGCCACCCAGGCACCCCTAGATGACTGTGCGTAAGAGTAGAATAGGAACTACCAAACAGCAGAATCCAAAATGTCTTTAATTAATCCTGTTAAGAGTTCCCTGTTGTCAGGGGGGAGATTACTGACATTTGGTGTGAGAAATTGCACATCCTGTCACTACAGATGCTGCCATCAGAAGCACAAATATCTACTGAGTTCCTACTACAGGAATAGAGGAGGAGGTGTCTTTCATCACAAACTGCTTGCTTCACTTATACCCTAGATAAAGCTGCTTGTTAATTTATTTTAAAAAAATGAATAATCAGAAATAAAACCTAGGATAACTCTGCCAGATTCCCATGGTCCTTCAAGAATATGCCCATTTCGATATCCCTGTGTTTTGGAATTACAGTTGCTGGATTCAACAAGCATCTATCTATGGGCAGTCTAACGTTTACAATCTCTTGTTGGCTCTACAAAAACTAGCCAGGAGAAAAAGAGATGGTTCTCACATCCCTAAATCTTTTAATCTTTTTGAAAAGAGAAAGTATGAGTGCGAAATACTAGCCTCCATAAAGAAAATATAATAGCAAGCCTTTTTATGGTTCTTCCTGCATGCTGCGGCCTATTCCAAGTGGTTTACATATATTTACTCATTTGATTCTTACAGCAACCTTTGAGGTAGGTGATAGTGTTATTTATGTTTGATAGATAAGGGAACTGAAACATGGATAGGTTGAAAGATTGAAATAAATTATCCAAGCTTTCATGATAGAACCAGCGTCCCAGATACACACACACCCACACATATATTTTTAAGTAAAACCAATCATATGAGACTCTGATTCAAACCACTTGCTTTGCTTCCGCTCTCATACAGAAACCAATCCAAACCCCCGCACAGGCTTGTTGAGCCTCCAAGTTCGGTGCTGCCCACCTCTCTGAGTTCTTCCAGCCCCTCCTCTCTCTGTTACCTCCCCTTAGTGCCAGTGGCCTTTCTACTCTGGGAATGCCCCATACTCATTGTCTCTTTAAGCCTTTGCATTTGCTATTCTACCTGGGAGGCTCATACCCCAGCTCCTTGCGTGGCTCACTATTTAAAATTCATATCTCTGCCCATCTCTGCCTATTTCACCTCCTTGGACACAATCTACAATGGTCATCCCACTGTTCATTCCCTTACTGCCTTATAAATGATTCTTATCAGTATCTAAACATTCATAATTTATGTGTTTGTTTATTGTTTGTCACTGCCATTAGACTATAAGCTCCAACAGGGTAGGGATTACATCTATTTTGTTCACTGTTGCCATCGCCAGTGACAAGAACACAGCCGAGCACATTATCAGTGCCAATAAGTATTTGGTAAATGAAGAAATGGACAAATTGATAAAGTATCACCTCAGGGAAGATAAACTTTTTGTCAAGGTAAAAATAAGTTTTAAAAGATGTTTTTTTATCTCTCTCCACTCATTCTTATGTTTTTCAGTACAACCTAAAAGAAGCTCTGCTAAGGGCTTACTTTATTAGATAGCTGCACAAGGGCTAGAAGCCACTGACTTTCTGAATCAAGAATTAAAGGATGACTTTTCATCAGTGAAAATATCTAATTTTCATTCAGGATAATAGCCCTTAGAGGTTTGTGAATAGGAAGCAGATATGATGATAAAATGTATATCTGGAGGGATCCTCACTAAAATGGAGTCTCCACCAAGAAAGATCTAATAAATCAATGTTCAAGGTGACTCTGGCTCAGATAAGTATACCTTCTTTTCTAGAACAGGAGCAACAACATCCAGTAGTAAAATGCAAGGGGAAGGACAGAAAAGTTCAGATGCCAGATTCTCCCTTGTTCACATAGAAATGCCTGTGCAGATGCTAGACCTCGGTTGTAGAAATAACACATCAAGTTACCAGGTCTCTGACGTGCCTTCACCTCCTAGCTCACTGTTACCCATGCTGATGAGGAAACTGAAAACAGCATTCTTTGAGTCCTCTAGGAATGTGCTCTTAAGATATCATGGAGATATTATGCAGACATCCAAAGGAATGAAATCTTGCCATTTGCAACGACGTGGATGGAACTGGAAGGTATTACGCTGAGTGAAATAAGTCAATCAGAGAAAGATATGTATCATATGATCTCACTGATATGAGGAATTTTTTTTTTTTTAAGATTTTATTTATTTGACAGAGAGAAACACAGCGAGAGAGGGAACACAAGCAAGTGGAGTGGGAGACGGAGAAGCAGGCTTCCCGCGGAGCAGGGAGCCCAATGCAGGGCTCGATCCCAGGACCCTGGGATCATGACCTGAGCCAAAGGCAGCCGCCCAACTGACTGAGCCACCCAGGCGCCCTGATATGAGGAATTCTTAATCTCAGGAAACAAACTGAGGGTTGCTGGAGTGGTGGGGGGTGGGAGGTATGGGGTGGCTGGGTGATAGACATCGGGGAGGGTATGTGCTATGGTGAGTGCTGTGAATTGTGCAAGACTGTTGAATCACAGACCTGTACCTCTGAAACAAATAATACATTATATGTTAAAAAAAAAAAAAAGAAGAAGAAGATAGCAGGAAGGGAAAAATGAAGGGGGGGAAATCGGAGGGGTAGACGAACCATGAGAGACTATGGACTCTGAGAAACAGACTGAGGGTTCCAAACCGGGTTAGCCCGGTGATGGGTATTAAGGAGGGCACGTACTGAATGGAGCACTGGGTGTTACACGCAAACAATGAATCATGGAACACTACAACAAAAACTAATGATGTGATGTATGGTGATTAACATAACATAATAAAATAAAACAAAAACAAAAAAACAAAACAAAAGAAATATTTAGGTGTCCGTGCCATTTTGTCAGCGGACATAGTGCCCATGAATCAGAGGTGACCATGTGGACAAGAGCGATGTTCGAGAAGAGGAATGTGGGATCCTGGATGACCTTATAGAGCTGAGCCATCTACCCACCATGGACCATCTTCCCACCTCTGGATGGTCACAGAAGAGAAAAGTAAACCCACTGAATATCTATGGTCTTTTATCACAGCAGATTAGCCTGTACCCTATCTAACACATTCTTTACTATAGTAAAATTATTAAAACCCTAAAAAAAAAAAAAAAAAAAAAAAAGAATATCATGGAGATTTTCTCCAATGGAACTGAAGTGGTTACAGTCCCACTTTTCCAAGACAGAACCAAATCTGAAACAGTGACTTGGCAGGACATGTGGTAAATTTCAAAGGAGATTCCCAAAGAATGGCAGGGACTCCCAGAGATTATTCTTTAAGGTGAGGTTTTCTCCCAGGACAGGCTGGGGGTTTTTCCATAATGGAACGTCACAGACATGATGGAATTTGAGCAGTTTCCTCAAACAAGAGTGAGTGAACCCGTCCCTTTCCAATCTCACTATAAGCACCTCCTGATCTTCTTAGTACCTGAAGCTATTTATGAAAGGGAAATCAAACATGCTGGCAAAACAGTAGAAAATAAAGTTAAGTAGAGCCTCTGATCCTAGAGTGTGTCTAATTCTGAGGAACCACGTATTTCTCATTAAAGAGTGTTCTGGGTTTACCCAACCATGTGGCCATCTTAGGATTCAAGTCATTTGATCATTATTATTTCATTAATAGAAAATATGTTTCTCTTCCTTTTGAGAAATCTGGGTGAAGGCAGCATTGAAATTCTATGCAATTAGACCCAAACACAGCCAGTATCCCTCACTGACATTCCTTCCTGTGGAATATTGGGAAATGTTCCTGAATAATTCCTAATGGGAGTCATGGTTCAGATAAAACTGACAGTGCATTAAAGATGGCTGGGGCAGCTCAAGAGCATGCTGAGGCTCTCTGATCTCGGTTGTTTGGCTTAAGGTTTTGAGGAAGCAAATAGAAGCAGCTGCACTAAGGATTTTCTGCAATTAGGTTCATACAGATTCTGGAAGTTGCTTATTAGGTCTGTCACTTTCAATCCATCTGGTACTTTCATGTTCAAGTAGTATTGCGAGTTGCTCAGTGGGGTCAGTGGTTTTCCTTTTACCTGCTAGACAGCATTGCACAACTGTGAAGGCTTATCTGCTAGAGGCAGGATGCACAATTTGGCTGCCTATTGCAAAGCACATGAATTTTTGATTTGTCTGTGTGAGACAGCACAGACACCTCTTAGGAGTTCCAGTTTGGACCAGTTCAAGATTTAAATAACATTCCTAAATTGTTCTGGGCTTATTTATTTTTATTTTTTTTTGCATGTGTACTTTCCCCTGGAGGCTTATGTAACACAAAAACCAAAGGTAAGTGCTACGGAAAGCTAGCTATTTCCATTTTGTTTTATCACCTGTCTGGTATTGATTCAGAAAGTTACAGGCTAAATTAAGTGGTATCCCTGGAACAAGGCTTGACTCTTCCAGACTTCTGCCATATTTGAGGGCTCTCGGTAATAAAGACTGTATCTGATCCCTTAGAATCTGCTAATTTTCAAAACTATTCTCTCTTCTACCTTTCTCCCTGAAGTGCTTTTATAGCATCAATCTTCATTTGGATTGAGGAAATTTGAATTCAAAGACATTCAAAAAAATTTCACGTTGATACTGCACATCCTTCTCTTCCCACAACTTCCTTTCTTTCTCACCCTAGTACCTCAGTTTGCCAGAAATTTTCAATGCAGGTTTGGGGATGCACTTATTTGGAAATTCTGTACCTCTTCTTCCTTGCTACTCACTTGGTAACAACATGGGATTACGCTACTTCATACCATATCCTCTGGATTATGCAGCTATGAAACCTTCCAACTCCCAGGCCTAATCCTTAATATTTTGTGTACTTTTTTTTTTTTTTTCGTATTTGCATCTGACTTCTTGAGACTTTGAGAACAATTTTTTTCCAATTAGGCACAGAAGGGGCCTGGGCCAGAGTTTATTGGTTTTCCTTGGCTTGTTTTATTTATATGTTATCTCACTTATACTCAGAGTTTAAATTTGCCAAAAGATGATAACCAGAAATGCCCTGCATTTCTTATAACATATACTGAAATAGTGTTAGAGCAGGGAGAGGGGTTGATTTAGGAAGATGAAGTGGCTGCCTATTCTCTTTTATCTTGGCAGTTATGCAGTGGGTCCCTGCAAAACATACATCGTCTGGCTCGTGCATTTTGCCAGATGGTTTCCATGCTCTCCTTCCCACCAGAGGTGGGGACACATGGGGTGGGGAACTGGAGCACAGGGAAAGTGACTCCTTTACTTACCACAGTGCTGCTTGGAAAGAAAAGAAAAGAAAACAAAACAAATAAGCTTGCAAAATTGGTGGTGATTTCAGTGAAACATTGGTGGATTTTTGCTTCTCAAAACTGTGGTTCCTTTGAAGTATTTCTGCATATTCGTATGACGTATGCTTAGAGGAGGCCTCTTGCATTTTTGACCTACAGGGCTACAGAATCAGGAAATAACTGTAGCCAGGTTACTGGTAAAAGAAAAAGAAAGAAAATGGCTCATTTTAATGAAGTCATTGAAACTTGAGGCTGGAGCAGCTGAAGTGGGGAACTGAAATTCCTCTTGGTCAATCCTATAAACTAAATCCCAAACATCTGCAAATCTTCCTTATCCAATCTACAAAGCATATACCCGATCTGGATCTCCACTACGAAACATGATTTTAACCAGAACAGGACGTGGAGTGGTGTGGTGAATGACAGGTGCACTATGTATGCACTCTTCCAGAGTTCAGGATGAGAACTTGTGCTTCCCAAGGATAAACTCCATCAAGTTCTGCAGCCTCCTCTCTACCTTAATGGAAACTAGGGTGGGCTAGGGAATGGGGATAAATATGATGGCTGTCTCTGGCATTCAAGCTCCACCAAGTGATTTCTGGTGGCCACTATGGTATTATTTGAAAAGCATCAAATATATGAATAGCATTTGGTATTATTTGATTGGGCTTTTAGGGACCCACATTTACTGTAAAATTTGTTGGTGGTAGACATTCAGTATGAGTTTAAATTATTTATCATCAGAGACACACACACACATACACACACATGCACACACTTGAATGCACTCACTCAACATGAGCATCCTGAGGATTTGATAAGACTTGAGTGAAAAATAAAAAAATAAAAATAAAAAAGCATGAGACCCAATGGTAGAGAACTGATGATTTCCTACTGAAATGGACAACCTGAGGCAGTTTTTTCCCTTTATTTTACTGTTGCAAGAGGTATAACAATTGACTCATAAGTGAAATATTTTTTAAAAATTAGTAAATACTAATTTCTGCTTCTGGAAAGACAGAGTAGATGTACTTTTTCTTCTCAACAGGAGGTTGTTGGAATCCCTGAACATTATATATAAAACAAACATAAGAAGATTGTGATAGAACAATTAGAAAATCGCAAGGATATAGAAGATCTCAACAACACCATCAACCAACAAATATTTTATAGAACATTCCACTCAACAACTGAATACACATTTTTTTCAAATGCCTTGGAACATATATCAAGATAGTCTATATCTCATGGCTAAAATGAATTTTGATAAATTTAAAAGAATTAAAATTATACAGAGTGTGTTTTCTAGTCACAATGCAATCAAACTAAAATCAATATCAGAAAGATAACAAGAAATATCCAAACATGTTGAAAATAAACAGCCCAACTCTAAATAATCTATAGGTCATGAGGAAGACTCAAAGGAAATAAAAAAAAATATTGAACTGAATGAAAATTAAATATACCATATATCAAAATTCATGGGACATAGATAAAGCAGTGTAGAGAGGGAAATTTACAGCACTAAATGAATACATTACAAACAAGGAAAAGTCTCAAATCAATAATCTAACTTCTCACCTCAAGAACATAGGAATAGCAGAGCAAAATAAACATAAAGCAAGCAAAAGGAGAAAAAAAGATAAAGCATGGAAAGCTTTGAAATTAGAATCAGAAAAAATAATAGAGCTTTATAAAAAGATCAGTAAAAGTGGCAGTAGTCTAGCAAGACTAATAAAGAAAAAAGAGTATGCAAATTACCAATATTAGAAATGAAACAGGGGACATCACTATAGACTGTGCAGACATCAAAACGGTAATAAGGAAATACTACCAACAATTTTACACACTTGTATTTGACAATTTAGATGTAATGGACCACTTCCTCAAAAAAGCATAAACTAGCACAATTCACCCACATGAAATAGTTTGAATAGCCCTATACTTATGAAGGAAATGAATGCATAATTTTAAAACTCACAAAAGAGAAATCTCCAGGCCCAGAGAGTTTCACTGGAGAAATTTGGAACCCTGATATCAAAGCCAAATATGAATTTTAAAAAAAGGATTAATATCAGTTCTACAAAGTTTCTTCCAAACAGGAGAAAACACTTCCTAATTCTTTTCCTAAAGCTAGTGTTATCATTATACCAAAATCAGACAAAAGATAATTCATAAAAAGAAAACTGCAAATCAATATCCCTCATGAATACGGACATAAAAATGCTTAATAAAATATTAGCAAATGGAATTCAGCAATATATAAAAAGACTTATACACCAAGACCAAGTAGAGTTCGTTCCAGGAATACAAACTTGATTCAATATTTGAAAATCAATTAATGTAATCTACCATACTAGCAGACAGAAAAATAAAAATAAAATGGTAATACCAAGTGAGGTAGAAAAACCATCTGTCAATCATTTTTGATAAAAATTCTTACAAAAAACAGGATAGAGGCAACTTCCTTACTTGATAAAGAGCACTACAAAAAATGTGCAACATACATTATACTTTTTTTCTTTCTTTTTTTCAATTTAAATTAAAGTTAGTTAACATACAGTGTATTATTAGTTTTAGGGTAGAGTTTAGTGATTCATCGGTTGCATATAACACCCAGTGCTCATTACATCAAGTGCCCTCCTTGATGCCCTTACCCAATTATCCCATCCTCCCACCCACATCATACTTAATCATTAAAGACTAAATGCTTCCCTGCAAAGGTCAGTAGCAAGGCAAAGATGTCTTCTCTTCATTCTTCTTCAATATAGTGATGGAAATTTTAGTCAGTTCATTAAGGCAAGAAAGGGAAATATAAAACATATAGATAATGGAAGAAATAAAAGTGTGCTATTTGCAGATGACATGATTATCTACATAGAAAACTCAAAGGAATCTACAAAAACACCTAGAGCCATTGAGTTCAGCAAGGTTGCAAGATAAATCAATAATATTTGTATATATTAACAATGAATACAGGGGAACCAAAATTAAAAATATATTTGTAATTGTTAAAAAACAAACAACCCCCCCCCCAACTTTCAAATACTTAGATGCATATCTAACAAAACACTTATAGGACCTTATGCTGAAAGCTGCACAATGCTGATAAAAGAAATTTCAAGGAAGATCTAAATAAATAGAGAGAAATAGTATGTTCAAGGACTGGATGATGAAACATAGCAGAGATGTCAATTCTCCCCAAGTTGGGATATCGGTTGAATACAATTGCTATCAAAACCATTGTGTGTGTGTGTGTGTGTGTGTGTATAAAGGCAATATAGGGGCACCTGAGTGGCTCAGTCATTAAGCGTCTGCCTTCGGCTCAGGTCATGATCCCAGGGTCCTGGGATCGAGTCCCGAGTTGGGCTCCCTGCTCTGCGGGGAGCCTGCTTTCCCTTTGTCTGCTGCTCCCCCTGCTTGTGCTCTCTCTTTCTCTGACAAATGATTAAATAAAATCTTAATAAATAAATAAATAAAGGCAATATAATTCTAAAACCTATGTGGAAAAGAAAAGGAACTAGAATACCTGAAACAATTCTGAAAAAGAAGAATTCAGTGGGAGGAATCAATCTAACTAATTATAAGACTTATTACACAGAGTAAGTGATATTGGTAGAGGAGCAGACACATGGATCAATGGAAAAGAATAGAGAACCCAGAAAGAGAACCACACAAATATGCCCAGTTGATTTTGATAAAGAAGCAACAGCATTCAATGGAAGAAAGAGATCTTTTTCAACAAATTGTGGTAGAACAATTAGACATCCATAGACAAAAAAATAAACTTTGACCTAAGTCTTGCACCTTATACAAAAATTAACTCAGACTAGATCACAGGCTTAAATGTAATACTACATAAAACTATAAAACTTTCAGAAAAAAATACAAGAGAAAATCTTCAGGTATAAGGCGGGGCAAAGAATTTTTTAAAACATTTTATTATTTTTGTATCTTTTAGGCAAAGAATTCTTAAGGCTTGACACCAAAAGCATGATCCATGAAAGGAAAAAAAAAAACGATGCATTGTAATTTATCAAAAGTTAAAATTTTGTTTTGTAAAAGACATGTTACGAAGATGAAGTGATAAGCTTCAGAGTGGGAGAAAAACCTTTGCAAACCACATATCCAACAAAGAGCTACTATCTAGAATGTATAAAGGAGGGGCGACTGGGTGGCTCAGTTGGTTAAGCGACTGCCTTCGGCTCAGGTCATGATCCTGGAGTCCCAGGATCGAGTCCCGCATTGGGCTCCCTGCTCGGCGGGGAGTCTGCTTCTCCCTCTGGCCCTCCCCCCTCTCATGTGCTCTCTCTCTCTCTCTCATTCTCTCTCTTTCAAATCAATAAATAAAAAAAAAAATAGAATGTATAAAGGACTTTCAAAACTCAACAGTAAAAAAAAAAAAATTTAAAGTGGGCAAAAACAGGAGGAGACGTTTCATGGAAGAGGATATGCAGATGCCAGATAAACACATGAAAATATATTTCACATCATTAGCCAGTAGGAAAATGCAAAATAAAACCACAAGGGGATATGACTACACACCTATCAGAATAATTGAAATTAAAAAAAAAAGTGACAAAACCAATGTTGGCATGGATGCAAAGAAACTGGATCACTCATACATTGTTAATGGGAATGCAAAATGGTACAATCTGGAAAAGTTAGGCTGTTTCTTAAAAAAAACAAACAAACCCCTCAAAGCCCCCCCCAAATAAAACATAACTATCATACAACCCTGCAATTATACTTCCAGATATTTATCATAGAGAAATGAAAACTGAATTCACATAAAACCTATACAGAAATGTTTATGGAAGCCTCATTCATAAGAGCTCCAAACTGGAAACAATCCAGACGTTTTTTAGGGGGTAAATAGTTATTAAACTGTGGTACAGGGTGGTACATAGCATGGAGTACTAGTCAGCAATAAAAAGGGAGAAACTATTGATAAATGCAAAATCTGGAAGAATCTCCAGAGAATTCTGCTTAGTAAAATAAGCCAATCCTCAAAGGTTACATACTGTGTGATTCCATTTATGCAATATTACTTGAAATGACAAAATTATAAAAATAGAGAACAGATTAATGGTTGTCTAGGGTTAAGGAAGGGACAGAGAGAAGTAGGTATGGATATAAAAGGGCACCAAGAGAGATCCTGGTTGTCATACCATACTATAGTATTACAAGATGTTACCCTTGGAGGAAACTGAATAAAGGATACTTGGGATCTCTCTGTGTTATTTTTCACAACTGTATGTGAATCTACAACAATCTCAATTAAAATATCAATTAACTCATTTAAAGTTTAATTAATTAAACTTAAAAAACTAAGTGAATAGGTTAATAATGCTTTGGACAACAGAGTAAAATAGATCCTACCCCCAAATGTCACATCATTATTATGTAGTGCCCAAATGAGATTTGAGATAGTCAAGATGCTACAATGTACTGGGTCTAGTTCCTATGACCCAATGTAACTGAGATGCTGTGTCCTGTTCTAGTTTACACGATGAGGTCGTATTTCACCCTCATGTTTCATGGAGCCTACACTGAGCTGACTTTGCCTGACCTGCATGCATGCCTCCCTCTTGCCCTACGTCATAGTTCCTGGTACTGCCATTAATGGTTCAGGAATGTCCAATTCTGCAGAACATCATCCCAGCCTGTTAAAGGACCCACATTATGATTCTTTCCCTCCCTTCCCACCATAGCCCAACTTAAACTACCAATACAAACCACTAAGCAAATTCATCACAGCACTAAACAATCAGGTGTGAATTACCAGTTTAACCCTCCTTCTGGATGTCTTACATTTTAAAAGAAACAATGATTTAAATGACCCTCCCATTGGTAGAATGCTTGGGGGAGATCCGGTTGTCCATATGTGGGGGGTGGTTGTAAAGGAGCAGGGAGCCTCCCTTTGACTTCTCCCCTCTGGATTTTTGTGAAGGAGAACAGGGCAGGGCTGGGAAAATACCAAAGCATATGCTTGGACTGCCCTTTCTTCTTCTCCAACTCTCTCCCATCACTCTGTGGTCCTTCTCTAATTTGTGAGTAAATATTTTAATGAGACTATTAATTGTGTTACACTATTTTGTTTGTGAATGTCCTTTTTAATGAAATGAGTTAATCAAATTTTAGCTGCAAATCCTTACCTCCTAATTTTCCATGGACTTAATGTTCTCACTTGTTACATGGTGTTTTTCATCAGTGTGCCTCTGTGTTAGCTGTTAGCTTCATGATGAGAAAGAAGGCAGAGGAAGGTGAAGGCTGACTATACTCTGCAAAATAATGCTTGCCAAAAAGGCATTGTCTTGTGAACTCAGAAGGCATTCTGTGCTAGATTTATCTAGTTCCTTTTACCCAGTTACAGTCTTCTTTATGTCATGCTTTCTTCCCTAGCTTTTACTCTTTCCTCAACCACTGGCAGTCAAAGCTCTTTCCCTAGCAGCTGAGCTCAAATAGTTTTCTTGATCAAACCCACTGTTAGCCCATCTGTGGTTTTGGCCTGACCACCCACCTCCTTACTTTTGACACTCTCTTTCTCTGATTTCATGAATGCTAACCCCCCCATTCTCCTTAAGATGGGCCTATAAACTGTTGAGTCATAATCTACCTTTGGATGGGTCACTGGCATGTCAAACTTAATGTGTCCATCACTGAGCTGCTGATAATAACACAAATCTGCTTTCCCATTTCAGTTAATGGCAACCCCAATCTTCCACTTGTTCAGGCCAAAAATTTTGAGTATTCCTTGACCCCCTCTTCTCCCTCCTTACATCTGGTCCATAAACGAATACTCCTTGCTTTTCTTAAAAATATATCCAGAATTTGAGCACTTCTTATCACCTCTATCATCACCACCCCCATGGATGCCACCTTTACCATTTGTCTGGATCACTTCAATAGTCGCCTGTCTCTGCTTCTGCCCTTGCTCTTCATCTCTTAATTCTCAACAGAAAAGCCAGCATGATTATGATAAATTGTAGCAGATCAAGTCTCTGCTAGAAACCCTTCCTGTCTCGCGTAGAGTAAAAGGCAGTCCTTATAATAGTTTGCACCACTGGCTCGCTCTCACCTTATTACATTATCCTCACTCCGATCTATCCCCACTGGCCTCCTTGGTCCTCTTGGTCATGCCAGGCAGACTCCTGCTTCAGAGCCTCATGCTTGCCATTGGTTTCCTCTGTCTGAATGCTCTTTCAAGGGAGCAGCATGGCTGATTTCCTCATGTCAGACCTCAGCGGGTTACCTGAGGTCCTCCCCTACCACCTGTGGAGAAGTTGAAAGCCCTCATCCCAGACACTTCACCTCTCCCATTCCTATTTTATTTGTTATCAGCAGTATTTATGTCACATAGTATATATTTGACTTAATCTTACTTAGTGCCTTTCTCTTCTACTAGGCTGTGAGTTCAGTGGGCAGATATGATTTGTTTTTTCATCGCTCTGTTTTCAGCATCAAGACTAGTGCCTGGCACACAGACTCACAATAAATATTTCTATGTGAACTAAATGATTATTTTCTTTGTCTTTGTGTCTCTCCATTTCTCTCTCACTGTCCCTTTGTTGTATCCTCTCCATTCCTGGCTATTCTTTCCTTCCTCTGCTTCATACATCTAGGTATGTCCCAAGAATTTCTCCTGGGTGTTCTCATCTTTTCTTTATTATGTTCCTTTTCCTTTTTTCCTTCCACCTGCCTCCCTTGGCCACTGATCCCTGATTCCAAGGTACATTCATCTTTCCTTCCTTTTTACACTTCTCACAGGCCTCCCGACTATTACTAGGGGTGCTGCACATCTAGATCCTGCAGGGCAAGAGAAGCAAGTGAACAGGTGGCATTCACAGAGATAATTTCAGTATTGTTTATCATAAAGGCCTTAAGTTTCCACCTTGGGTTATAGAAACAAGTTTATATGTTCTCTTTCCTTTTGTCTGATAACCTTCTTAGGGGCAAGAATCATACATTGTTCATGTTTGTATTCATCTATCCTTCCCTGCCTCTATCTATCCTTCCACGCTTTCACCAACAGATATGTGTTGGGCACCCACTACGTGCCAGGTCTTTTTCTAAGACTCTGGGAATGCAAAGTTTAGGTAGGTAAAAACCGAGATAGCATTAGAACAATCAGAAGAGCTCAAAGGTTTCAAGTTATGAAGATCAGGGACACAGTGAAGAAGACTGAAGAAGACCAAATAGGAGACTACTATTGCACTATAGGCAAGAAATTAAGGCAGTTTCTAAAGGAGGGTGGAAATAAGTAGCCAGATGTGAGAGATAGCCAATGAACGACCTACCTAGGTAGTCATTCAATAGTATTTACTAAATGAAAGAAGAAACTTGATTTGTCATAGAAGGAAAGAGTGGCTTCTAGGAACTTAGGACTTGAAGTTGCATAGATCTGAGTTTAAATCCCCCCAAGCTCAGCAGTTTGTTAGCTGTAAGGCTGTGGGCAATTATTTAATCTCTCCAAGTCTCAGTTTCCTTAGCTGGAGATATGGGCAAAATCCACCTCATAGGGTTTTTTCAACGATTAAATGAGGAAATACATATAAAGTGAACAGTACAGGGTCTAGCACAAACTAAGTGCTATTTACATTATAATAAACATTTACTGTTACTATTTGAAGAGTGACAAACAGATACTCCCAACAGGTTGAATTATCTCTTACTCAAATAGAAATAAATTAAAATATTATTTCAATTATATTCTTTTCTTTCCTGGTATATGGGGATATAAGGAGAAAATGCCTATAGTCCTCAGAAAGTGGATCAAGTATAATAACTAGTGAGTTTTCTCCGCTGGGACAGAAGGGCTCACGGTAGAACACAGCAAACAGAAGTGTCCAAGTCTGTCTGTCTCTTTCTCATTGTCCATGTTGCTTTAAAACATTAAGCAAAAAAAAGGTCATTTAGAGTCATGTTAATTGTGGTATTGCCAGAGAGCAGTGGTAACTATTTCCTCTGCCAGAAACCTTTATTTCTTTTTTAAAGGAAGGGGAAAAAGCAGGAGGTGCTCAGTGGAGCCATTCTGGTCATTTGTGGACCCTGCTGCCTGCTCAATTATAGGGAACATGCATTAAAAGGTGGATTTTTTCAAGGCACCTTTGAGGTTCTCAATAGATGATATCTACTTTAGTAACCTTAAGTTCTATACTAGTACTTGGTTATTTTGAGATACAGAGTGGAAAGGGTAATTTTCCTTTCAAGAGACAACAAATTAAGGCCACACAGCTATTTACTAGCATGACCCATAGCTATCTAATGTTCCATACATAATATGAACTTTCTTTTTCTTATTTACAAAGAGATACATCTTTTAATGGGACAAGGCAGATTTTGAATGCAACCCTTGATTGCTTGTGGACTAATATTAACTTAAAATAATTCAAGCAGAGGGTATCCTAATCCTCCCTAGTTTGATTTTCTCTATTTTTGGCTAAATCCATATATTTTTTTGTATGGATAGATACATTTAGTGTTTGTCTGGGATATCAAAAGCCCAGAGTTTAATCTTGCTATGCCTTTCTTAGATGTGTTTGATAGTGATTGCAACGTTTAGATGATAAACTGTGAGAACATGGACCGGGCCCTTTACATGTTTTATATACCCCTCACTCCTCTCCCCAAGGTCAAGTACAGGAAAGAACATGTAATAGATGCTCAACAAACCCTCACTGATGGCTTTAGTGTTTATGAGAACACCTCCACGGTAGAATATCATGGTGAGGAACTTTGATAGGTGTATAAAATAATGGGTTAAAGAAGAAATTGTCAAATCTCCTACTCATATATCTATTGCTTTCTTTCTATGATAATTGGAATAATCCATCAGCTTTTCTATGTATTGATACTACTACTTGTAAGATGAGATACTGGAAAGTTATTGTCTCTAATATTAAGAGAACTTGGGATATACAGTGGTATTTCACAATGCCCATTTCTTTGGGAATGGTCAAAGACACTGGGTTACTCCCAATACTTTACTGATCAGTAACAAAATCTACTAAAAGAAAATGTCCATATGGTATTAGGAAAGGAAGTGCTTACATCAGGTCAAGTCAACTTTAAAGGAAAACATTCTCAATTCTAATATTTCAAAATCCTTCTCCATTTCACTTGTGGCAACTACCTTTTTATCATTTCCCTTTAAAGGAAAAATAGTAAACTGGACATATAGTGATTCTTACAGAATGTTCTACATGGTACAAGACTGACATTCATGTATTAATTCGATGTGTATGAAACAACCCTTGCTCTGTGCCAGACAAAAATTGCTCTGCATTTGAGAAATTGACCCCGTCTTGGGGGAGAGAGTAGGATAAACCTCTCAGAGATTATATGGTACTGATGCTGTAGGGCTCATGAGAACAAAGACTCATTGGGTCTCCATGAAACAGCAATGTATATCCTGCTCTGGATTGTCAAGGAAAGCTCAGAGCTAGGCTGGCAAAGTGGCATTTTCTAGGCAGAAGGACATCACGAGCAGGGCTTGGAGGGATGAGGGCACAGAGTAGCCTATGGCTTAGTAAGGAATTTGGGATTTTGCTAAAGGCAGTGAGGTTTGATTTATTTTATTGTCATAAAATATACATAACATATACTTTACCATTTTAATCATTTTTAAGTGCACGGTTTAGCAGCATTAAGTATATCCACACTGTTGTGCAACCATTACTACCATCCATCTCCAGAATTTTTTCATCTTGTGAAGTCAAAACTCTGTATCCAGTAAATAATAACTCTTCATTCCTCCTCTACCAAGCCTCTGGCAAGCACCGTTCTACTTTGTGTCTCTATGAACTTGACTACTCTAGGTTCCTCATAGAAGCAGAATCATACAGTATTTGTCCTTCCATTCTACTTGGCTTATTTCACTTAGCACAATGTCTTCAAGATTTATCCATATTGTAGCATGTGCCATGTTTTCCTTCCTTTTTAAAGGTGACAAATACTCTGTTGTGTGTATAGACCCCAATTTGTTTATCCATTCTTCTCTTGCTGGACACTTGGGTTGCTTCCAACTTCTGACTATAGTGAATAATGCTGCAATGGACATGGAAAATACATGTATGTCTTTGAGACGGTGATCTCATTTCCTTTGGATATAGACTCAGAAGTGCAACTGCTGGATGATATGGTAATTCTATGTTTAATTTTTTGAGGAACTGCCTTAGTGTTTTCCACAGCAGTTGCACAATTTGAACATGCCTAAATGAGGTTCGATTTTTTTAAAGGATTTTAAGCTAGTGAGAGACTGATCATTTGGTTGAGAGAGCTCTCTGCCTGCTGTGGAGAGGATGGATGAAAGGCAGCAGAGCTGGAGTTAGGTTGCTGGCAACCAGCTTAGAGATGAGGAAGATGGGAACCAAGGCTAGCTAGTCCTGTGTGAATGAGGACAGATGATGAGCTGCAGAGATTCTCTGAGAAGTACAATCAAGTGCTTAATGAAGCTTTGTTATAATGGCATCACCAATAACCAACCCCAGCCATGGTGGAAGATTAAGGAAAGAGTAAATCCTAAACTATTAAATGAGTTACCTGGGAAGGGGTGGGGAATGGAATAACAGAAGAAAAAGAAAAAGAAAAAGATGTACTTGAGAAGTAGTGAACAAAGCAAGAGATAAGAGAAAAAGTATTTACTAATTTTCCCTATATTTTGTTTTTAGGAACAAGCCACAGAAAACATGTTAGAAAGAGGAGGAAGAAGGAGGAAGAAGAGTGGGACAGGGAAATCCAAGGAAGAAAAGGAAAAAGACTAGAAGAAACTAATCCTATGAATAGGTTTATGAAAAGATAATCATGTAGTCTTATACACCACAGAACTTTTTAAAAGTTTATTGAGATGTACTTGGATGGGATAACCTGGTGATGGGCAATAAGGAGGGCACATGATGTGATGAGCACTGGGTGTTATACACAACTAATGAATTGTTGAACATTACATCAAAAACCAGTGATGTGCTATATGTTGGCTAACTGAACATAATAAGAAGAAAAAGATGTACTTGAGAAGTAGTGAACAAAGCAAGAGACAAGAGAAGTATATGTACTTCTCAAATAAGAATGGGGTAGTTATAGGGCAGACCAGCCAGTTCATCACTTTTATATTGTGGCTTAACTGGATCACCTATTTAACTGAGCAAAAGATCACAATGGCTTTGTGTGTGAATGTAAAGTGCACTTTTGTTTTTGAGATGAGAATAGGAATTCACATTCCATAAGGATTCACAAGTCACAAAAGTAAGAAAACCAACATACACAGTTTGGGCAATGGATTTCTTGCAGTTCAGCTGAGAAAATCCTAAGATTAGACATACAGTCCAGTTACCACCCATATTCAGGGAAACACAGGGTCATCAGCTTATAAGTGTGATTAGAATGGAGATTATCTTCCTGAAGATATTGAAGAGCAGGAGCAAAAGAGTACCAAATGAATGTGAAACTATTCCTAGCGCAGACGCTGCTGGAAACCTCATTTAGCCATATTTTCGAATGGATATGCTATGCAAACAAGTGTAATTTCTGTGCAAGACAATTCTGCATTTATTGAATTTGTCTGGATGAAGTTTTTGAAATATACTGAATAAAATATATTCAGTAGATTGTAATGTTAGTGAAAGGGGCTGAAGTACCTAGACGCATTTGTTTGCTCTGCTGGGGAAGCCTCGTTGCCAAGCAAGTTCCTCTAATCTTGACCTTGGGAGACAAACCGCCTCAGAGCAGGAGGAATCAAGTGGTTTTCTAGCTGTGATGAGATTTAAGTTTTCTTTAGCTTGTCCCCCTACAGACATTTAAATAGTATTGATTTTCTTACAATAGCCACTGGGGAGCAAATAATAACTAATTTTATGAGAACTTCATATAATCTGCCCGACTACTGCTGTATTTTTATGTGACCTTCTCATTTTCAGTTTGGAAGGTCATCTTTTGGAGGTGAAACATCTCAGGTCCTAAGACGCTTCCATTTGAAACAAAGCTTATTTTCACTTCCAAGAAGCCTTTCTTCATTAATTCCCTTGGGCGAGTTTTGTCAATTCCTGTTTCTTGGTTTCCACCTGATGACAAGCCTATTTACCTCTCAGGATTCAGAGATGGGAGAGAGATGGCCATTCTTAGCCCAGAGACTTGCACTAATTTGTAACCTACCCACATATTCCTACTAACTTCCCTTCCTCCTCCTCTTCTGTATTCTATGTAGTGTGTGTGTGTGTTTTACATTAATATGTGTGTGTGCATGTGAATAATTTCCAATTTATTGTGTATATGATCTCTCCTTGGCCAGATACACTAGAGACTATAATCTCTGGAATAACATTTTCATTTCTTTTTTTTTTTTTTAAAGATTTTATTTATTTATTTGACAGAGAGAGACACAGCGAGAGAGGGAACACAAGCAGGGGGAGTGGGAGAGGGAGAAGCAGGCTCCCCGCAGAGCAGGGAGCCCGATGCGGGACTCAATCCCAGGACCCTGGGATCATGACCTGAGCTGAAGGCAGTCGCTTAACCAACTGAGCCACCCAGGCGCCCACATTTTCATTTCTTATAATTTTTTTTTTCTTCAAAATCATCAAAGACAGGTTTGCCTCCACACTGAATACCCATTAGTGTTTTCAACGGAATGAAGTCCAAAAGAATAACCACAGTAAAACTTTCTGGTGAAGACAAGGGCATTTTTCAGAGAATAGTCATGCTAGGATAACTGGCAGATGTCATGTGATAACAGAGAAAAATGATTTCTACTTATGGGAATTTTGCAAGTCTTAAGACTAAAATTTCCAACCATAGTTCCCCCCATATCTTTTAATGGCAGAATTGTTTCCAATTTAGGCAAAATTGACCTACTCTCTAGTAATTAGGTAAGCCAAAAGGCTCACTTTACCCATGTCTTAATATCAAATGGACACCATCCTAAGAAATGGTCAACAATTCATTTAAATTCGGGTGTTTTAATAGTTTTTATTTTTTGATAATATGCTAGAAGTGGTTTTCCCCATGACATACCAGAGAATTTTATTGGGAAGATCATCAAGTGTGATTTTTCAGATAATAGAAATTTATAAGATTCAATAATGTTATAAAAAACTCTGCACTCCCTTCTGACATCTGAGTCTCTATACCAAATAGTTACAAAAAGGAGCGTTCCTTCTAAATAACGGCAACAGTCATATATATGCGGCATATATATATATATACATATATCTGTATATATATGACTTTCCCCCAAATCTGAGATATATTCATGTAGATTAAAATTTTTAAATTAAGGGAAATGAATGGGAAAAAATTATTTTGCTGAGATTCTAGAACTCATGAGGTTATTTAATTAAAATTGCCAACTTTGCTCCTGAAATCCTGCCATTTTACTAATTTTCCCTATATTTTGTTTTTAGGAACAAGCCACAGAAAACATGTTAGCACTAATTGCTCTCAAGTAATCCATGGACTACTTTATGACAAAACTCCTTCAGAATATTGCAAAGCCCAAACATTGCCAAAAAATTGGCAGGAAATTTTGGTCTCTCATACCTTGATGATAATCTTCAACTAGAGTTGTTATTTTTACTTGACTGAAAATCAAAACAGTGGGGGCGCCTGGATGGCTCAGTCAGTTAAGCGTCTGCCTTCGGCTCAGGTCATGATCCTAGGGTCCTGGGATCGAGCCCCGCATCGGGCTCCCTGTTCGGTGGGAAGCCTGCTTCTCCTTCTCCCTCTCCCACTCCCCCTGCTTGTGTTCCCTCTCTCGCTGTGTCTCTCTCTGTCAAATAAATCAATAAAATCTTAAAAAAAAAAAAATCAAAACAGTGAAATCCAGGGCATTTGTAATACATGCTATATATTCACTGAATTATGTGAATATTTGGGGGGCCCTATGTGAAATTATTAAATAAGGAAAATAACAAATTAGTGAAGAAACGTGAACAATACAATATCTTTGGACACAGTCAAAACAATAAATCCTGGACTAAGCTGACACTGAAAAAATGTGTCCCATTTTTAAATGATCAGTGATGAGGATTCTCAGCATAAGTATACCTAAGCTGTTCTGATTAAAATTCTGAAATCCTACAGGCGCCTGGGTGGTGCAGTTGGTTAAGCATCTGACTCTTGGTTTCACTCAGGGCCTGATCTCAGGGTCGTGAGATAGAGCCCTGCGTTGGGCTCTGTGCTCACCAAGGAGTCTGCTTAAGACTTTCTCTCCTTCTTCCTCTGCCCCTCCCTCCTGTGCTTGCTCTCTCTCTCTCTCACAAATAAATAAATAATATCTTTAAAAAATATTTTGGAATTCTAGGGATCCTCTGGATGAGGAATATGACAGGACTAACATCTCTGGACTGTTTGTAAGAAAGATGCTTTCTAGCACTTAAGTGACATTCATATTAGGTTGAATTTTTATTATCCTTCAATATTTACATTCCACAGAGTATGAGTTAGGTGAAGTGGATTTTTGGTGAAAAAATTGGTTTGGAAAGAAGTTATTCATCAATGAGATGTTATGGGCGGCTGGAAGCTGTTGTACAGGGCTGAAGGTTTGGAGTACATATCAGAACAGCGTCCTGATAATTAAGTGAAGATCTGACAGGTCGTCCACACTTTGTTTGGAAGTTGGTTACCATCACCATTCCCTACTCTCTACTTTGCCACTTATAATAGGGAAGGAAGGAGGTTCAGATGTTTTGTCTTTATGCCGTTGTTGGAAATTTTGACCTTTACTATCTCTGATGTGGTTTTTCTAAGCCTTGAAGAGGAAGAATTGAAAGATGTGTATTAAATGCAATCCTAGTTTAACAGCTGCATTATTTTACTGATCCAAATTAATGTTACCTTGGTCAGTTAATCTTTGACCAAGGAGGCAAGAATACACAATGGGAAAAAGACAGTGTCTTCAACAAATGGTGTTGGGAAAACTAGACAGCTACATGCAAAAGAATGAAACCAATTCTGTACACCATACGCAAAGATAAACTCAAAATGGATTAAAAACCTAAGTGTGAGACCTGAAACCATAAAAATCCTAGAAGAGAGCACAGGCAGTAATATCTCTGACATTGGCCAGAGCAACATTTTTCTAGATATGTCTCCTGAGATAAGGGAAACAAAAGCAAAAATAAACTATTGGGAGTATATCAAAATAAAAAGCTTCTGCACAGCAAAGGAAATAATCAACAAAGCTAGAAGAGTCCTAAATGGGAGAAGATATTTGCAAATAACATATCCAATAAAGGGTTAGTATCCAAAATATATAAAGAACTTAAAAAAACCAAAAAAAAAAAAAAAAAAAAAAACCCCCCCCCCCCCCCCCAAATCCAATTAAAAATGGGCAGGAGACATGAACAGACAGTTTTCCAAAGAAGACCTAGATAGTCAAAAGGCACACAAAAAGATGCTCAACATCACTCATCATCAGGGAAATGCAAATTGAAAACATAATGAGATAACCCCTCACATCTATCAGAATGGCTAAAATCAAAACACAGAAACAATAAGCATTGGTGAGGATGTGGAGGAAACAGTGCTCTGTTTGTGGGAATGCAAACTGGTGCAGCCACTGCTGTGGAAGACAGTATGGAGCTTTCTCAAAAAAGCAAAAACAGAATTACCAGATGATCCAGTAATTCCACTACTGGGTTTTTACCCAAGGAATATGAAAACACTAATTTGAAAAAGATATATGCACCCCTATGTTTATTTCAGCATTATTTACAATAGCCAAATTATGGGAGCAGCCCAAGTGTCCATCAATAGATGAATTAGTAAAGAGGATGTGGTATATATATACAAATATATATGCAGTTTATTTCCACTTTGGGGATTTTTGTCTCGCCATAAACTATTTACTGGAATTTGCTTATTTAATTAATAATATACTGGCTTCCATTTTTATATAAAAGCTACCATGCAATGAAAAATTGTTAAACAAAAATAGAGCCCTAAAAAGATCGCAAATAAAAATTTGCCATCTTTGTATTACAATTGCAACTTAACTGAGGTGCCTGGGTGGCTCAGTTGGTTAAGCATCTGCCTTCAGCTCAGGTCATGATCATCAGGCTTTCTGCTCAGTGGGGAGTCTGCTTCTCCCTCTGCTCCTCCCCCTGCCTGTGCTCTTTCTGTCTCTCAAATCAATAAATAAAATCTTTAAAAAAAAACAAACAAATGCAACTTAACTTCCATTTTTCATTCTTATGTTGAATTATTTGCTACAAATATACTCTTGTGTAATTTAAAGGGTTATGCATAAAGACCATCATTACTAATTCATTTGGCATTCATTATAAGACCTTTAATCATGATGTATTAATTTGGTATAAATATGGATATAATATATAATTTCTAAGTAATTCCATTATAATTTACTAGTTAAATAGTCTATTGTAATAAAAAATAGTCTATTGTTATTTCAGTATCTTCTCAAATATGCATCAAAGTGTAATGTTTTGTTTCTTTATGAAACAGCCAAAGTTAAGGAAAGCACCAAAGCATATTCCTTTCTCCAGTGTAGATACAGTCGCAGAATCTCCAGTAGGAGGGTAGTATTATAAAAATCACAAAAAGCCCATCTAAAACCACCCACGGTTCATAACACAAACAAATGTACTGCGGTGTGTTCGATTTGAAATTTCTGGAGGTTAATGCACAAACCTTCAGAACCACCCCAATCCATGACAGACCAAAGGCTGCGGTTTGGCTTTTTAAGTAGCTGAGACCTAAAAGAGGGATGTTTGGACTATAAATAGCCACCCAGCCTTTACGTGGAGCGGGCCCCTGTTGTGGTCATTTGGCCCTTCTCTAATTTAGATTTTACATCTGTGCTGTGACTGGCAACCCATGTATGTTGCTATGGAGAGAAACTGAAACTGCAAACCGAGAAGGGGTATCTGGAAAGAACATGCACCCCACATGTTCTATGAGAGCCATTCCAGAAACCATAAGAAAAATCATCTTCCTTCTGAAACAGACTCACCTCTATGTCTCCAACTGGAAAATGCTTGCACATTCTCTAGTAAAATGAAAAACACCCCTAGACCTATACAATGGAAGAGGAAATTTCATTTTATACTGGGGACAGTGAGGAGAGGGTGGAGGAAAAACACAGTTGATCCATTTATCAACTTGTTGCTTTGAGTCCTTTGTCATAATTCTCTCTGCTCCTTTTGGTGTTTACTGACCTTCCGCTGACTAATTCTTCCCCATCACTGTTGGATCCTTCTGCTTTTAACCTCCTGGCAACGGCTTCCTAAATTAATGTGTGAACAGCAGGACAACAAACCCAGGGATGTTTACCTAGAGTATTTTGAAAAAAATACAGCAGTATAAAGAGAGTAAACAATAAATAAATGACACACAATGGTGTGAAATGTGTAAGTTACTTTTGAATAGAAGACAAAAAATACAATTTATTATGAGTCATTTGAGCTCTGAGGGTTAGCAGTTGCTGTGCTAAATCACAAATAGCTAGATCATGGTATTAATAGATCATCAGAGGGGCCAGTCTCTAAGCTCATGTGTGTGTGTGTGTGTGTGTGTGTGTGTGTGTGTCTTCGTGTATAGTTGATCAATGAGAAGAGGGTAACGTCTGGGCTCCTTGCTTCTGTGTTCATAGTATCTATTCACTGTTTTTCTTATTGCTTTGTCTAGTCCAAATTTAGCAGCAAGAGGATGAGGGCCCTCAATTCCTCACCACCAACTCTTCCACATGCTCTTGGGAGTCTCTTTGACCTTTCCAGGAGAATAAAGAGGATAATCCTGCAGAATCTATAACGTTTCTTCAATTTCCAGATGCTGTTATTCTACATTTCTATGATTCTAATTCTACTCCATGCTCTAATGGATGCAATTAACTCATTTTAAAATGGTGTCTTTCTTCACAGGACTGCCAAGTATAGAATCTAAAAGTTTCTGATCATAAACACTGATGATTTGGGGGGTGATTTCACTTGCTCTCCTGTATTTTTCTACATTGGAATCCACAGATTTCATTTATTTATTTTTTTTACACCAATAACCTTCCTATTCATCCTGATTAGGCTGAGGTTCTGCAATTTGGCTTTGCACTTGTATGCCTCGCTTGGAAACGGACAGGATGGATATGGTGAACTTCAGTAACAATGGCTGCAGCACTTCTGGGAGTATTCTGGGAAGAGGTGCTACATAAGCACAAAGCTCTCTGCAGAGATGGTCTTATTCGTCCTCATAACATCTCAGGAGGTGGGTATGCTGTGAACCTTGTTAATACAAAGTTGCCGGTGCCACAAATAGAACAGAGATGATTTTCTCTCCCTGCAAGAGGAATGACAACTTTTTGCTCACATTTCTTAAGGGGAATTATCCATTGGTTGGCTTTGTGAATGCCAGCCTGGATGTATCTGTCTGATCGCTCGCAAACGTGACCTAAAGACTTATTTGCAAGAAAAGCAATATCCCAAGCTTAAAAGTTTATACTTACGCAGGCACCTCTCACTGCAAACCAAACTGAAAAAGGTTAATGTGGTATACTGAAACAAAAATGTGTAGGACTCCTTATAGGGAAGAGCATCTGTTGAACAAGGAAATTAATACATGTTACCCCTGGACATTCATACCTTAAAAACGCAGGTCCTTGGTATTACTCATCGTTGCTTTTAACATTTTAATAAAGATTATGCTGTAACAAGATGAATTTTATCTTAGCAATAAGGCTCAGAAATGGAAGTCAATGTAACTAAATCTATTATCAATGACTGAGTAAGGAGTTGACTCTTATGTGAAGCCAATCCCCCTTAGCAGACCACGTAAAAATTATTACTCAAATGCCCAAGTGAAATGTCATAGTGTCCCCAGAGGGCAATTCCTGGTAGCATCAGAAAGAGTACATAAAGGGATATAAAGTACAGGTTGCCCATAAAGCATTACCAAGAAGCTATCTAAAAAAGAAAAATTCAACAAAAAGGATCATATTTGCATTGGAAAATACCCTTTTCCTCGTGGCAGATTTGGAATGCAAGATTTAAAAAAAACTCATATCCAGGAAAGCAGATATACTGTCTGCCTAATTATGAGGTGTACTAATTAAGCATGGCATTATACGGTTAATGACAGTATTTTATTTGGTATATTTCATTTTTAGACTCTTCACCTGTTGGAAGTTGAGTTAAATTTTGATCATTAAAATGCACAAACATGACTAGCTGCATATAGATCTGAGCATGGCTTAGATCCCTAACCAACCAAGAGGTCACAAGTACATTAGTTGAAATCCATCTTCAGAGGAATAAGATTTTATAACTTGTAGAGTTAAGAAGAAAATGTTTTCTTTATAGGATACTTTGAATTGTTTAATTTGCTACACTGTGGGGTCCTCCTTTCAGTGAACAAACACAGGTCTAGGGACCAGCCTAGTTGGTAGAATGTATAAAAAATGAAATTGATCTTAAAAAGACCTGACTTCTGTTTCATTCCACTACCAAACAAAGAAGACACAAAGCAAACCGGAGACACAGACAGCAATCTTAAAACTGTCTTTAAAAAAACTGGTTGATTTTATTTAAGGGCAAATAAATACGACTTTTTCATATCTCAAGGACGATAAATGGCTAATATGAAACTTTACTCGCTCTTTGGTATGTGCATTTCTCTATTTACATACTGAATTTATGTATATACTTAAGACACTGAACTCCTCACTTTCCCAGAAACTGTATTTTACATATCCTATCTTACTCAATTTTCAGAGTACTTTCTGAGGGATTATTACTATCTTTTCCATCTTACAAATGAGGAAATGGATGCTCGGGGAAGTTAACTCATGATATTTTAGATAGTAAGAAGTAGGGCTTGCTTTGAACCCAAGGTGACTTCAAAGTTTATGCTCGTTTTTACTCTACCAGTGTTGACCAGACTGTTTAACACACTATTTATCCTAATCGTACCTGTGAGAATTCAACTTAGAGGGGTGACTGAGTGATGACACACAGAGGGAGTTTTTATTGCTTGGGGTGTCCAAGAGAAGAGGGCCCACCAGCTCATGTAGGGCTACACAGGGAAACACGGGTTTGGTCAAGAGCAGGAGAGGAATGCATGGCCCAGAGCCTTCATTGTATTCTTCAGGGAAAGGAGGATACAAGGAAGGTTGAGCATCAGCACAATCTTAGGATTGGATAATTTGAATAATTTCAGCAGGCTCCAGGCTATAGAGGTGGTCCACAGTTGTCCACGACCTGGCCCTGGGGTGATCTGGGGCAGGGAAAATACTGGCCTGGTGTGTGAGTTAGAAAAAGTAGGTAGCTGGGATGTAGACAAGGGATATGTTTGTCTATGACATATATGTTTGCAGGTATTATGATCTGCATTTTTGTGTTACCTCCAAATTAATATGTTGAAAGCTTAACCCCCAATGTGATGGTATTGGGAGCTAGGGCCTTTGGGAGATGCTTAGGTCATGTGAGTGGAGCCCTCATGAATGGGATTAGTGTTCTTATAAAAGAGACCCCAGAGAGCTCCCTCTCCCCTTCTATGTTATGAGAACACAGGGAGAAGTTGCCAGCTATAAACCAGGAATGAAGTCCTCACTAGAACGGGACCATACTGGTGCCTTGATCTTGGACTTCCCAGACTCCAGAACTATAAGCAACAAATTTCTATTGATTAGAAGCAAACTGGTCTGTGGTATTTTTAATAGCAGCCCAAACAGGCTGAGGCAGCTGGAAAGTTACTGTCTTTAGGAATTAGCTAGATCAGGGAGGAGTAGTCTGTCAAAGATTAGCAAGGCCCCCAAGATGTCAAAACATCATAAAATATAGAAAAAAAAAAACCATTGTTCTTTGAAAAAGAAAATTGTCTCTGGTATGAATTTGGTAAATCATGCAAACTTTATACTTGGCTTGAATATTCACGATGCCTATTAGCATATTTAAGTTTGCATGAAGTCCTACAGTAAAGTAACCTTTTTAACACTGTTTAACCCAGAGTTCCTTAAATTGATTTGACCCAACACCTATTAACATTTAGCAGAACATTAATTTTCTGAACTACAGCTTTTTACCTAACTTTTTTCATATTTTAAATTGGGTGATTTTTTAAAATCTGTCATTGAACATTAATTATAAATACATTTCATACGCTTTGTGTATTGGCGATATTTCTAATGTTAAAAAAATACAAAGTGCATTGGGATATTTTGAAACAATTATCCTTCTAAACAGAATTTTTTCCCGTGCAATAAAAAGGTTTGAATATAAGCAACCACTTCCAAAATGGGATCATCTCCTCAAAGACATTCACAAAGCAAACCACTCGCAGTTCTTTTTCAGAGACAGTGAGTAAATGTGCAAATCAATACTGTTCACCTACTTTTAGCAATTCCTATAATGCTAACTCCTATACCTGCTTTAAAAGATAGGAAAATGATTCTTAACATTAATAAGTTTAAGAACATCCAAAACCTGGACATTGAGGATTTAGAATCATGCATTGCCAGAAATAACTTTTGCCTAAATTGGACGTTCTACATATGCAATGAGACCTGATTCTGTATTATTTCATGTACTGCTAAGCCTGTGTTTCTGTCAGTGAATAATTATTTTGAGTTATTAGAAGGAAAATGAAGCATAACATTTGCATGATTTCCCCCATACTACAGAATTGAGTCAACAATTAAAAGGGAAAAAAATCAGCACACAAAATTGTGTGCTCTGAAAACAAAGGAATGATCTTGTTCCCCTTCTTCCTCATCTTCCCAAGTCTTGCTGACCCAATTACAAATTTTCCGGTAGTATCATATGTAATCCAAATGGCAAAGGTACTGGCTAAACTTTTAGTCCTTTCAGAGTATCTGTGCCTAGGATGATATCTTCGAGTCCAAAATGACTCAACTCAGAAGAGGGAAATGGAGAGTGGGAAATCTGCTTACTTCAGCTTTGGAGTTAAATTGCTGCTGAGAGAATTTTTCCTTTGTCATGCTTTTCTCGCCCTAGAGAGTTATCTTTATGGTAGTTCAAAGTGAGGGCTCACTTAACTAGTTCATTCATTCCTTCTTCATGTGGTATTTATTTACAAGCCAAAATGGCTTTGATAGAAGACAAAGTCCCTGCACTCATGGAGAAAATTCTGTAAGTGGAAAGAACTAACAAGCCAATAAATAAGTTCATCAATAAATAAACATGAAAATATGTAGAAATCAGTGATATAGGGAAAATGGACAGTTTGATGTAAAGGGGAATGACTTGCTCACTGCTATGAATTCAGTGGTCAAGGGAGAACTCTCTACGGAGACAATTATTTTTTTTTTTAAGATTTTTATTTATTTATTTGAGAGAGAGAGTGAGAGAGAGAGAGAGCACAAGAGGGAGGAGCGGGAGAGGGAGAAGCAGACTCCCTGCAGGGCAGGGAGCCCGACGCGGGACTCGATCCCGGGACTCCAGGATCATGACCTGAGCCGAAGGCAGTCGCTTAACCAACTGAGCCACCCAGGCGCCCCGGAGACAATTATTTAAACTGAACAAAAGGATCCAGGGAAAAGCATCCCATTCACATCTTCCTCCTTTTAAAATACACTGAACAAGATTCCCCATCATCTGAATAATATCAAGGTGCACACAACAACAACAAAACATAAGTTGTGTTTGAGATGAAAAATAAGTAATGGAGTGTTTAAAAAACAGTTCTCAAAAGAATGGTTTCCTGTAATGTAGATGACTCTTTTCCCACTTTGAGCTTTCTTTAAAATGCACAGATTTTAGTGATTCTTTCTGGTTCTCATTTTCAAAAGCAGTTGTTAAATAACCATCTTCAAATGCTTAAGTTACAGGGTGAGTTTGTTCCCTTCAGTTCAGGAGTTAGGAAATCTGTGACCATTTTGTCCTTGATAGCAGTGATTTTCAAATGAGGCAGCATCTCTCTCACTTGGGAAGCTTGTTAAAATATGAATACCTCATCTGAACCTCCAGTCATTCCAATATAAACTATATCCCCAAATTGTTCTGACTTCATCTCAAACTGAGGGAGCAAAAGGCTGGGCTAGCAGAGATTGGATTGTAGGTCTCTGTGTGTGGGGATAGGAGTTGAGCTACACAATGGGAGAGCTGGTTCTCCAGTAAACCTGGACACTGAGCTAAGTTCCAGAAGATCCACTACACCATTGGGTTTCCTAAGGGGTTGATGGAAGGCTGGGATCCTCAGACATTCTTCAGAGCTTGTAAAGTAAAACTTTGGGCTCCACTTCTGTGTAAACTAGAGTAACTTTTCCTTTGACTGTATTATATATTGGGGTTATGTATATGATTTCACTTGGAAAACTTCCATTTCTAAAAAGATTAAACACCATTGAACTACATAGTGGAGAAAGAGCTGGGAACTATATTTCCATAGAGCAGGCAAGGTCCAGAGTCCACAGATTCTAGGCACCAGAAATGATAGATGAGCTTTTGGACCTGGGGTAAATTTATAGGTCAAACTTAATGCTTGGTTAAGACTTTTAAGGCACAGTTATGCTTTCTTTACACAGAAAAAGGTGAACAGGGTTAAATTGTGAATAATAATAATAAATAATTTATTAAGAAACCATTAAATTACAAGATTGCATACTTTATGTCATTTATTTCACACAATGACTCACTGAGGAAGGTGTTAATATTCCCATTTTCCAAATGAGTAAATTGAAGCTTGGAGAGATTAAATACCTTCTCCAAGGTCCCCCAGCAGATCTAGAACTTTAACCTAGGACCCATCTGGTTTCAAAGATCATGTTCTTAATCACAACTTCCAAGTAGATCAGACCTTATAACAAGAGGGTTTTGCCTTTTTAGTGGTGAGATTTACAGATGATTTGATAAAGTCGTCATGATACTTAGCTCATTCCCGTCATAAGTTTATGCAGTTTAGAAATCAATCTAGATGAACCATCTCTAGTTAAGACTGAGGGAAAGTAGGAGAGGACATCTCTTTACTTCTCCATCCATTTCAGAATGTGAGAGGCAGTCCTTGTGTGAAAAGAAAGCTGTGTAAAAATTCAGGGCTGCACAAGTGCTTTGCCAATGATGTAAGGAAGGGGCAGAGGTTGCAGGGCTGGGAGCATGAACAAAAGAAAGATTAAGAAATCCTTCCAGTTTTACCAAACCACACCAAACAAAAACAATTACTTTAACCTATTCTTTGTGCTTTTACCCTCTTACTGCTCTCAAGCCGGATAAAATATTCAGTTGCTGCCAGTAATTTACTGTGAATGCTTTTAAAGCTGAAATTGTTCCAGCCAGAAATAATGGAGGTCTGTTTCCAGAAATGTCTGGGGCTAAAGAAAGGCATGGTCAATTGTGTTCTTATGGCCACAGTCCCTGAATGGCAGCCACTTCTGTCATTCTGATTTAATAATTTATTTAGAATTCTCTGTCACGGACTATATTCATGGTGAGTCCAAACAAAACTGAAAGATCATTTTCCTCTAATGACTATATAACTCTGTTTTTAGATTTGGGCAAATTTACAGAGGACTCTATCTTCTATAACTGATTGTTTTTCCTAATCTAAAATTAAATGTAGTAACAGTGCCTCCACTGCTGTAAAGAGAAATGTATACATTGGGCCCTTCCTTCTAAATTGGGCATTTTCTGGAGAGTGTTTGAATCCTAGTAGGCACAAATCAAATGTACAAAATGTATAATATACTTTATGATGAAGAAGTACAACTGGGGTTGTAAGTTTCAATAAATCAAAACAGTCTACATTGGCCAGATTTCAGCTTTGAGTGGGTGGAAACCCATAATGTAATTGAGAAGTAAACAGCATTGGGGTCTACAGTTTTTCCCATTGAAGGTTTGGCTCACCTGCTGACAAAAGCAATTTATGTGCTGCAGAACATAATCTTCTATCAGACAAAAGATTGAAAAGCTGATGGCCATCTTTTTCCTTGAAGGGTATGTAAGAAAACTGCTCAAATGGAAACTGGTATCAGAGTGATATTTTTAATTGATGTTTGTCAGTGACTCAACCACAAGAAGATGAAAACAACCTCTGAAAGAGTCTTGTCTATAGCATTAAATTATGTTACTGATATTGTCACAGCAGAAATAAATAACCTGCCACTTTATATGCAGGCTCTATTTCCCTTGGGGAGCAATTATTGATATTCTTACTAAAATAATATGAGGAATGTAAAGATTCTATATTATAGAGTTTAAAATATTGTAAATCCTATAGTTCAGGGGTTGGCAATATTTTTTTCTATGAAGAGCCAGTCTATAACTATTTTAGGTGTTGCAGTTATACACAGTTTCTATCTTCTATTTCCCTTTCTCTCTCTCTCCCTCTCTTCCTTTCCTCCTTCCCTCCTTTCCTTACTTCTTTTTCTTCCTTCCTTCCTTCCTTCCTCCCTCCCTCCCTCCCTTCCTCCCTCCCTTCCTCCCTTCCTTCCTGCCTGCCTGCCTGCCTGCCTGCCTGCCTTCCTTCCTTCCTTCCTTCCTTCCTTCCCTCCTTCCTTTTAAAACCTTAAAATTACAAAAACATTCTTACCTCATGGGCCATACAAAACAGGCTATGGGTCTTTTAATCATATTTAATTTTTAGGGATATTACATAACGATAACCTTCTGCCTAGAAAATGGCTGAGTCAAGAAGATAAGGACAGGATGAGGATATGCAAATATGATTGACAAAGTTTAATTAAGAAAAGATTACCTTCAAAATTTTGGATGTCTGAATGCCCACCAGATTATTTCCATTTTCTCTACTTACTTAGCTATCAATACAACTTGGGCAGACCAGAGAGATGAAACATTTTGGGGCCCACCCATTCTATTTCAGCAGTCACGCAAAAACTCTTTGAGTCAAAGGCAGTACCAATACAGAGTGGACAGAGTTGTAATTTTTGTTGTTCATGATCTACAGTAACCTATTAAAAAAAAAGCTTCATTTTTTTCTTAGAGTGGTTTTAGGTTCACAGCAAAGTTGAAAGGAAGAAAGCAATTTCCCATATGACTTCTCTAACTACCCCCTACACACACACATAACCTCACCCATTATCAATATTCCCCCACCAGGGGGTACATTTGTTACAACTGATTAATGTACACTGACACATCATCATCACCTAAAGTCCATAGTTTACATTAGGATTCACTCTTGGTGTTGGACATTATATGGGTTTAGACATGCATATGATAGCATGTATCTACCATTATAGTGTTATACAGAGTAGTTTCACTGCCCTAGAAATCCTCTGTGCTCTATCTATTCATCCCTTCCCCTCCAACCCCTAGCAACCACTGATATTTTTACTGTCTCCATAGTTTTGCCTTTTCCAGAAAGTCATATAGTTGGAATAATATAGTATGTAACCTTTGCAGATTGGCTTCTTTCACTTAGAAGTATGCACTTAAGGTTCCTCCATGTCTTCTCATGGCTTGATAGCTCATTTGCTTTTAGTGCTGAAAATTATTTCATTGTTTGGATGGACCATAGTTTATTTATCCATTCACCTACTGAAGGGCATCTTAGTTGCTTCCAGATTTTGGTAATTATAAATAAAGCTGCTATAAACATTGTTTGCAGGTTTTCATGTGGACATAAGTTCTTAGCTCCTTTCGGTAAATACCAAGAAGCGCAATGACTAGATCAACAACCTTAATTTTAAATAAGTTAAATTTGTGCCTTTTTCTCTTAAATATTATGGGATACACTATGGAAATGCCCAATAAGGGGGCTGACCTGGAGTGGCCACTGTTCTCAACCTTATGGTTTGATTCACAGTGTAATTCTCCATTTTAAAATATAGGATGAAGGTTAACTATTTTGAATTGCTTATCTCTCCAATTTCCTGCATTTGTGCAGATATTTTAGTCGGCTTTTATGGAAATTAAATAAAAATAATGTATTTGTTTAAATTACTTAAGTTTCTAGAGTTTCTTCTTCATTTCTTTAGTGAGAATAATTTCAATTGTGTTACTTTGTCCTCACAATATCCTGATCTACTAAAGGAATACATATTAATATATATATGTCACCAAATGGGGCATCCAAAAGGAAGAACAGTTAAGATTCTCATCCAAGAACACATAGCATATGTTGGGCTTTTAACACAATCTAGGAGAACCTGAGCATTAAAGACCAAAATGGGGACAAAACGGGCAGTTTACTAATCTCAAAAGCAAGAGGGCTATAGAAAAGCATAGCTCTGAAAAAAGCAAAAACAGAACAGTGTGATTGAAGAAAATCCAAAGATTCTCATCTTTTAAAATACTTTATAATCATTAATGCTCTGATGAAGAATAAATTTATGTTTTCCCACCAGGAACTGGTAATCTGTTAGGGTATTTGATCCTTTACTTTTTCAACACTTGCATATTAGCAAACACATTTAGTGCAAAATGTTACTTACTATAAAATATAGAAGTCTTTAGGGTTTAGACATTTGGAAGTAGGACAAGAGCACAGACACCCATTCACATACTGATGTTAGAATACCAGCAAAATGGGATTACTTTGATAACCCGTCTTCTTTGTTTCTGGAGCTAATCCCCTTTTCACTCAAGAGATGTTTATAGATACCATAACTCGGTTAATGTTCTCAACTTGGTAATAAGTGACTGCTTTTACATTCAATTAGCCCTTGGTCTCAGCATCACAATTGCTTTTCAAATATCTTCTTGATAGTAACCCCAAAGTTGAATAATTCTTGCCATTATTGACTGATAGGGACTCAACATCTTCTCTGACCTACATGGGGTGGGGCGGGGCAGTGGGGAAGGGCTGTATGATTAAAGTTAGATCAGAAAGCAGAGCTATCGGGCAATAAAAAAACTACCTTCCCTTATAAACATGAATGGCATGAAATTGAAACAAGTTGAAATCATGGGATTTTGCCAAGAGCATTCTTGAGTTTGAGAAAATTTCCCAAGTTATTTTTCAAATGCTTCTTACTGAACTCTGCTAACTAATTCTCTGCCTTGGAATAGCTATTCAAGAAAGCATGAAAACCCACAGTGTCGATATTGGAAAGCCTCAAACTGGAGTGGAACCAGTTGCCAAAGTGACTCAGAGGCAATAGTTTACAAAAGGAAAAGGAACTGTCATCAACCACTACAAAAGAAAAAGCTAAACAGTTTAAAAGTAGAATATACAACAGAAGAAAAGGAAGAAAATATCTGCCTGCTTGAAGAAAAATGTACTCCCTGATCTTAATTGCTCAAAATTGAGAGTTTAACGGTTCATTATTTAAATGTTCAGCCTTTCTATGCATTAAAAAATACTGACAAGGTCTGAACAAATTGTTAACAAGTAATCAGGAGCATTCTTTGCTAGCCTTAAATTACCTGTGTGCACAATGTATATTGAGCATATGAGTTAGGGGCAAAATATTCTAGTTATGGCACAATGGTTTCTTTGTCCTTTTTCCACCAATAGATTGAATTATACTTGTTCCCCAGAAAGAGGCCCTCAAAAATTATATAACTAAATTTTTGTTTCTTCCTAGATAATGATGCTACCCTGAAAAGTTGATCTGGAAACAGAAAAGAAAATTACTTTTCAATTTTTTTTTTTCCCCTCTGAGTGGCCAAGCACAGAGCTTGACTAATTCTGCCAATAACTGACTTGCACACTGATAACTCAATGCCATTGCCTTGTTTGCACATCTACATCCACCTGAGTGAGTCAGAGGCAAACTGGTGTGGTAGAAAGAGTCCTGGTCAAGGTGTCAGAGAACTTGGGACCTATAGGACCAGGCACCCAATGCATGCTTCTGAGCAAGTTCTGTAATTCCTTGTGTCCAGCTGCTTCATTTTCAGAGTGGGCATGACAATAACTGCCCTACCCAAATCAGGGAGATGTGTAGGGTAGTCATGTTTCTGTAAACACAGAAAAAATATAGCTATAGACATAGATACTTCTCCAAAGAAGACATACAAATGGCTAATAGACACATGACAAAATGTTCAACATCACTAGCCTTCAGGGAAATACAAATCAAAACCACAATGAGAAACCATCTTACTCCAGTTAGAATGGCAAAAATTAACAAGACAGGAAACAACAAAGTGTTGGCGAGGTTGTGGAGAAAGGGGAACCCTCTTATACTGTTGGTGGGAATGCAAGCTGGTACAGCCACTCTAGAAAACAATATGGAGGTCCCTCAAGATGTTAAAAATAGAGCTACCCTATGACCCAGCAATTGCACTATTAGGTATTTACCCCAAAGATGCAGAAGTAGTAAAAAGAAGGGGCACATGCACCCCAGTGTTCATAGCAGCAATGTCCACAATAGCCAAACTGTGGAAGGAGCCGAGATGTCCTTCAACAGATGAATGGATAAAGAAGATGTGGTTCTTATATGCAATGGAATATTACTCAGCCATCAGAAAGGATGAATACCCACCATTTGCATCGACGTGGATGGAACTGGAGGGGATTATCCTAAGTGAAATAAGTCAAGCAGAGAAAGACAATTATCATATGGTTTCACTCATACATGGAACATAAGGAATAGCGTGGAGGTCCACAGGGGAAGGGAGGGAAAACTGAATGGGAAGAAATCAGAGAGGGAGACAAACCATGAGAGACTGCACTCCAGGAAACAAACTGAGGGTTACAGAAGGGAGGGGGGTGGGAGGATGGGGTAACTGGGTGATGGGTATTAAGGAGGGCATGTGTTGGGATAAGCACTGGGTGTTACACACAACTAATGAATCGTTGAACACTACATCAAAAACTTACAACGTACTATATGCTGGCTAGCTGAACATAAAAAAAAATCCCTTCATGCATGGGGGAAAAAAAGAAATATAGCTATAGGGAGTTGTTCAAAATATAACTCATAAGTATTCTTTCCATTATGAAAGCTCCTTAACCTTTTTTTTTTAAGTACTACTTTGGACATTCTGACCCTGAATCTTAGTCCTCCTCTTTTCCATCTTCCCTATTGACCTCCATGTTGGGGATGCCATTCCTAATTCATTAGTGAAATCTTTCAGATCTACTTTTGAATAAGTCCCAAGGCTGCCCCCTTCTTACCATGTCCAGAGCTCACATCCTGGTCCTGGCCTCATCATCTCTTACTGGCTAAGCCTAACTATTTTCCTTGCTGCCATGTGTCCTCCCCCATCAGTTTACTCTCCACAGAGCAGCCACAGCAATCCTTTGAAAATAAAATTCGGGGGGCGCCTGGGTGGCTCAGTCGTTAAGCGTCTGCCTTCAGCTCAGGTCATGATCCCAGCGTCCTGGGATCGAGCCCTGCATCGGGCTCCCTGCTCCGTGGGAAGCCTGCTTCTCCCTCTCCCACTCCCCCTGCCTGTGTTCCCTCTCTTGCTGTCTCTCTCTCTCTGTCAAAAAAATAAATAAAATATTAAAAAAAAAAAAAATTCGAATCTGGTCATTCCTTGGTTCAAAATCCTCCTGATGAGTGCTTCTCACACAGAGAATTTCATCAGAAGTCCTCACCCTTCCTGCAAAGCCAGTAGGGGTGGCAAACTACCATTTTTGTACAGTCCACAAGCTGAGGATGATTTTTACATTGTGCAATGGTTGTCACATGAACATACTCCATAATTCAAATCTCAATGTCCATAAAGTTTATTGGAACATAGCCATGTTTAGTCATTTACAAACTATCTGTGGCTGCTTCCATTCATCCACAGTGCAGAGTTGGGTTGTTGCTAGGTACACATCATAGCCTGCAAAGCCTAAAATGTTCACTAGCTAGCTCTTAACAGAAAAAGTTTGCCAACCTTTGCCCACAGGGTGTGATCCTTCTTCTTTCCTACCATTCTTCTCATTGTTATTCTGCTTCAGTCATACTGATAGCTTATTCTTTTATGTTTGTTCTTGCTACGGTGCTATTTTATATGCTGCTTCCTTTTGCCGTTGGATATTTTCCTGGATATTCTATGACTTCCTCTTTCATGACTCTAGAATCTGGTACTTTTCCCAAAAGGGTCTTCCTTAACAATCTTACAGAAAATAGCACTGTTATAAAATTTAAAATGGTACATAAGAATTTTTTTAAGCTCTAATCCATGGTTTGTCAGAGCTCACACTCTCTTTTAGATACTAAAATTTGTAATTGTTAAAAATCAGTGTCAAATATCACATATTTGATATTTAATGGCTCAGTTGGGAGGAAAAACTGGGAATGAAAAATTACATGCTTCTTTTTTTTTAGCTCTTCTAAGAGCTTACCAAGTGCCTTTGGACAAATGATTTAGCATAAAGAGCCTCAGTTTCCCTTCAATGATTTAATGATTATTCCATTTGAGCTGCATTATAAATATGATGGATAAACATAAGCATATAACAATTACATTTTTAAAAGCCTCAAGAACAGCAAGAACGATCAAACATCTATTCAGCATATTATAGCATATGTTATATTCTTACCAGGATTCTTACCAGGATTTCATTCTCAAGACTTCTCCTTAGAAAAGTGACTGCCTTTACCAAATGACTATCTTTACGTAAACTTGCAAAGCACATATCTAGCAAAGGCACCTTTATTGGCTTCCTAGCTGTCATAAAAAGTACCACAAACTGGGTGGCTTAAAACAACAGAAATTATCGTCTCACAGTTTGGAGGCTAGAAGTTCAAAATCAAGGTGTTGGCAGGGCCATGTTCCTCTGAATTCTGTAAAAGAATCCTTTCTTGCCTCCTTCTACCTTTTGGTGGTTTGTCAGTAATCTTTGATGTTCATTGGCTGGCAGCTGCACAACTATAACATTTGCTTTCTTGTCATAAGGTATTCTCCCTGTGTGTCTCTGTCTTCACATGCCTACCTTCTTAAGCACACCAGTCACACTAGATTAGGAGCTCACCTTATACCTGGATGATCTCTAAAACTTTACCGATTCCAGCCTATGGCCCTAGCGGCCTGATGGCAGCGCATTTCTAAAACTTTACCAATTCCGCTTGTAATGACTCTAAATCCACTAAGGTCATATTGTGAGGTACGGAGAATGAAGACTCCAACATATCTTTTTTTTTGGGGGGGGTACAATATAACCCACAAGAGTACCCAAAAGTTAAATGGCAAGGATCTTTAATACTTATCTTCAGGAACACAGGTGAACTGCTTACTCTACAATGCATATTCTTTCATGTGAATTTGCTCATTATCATTGTAAACAGCATTTGGGGTGTGGGTGGAGTGGGAAGAAAATCAACAGTTGGTACTGTGATTGCCCAGTTTCTTTCAGTGGTATTTGATAGTCACTGTTTGAGGCCCGAGTTGAAGAAGAAGAAGGGGCAACCGATGATTTCACTATCTGCCTTATATATGGCACTAACATACTTATGATCACCACTGGAGGCCCATAGTCAGCTACAATGAGACCTTTAAGTCATTAGATTAGTGGACTGGAATCTTGTCAGTTTGTTCTAAACTAGAAAAAAATCTCATGAAATGCTGTTCATTCACAGACCTTTTTATATAAGATTCAATGCTTTCAATTCTTAAAATGAATGAGTTGTGAACATATTAACCAGTTAATAAGAGATTGTAATGACCACAGGGCAGATTTAAATTGACATACATGAAAAAGTCAAAGAATTTCCTCCTTGGATTAGTTTATTTCTTACTTTTTAAACAGTCCCTGTGACATATCAGACACACAAAACACACTAATATGCCTACAAAAGGAACGTACAGTCATGGCAGTGGAGTTAAGTGGTTGTGCCAACCCTTCCACAGATAATATTTATTAAAACTGGATAAAACATAAAAAGCCCTGATAATTTAAAGACACTGACACATGTGTCCAACAGTGTACAAAAGCTGGAAGGAGCTTATTCTTGAAAAAAAAAAAAAGAAAGAAAAACATAGTTACAAAGGGTAAGAACTGAGGGTATTTCCCAATCCCCATGGCTACAGCAGAGGAAAATCGTGGTGGAAAAACAAAGCCTTGTCAAATGTTTGCAGAAATCAGAGTTTAGGACTGGAAAAGATCTGGAAATGTAAAGATGAAGCTCTGAGGGCAAGATAATTGCAGAGGAAGGAAACCAAAAATCCATAGTGTTTGATAGATAAACTATGCATGGTGACAGGAAATTCTATAGCCCCTGCAACAAAGCAGGAAGAGGTCAGAGAGGAATCTACTCTTGAAAGATGAAAGATGCATGGGACAAGATATATAATTTTGCTGCTTTTTAAGCTGAATACATTTTCCAGTTGCATGAAACATAGCCAGCGTAAGGCTGAAGCCTCAGGGATTTGAAGTGTCAGAAGTGAGATCCTAAGGATATGCCACAGAAGCTAGATTTAGAAGGAAATTCCTAGAAGCAAAAAAATCTATAGAAAGGAGAGCCCCAAAATATGAATAAAATCTTGGCCCAAATCCCTCACTGCCAAATTACACAGGCACAGGGAAGAATTCCAAGAGGTTAGACTAATAAAAGCATTTGGAATTCTTAAGAACAGTCCAGAGATATCAGTAGTTACATGCTACAATAGAAGATAAACATTGCATTTCATGTTCAGGAAGATTAATTGAATATTGGAATAAAAGAGCACAATTCTCAGGACACTAGAAAATCCACTGTCACAACTATGTATTATCTTTATTTTATTTTTTTTAAAAGATTTTATTTATTTATTTGACAGAGAGACACAGCGAGAGAGAGGGAAGACAAGCAGGGGGAGTGGGGGAGGGAGAAGCAGACTTCCCACTGAGCAGGGAGCCCGATGTGGGGCTCGATTCCAGGACCCTGGGACCATGACCTGAGCCAAAGGCAGACGCTTAACAACTGAGCCACCCAGGCACCCCTCTATGTATTATCTTTAATGTTCAGTTTACAACCAAAAATTACTAGACATGCAAAGGCACAGAAAGTGTGACCCATAAATAGGATCAAAGACAGTCAATAGAAACTGACTTCCAATGGTCCCAGGTGTTGGATTTAGCAGATAAAAACTTTGAAGCAGTGATTATAAATATGCTGAAATAATTAAAGAAAGTATGATGCCAGTGAGTGAAAAGAAAATCTCAAAAAAGAAATCTATAGAAAAAAAAGGAAATTTGACAACTGAAAAAAATCAATAAACTTTAAAAATTAACTACATAGACTTAACAGCGTATTGGAGATAGCAGAATAAAGTATCACGAAACTTGAAGATTGATCAATACAAATTACCCAATTTGAAGAACAAAGAAAAAAAATGATTGAAGGAAAATAAATAGATTCTAAGAGGCTTATGTGAGAATATCAGTTAGGCTATTATAAATGTAGTCAGAGTTCCCGAGGGAGAAAGAGAAATGACCAGGAAACATTTTTTAAATAAGAAATAGCAGAATCTTTCCCAAATTTGATGGAAAACATTAAACTCAGATTCAAGTTACTTAATAACTTCAAACAGGAGTAAAATAAAGAAAAAACATTCCTAATTACATTGTAGTTAATCTGTTGATACCCAAAAACAACAAATAAAATCTTGAACTCAGCTGGAGAAAACATACACATTAATAACAGGTGAAGAATGCTATGATTTACTGACTTTTCTTAAGAAATTATGGAGGCCAGAAGATACTGAAATGACACAATAAAACTGCTACAAGAAAAAAGCAGCTGTCAATAATAAATTCTATGTTTAATAAAGCTATCCTAAAAAATAAAAATGAAATTAAAACTTTTTCAGATAAATAAAAAGTAAGAAAATTTATTACCAGAACCGCATTACAAATAATGTAAAGGAAGGTGTTTAGGTTATATAAACATATTTCCTTTTCTTAATTTCTTTAAAAGAGAAATTGTTGTTTAAAGCAAAACCAAACAACCCCCTTCAAACCTCCCTCCAAAATAAGCAAACCCAATAAACAAAAAACAAAAACAATTTATTGATGACTTTAAAATGTATGTAAATATCATTATATAACAATAGCTCAAAAGAGAAGGTAAATGGAAATATACTGTTGGAATATTACAATTAACCTTAGAATGTATATTTTAATTTCTAAGAAATCATGAGAAAATAATTCAGAAAGATATAACTAGAAAACCAAAACATAAGTTAAAATGAAATTTAAAAAAACACCTGATTAACACAAAAGAAGGGAAAAAAGGAAAAATTAATTAAAATAGAGTTAATTTCTAGACACACAAACATACAGAAGTGTGTATGTATAATGTATTATATATGTATATACATGTATATATATAATATATACATGTATATATATAAATGTATATACACTTAATAATAACACATGAATGAAAATCTAAGAGAAACTAAGGGGGAGAAATAGACAAATCTACAATCATGGATGGAGACTTTATACTATTATCAGTAATTGATAAGACAAGTAGACGAAAAATCAGTAAGAAAATATAAGATCAAAAGGACATTACCAAACTACCTGGCAATTATAGAACAATACACCAAATAATTGCAGAATACACATTGTTTCTATGAACATTTCGAATTCTCACTCTAGTGAGCCATATGTCAGGACATATATTTAAAAATTATGACATTATGGAGTAAGTTCTCAGACTAGAATGGAATTAAAATAGAAATCAGCAACAATAATATATGTAGAAAAAATTGAAGTATCTAGAAATCAAGTAACACACTTCTTAAAAATCATGAGAAAAAGAAGCAACCACAAAATAAAATTATCCTGAAAGGAATAATAATGAAGATAATATAAACTAAAATTTGTGGAATATAGCTAATGTGGTGGTTGGGGAAATTTTATAGCTTTAAAGGCATATATAAGAAAAAGGAAAAAAAGGGCAAAGTCAGTTATGTAAGCTTCCAGCATATGAGGCAGAAAAATGGACTCCCAAAGAGGTCTCTGCTCTAATCCCTGCAACCTGTAACTACGTGACCTTGGATGATAAGAAAAAACTTTGCAGATATCACTAATGGTATAGCCTTGAGATAGGGAATAACTTGGATGGCACAATCCCATCAATTGGGTCTCTACAAATGGAGAGACTTTCCCAGTTGGGTTAAAGAAATAAGATGGAAGAAGGAAGGAAGATTTAAGTGTGAAAGGAACTTGACCCACGATTGCCACTTCAAAGATGGCAGAGGGAGTCCACAAGCCAAGAAGTGACTTTTAGAGGATGGGAATGATCCTCAGCTGATACCCAGCAAAGGAATGGGGATCTCAGTCTATAACTGCAAGGTATGGAATTTTGCCAAAAATGCAAAAGGGTGAGGAAATAGATCCTCCTCCAGAGCCTCCTGAAAGAAATGTGGCTCTGCTGATGCTTTAGTTTTGGCCCAGTGAGATTTGTCAGACTTTAGATATACAGACTTATAATGTAATAAACTTATATTGCTTAAGTCACTAAGTTTGTGGCAATTTGCTATAGCAGAAGTAGAAAACTAATGAACTGATTGAAAAAAAAAAAAACAGAAAACACAAACTACTAATACTAAGAAAGAGAAGATGCTACTACTGATCCTACAGTACTCAGAGGATAAGAGAATCTGATGAACATTTTATGGTAATAATTGTGATAGCTCAGACAAAATATACAAATTCCTTGACTAACACAAATGACCAAAGCTAACATAAAAGGAAACAGAAAATTTAAATAACTGTATCTATGAATAAAATTGAATTTGTCCTTAAAAGTCTTCCCACAAAGAAAACTCAAGACCCAGACAGCTTACTGATAAATTTTATCAAACACCTAGGGAAGAAGAAAAATCCTAATCCTATACAAAATCTCTCAGAAAATAAAGAAGGAAGGCATACTTCCCAACCTATTTTATAAGATCAATCTTACTCTGAGAGCACACCAGACAAATAAAAGAGAAGAAAGGTGCCAACCAGTACCTTAATGAACAGAGACACAAAAATCCTTAATCAAAATATAAGCAAATGAAATCCTTGGTATATAAAAACACAGTGCCCATTCATTAGTAAGACTCTCAGCAAACAATGAACAGAAGACTTCCTTTTGTGGTCAAGGGTATGCATAAAAAACCCTCTATGAACATCATACTCTGTGGTGAAAGATTGAATGCTTCCCCCTAAGACTGAGAACAAGTAAAGGACATTGATTCTCACTATTTATATTCAGTGTTTTCCTGGAAATCCTAGCTATTTCAGCCAGTTAAAACAAGGGATAAAAGAAATATAGATTGGAAAGGATGATGTGTTTTGATCAAAAGTTGATATTGTATTTGGAAAATCCTAAGAAATACATATGCAAAAAATACTCACTAGAACTAATAAGTCAGTTTGTCAGGATAGCAGTACAGTGGTCAGTATATAAAAACCAAAAGTCGTTATATATAACAGCAACAGAAGTTGGAAAATGAAATAAAAAAAAAAAAAAAACCAATTCCACTTCAGTAACATCCAAAAACATTGTATACTCAAGTTATAAATTTAACAAAAATTCTAAAATACTTGTTTACTCAAAACTACAATCCATCACTGAAACTAAAGAATAACTAAATAAATGTTTATGGATGGAAGACTCAAAGTAGTTAAAATGTCAGTTCTACAAACTGAACTATATATTAAAAACAATTCTAATAAAAATTTCACCAGGCTTTTTGGAGGGAAAAATTTATAAGCTAATTCTAAAATTATATGAAAATGAAAGGAACTTAGAATAGCCAAAGTAATTTTGAAAAAGAAAAACAAAGTTGGAGAACTTATACCACCTGTTTTCAAGACTTACTACAAAGCTATCTAAAGTGTGGAATTAGTGAAAACATAGATTATATCACTCAATAGGGACTGCAGAAGACAATCAACATGTATATGGTTGATTGATTTTTGGTAAATGGTTCAATATAATCAAATGGGAGAGTTTTTCAATAATGATCCTGGAGCTTTTGGATATCCATATAAAAAAACTGAACCTTGATTTTTACCTCATACCAAAGATAAAAATTAAAATGGGTCATAGATCTATATGTGAAAACTAAAATTACGAAACTTATAGGGGAAAATAAAAAAAAAAATCTTTGTCACCTTCTAATAGGTGAAGATGTCTTAGAATACAAAAAGTATGAAGTATAGAAGAAAAAAATTCATATATTGGTTATATGGTATGTTTTGGATTAACCCAAATTTTTAAAAAATGTTACGCATTGAAAGATAAAATTAAAAAAAAAAAAAAACACACAGAAAGAAAAGTCACATGCTGGGAGGAACTATTTTCCAAATAGATATTTGAAAAAGACTTCTCTCCAAATACGAAGAACTTCTACAACTAAATATTGAGAGAAAAAATGGACAAAAGATTTGAACAGACACTTCACAAAAAGCCAATGAGCATATAAAAAGATGTTCAACATCCCTACTTTTCAGGGAATGCTGATTAAAACCACAGTAAGATACCACCACATACCCACTAGAATGACTAAAATTGAAAAGTTGGCAATATCAACCATTGGCAAAGATGTCTAGCAACTAGAACTCTCCTTTAGTGCTGGTGAAAGTATAAAATTTTACGGCACTTTGGAAAACTGCTTGGTTTTCCTTACAAAGTTAAACATACACCTGTCATAAGACCCAGCATTTTCACTTTTAGCTGTTTGCCTGAGAGAAAAGAACTCTGGCCACATAAAGACTTGTACTTGATTGTTCATACAGCTTTGTTCATAAGAGCTCCCAAATGGAAACTACCCAAATGTCCATCAACAGGTGAATGGATAAACAAAATGTGGTGTATACATACAATGGAATGCCCTCAGCAATAAAAAAACACCTACTGATGCACTTAACAATATATGTATGAATCTCAAAAGCGTTATGTTGAGTGAAACAAGCCAGACACTAAAAGAGTACACATGATATGGTGCCATTTACATAAAATTTTATAAAATGTAAATTAATCTGTAGTGATAAAAAGCAGATCAGTGGTTGCCTAAAGGCTAGGTGTGGAGAACAGGATTGACTACAAAGGGACACAAGGAAACTTGTATGAATGGAAATGTTCTGTACTATCTTAATTGCTATGCTGGTTTCACAGGTGTACTCATTGCGAAAACTCTTCAAATTGTACACTTAACATGGGTTCAGTTTATTTTCTGTAAAGTACACATCACTTTAGTTGATTAAAATACTGTCAAGTATCTTTCAAAATGAGGGCAGAATTTCCGGGATTTACCCCCAACCCCTCAATTAAATAGAGGTCAGCTATATAATAGGTAAGCCTAGTATAATAGAAATACTCAGAGAATAGTACATCTTCGAAGTATGTTCTTACCAGGAAAACATGCCATTACATCTTTATTATAATAACCTTTAAGAAGATGAATATTCAGGGGCACCTGGGTGGCTCAGTCGTTAGGCGTCTGCCTTCGGCTCAGGTCATGATCCCAGCGTCCTGGGATCAAGCCCTGCATCGGGCTCCCTGCTCGGTGGGAGGCCTGCTTCTCCCTCTCCCACTCCCCCTGCTTGTATTCCCTCTCTTGCTGTCTCTCTCTCTGTCAAATACATAAATAAAATCTTTAAAAAAAAGAAGAAGAAGATGAATATTCAGAGAGCGTTATCTCCCTATAATATCATCTGTAGACTACAGGGCTATTTTAATATACAAATATGGTGGAATTAAACATGAACAGAAGAGCTTGTTCTGTCCATTTCTCTGTGGCCTGCTTACATCATCCTGTAACTAGTAGATTCTGAGGAATGCTATTTGTATGGTTAAAGTGCTACTTTAAAAAGCACACAGAATATTTCAGACTCTATGATGTGGCTATAAAAACAACTTTAGTAAAATGTTTCCCAATTCCCTTGAACCTTGCTTTCTTTATTATCACTCATTAGATCAGACTCTATGATGTGGCTATAAAAACAACTTTAGTAAAATGTTTCCCAATTCCCTTGAATCTTGCTTTCTTTATTATCACTCATTAGATCAGCTCATGACCTGTTACTCAGGTCAACTACAGTTCCTTAAGAAAGTCTAGAGATCCCAGCAAAGCCACAGTTACCATGTAAGAAAGAACTACCTTATTTCAGATGATCTGGCCCACATTCCAGTAGATTCTGCACATATACAGAACACCAGAAAACTCTCTACTACAGCCCCTATTTGCCATCTAACCCACTGGTTGTGTCTCATCATCTCCAATTATGCCTTATCTCTCCATTTCTCTTGGTGTCTTCATCTGAGTCCTTGAAATGGATACCTATTTGGATATTCTATTTTAGTTTTTGTTCCTCTCTGTTTCTGGATCTGTCTCTCTGAGCCTCCCTGACTCCATTCCCCACATTTTTGAGCCAGTCTCTTGCACTTCTGCACTCAGACCCAACTTCTGGACCCAAGCCCAGAAATAGCCCTAAGTCTACTGATTAGGATGACAGTGACACCCAACATTCATTAAACAAGTATTTACTGAGCACGTGCTATGTGCTAAGTATATCTAGATGCTAGGGATTCAGCAGTAAACAAAACAGACCAAAATGTCTGCCCTCATGAAACATCTATTTTAATAGAGAGAGATCAACAATAAACAAAATACAAAGCATATGATACACTATAATGGAAATGATAAGTTCTTTGGAGAGAAAGCAGTGAAGGAGGATAAAGAAGGTTAGGGTGAGTTGTAAAAAGAGTGGTCAGAGAAGGTGATACTTGGGCAAAACATGAAGGAAGTGAGCAAGCAATGGATATGGATATCTAGAAGAAGAACGATCCAGGCTTAGAGAAGATCAGGTGCAAAATCCTGAGGTAAGAGCAGACCTGGTGTGCTCTCTGTGTGTATAAGTGCGTGAATGTGCCTAGAATATCAGGGACAACAGGGGTAAGGAGCGAGTCAAGGTGATGTGTAGGGTTAAGTTATCCTTGTTGGCCCTGGACAGCTCCCTTTTATGTGGTTGTCCCATGGTAATTATTAATATTATCAACTTTCACTCTCAAAAGTGTCCAGGTTTAAATGAAAAATTATGTACTCAATTTTGCAGTACATGAATATTACATAAAAATTCAAAAGGTGTAATATACAGTAAATGCAAGCCTTCATCTTATCCCTAAGTTCCAGGGATCCAGTTTCCCTTCTTGGAAACTACTGTTACCAGTTTCTAAGGCATCTTATTGCAGCATTTTGAGCAGAGGAGTAACATCTTCTGACTTATATTTCTAATGGACCACTCAGGCTGCGTATTAAGAAGAGACTGCTGTAGAAGCACAGGGCCAGTTGGGAAGTTATTACAAAAATTTAGGTAAGTAAAGAACTTCCTTAACTCAGCTACCCAAAGACACAAGAAAATAGAATTACGTATTTTTTTTAACTTCAGAAAAAGTTAGCATCTGTATCTTTGGGTTAGAACAGCTTTCTCTGAACCCACCAACTTCAACTAGTCTCCCCCACAGTTTCTGTCAGAGCACTTGAACTTTTCCTTCACAGCACATAACACAACTTGTAATGATCCCTTTTGTGTTCATTTGTTTAAAAATGTCTTACATTTTAAGCCTTTTTTAACCTTCTTTTCTTCTTTTATTAAAGTATAGTTGACACACAATGTTACATTAGTTTTGGGTGTCAAGCATAGTGATTCGACAACCTATACATTATGCTGTGCTCTCTGTACCATCCGCCACCATACAGTGCTATTACAATACCATATTCCCTGTGCTGTACCTTTTATCCCTGTGACGTATACATTGCACAAGTGGAAGCCTGTGTCTCCCCCTCCCCTTCACCCATTTTGCCCATGTCCCACCCCATCCCATCCAGAAACCACCAGTTTATTCTACGTGTTAATGGGTTTCTTCTTACTTTGTTTTGTTTTTTCAATTCCACATATAAGTGAAATCATATGGTATTTGTCTTTCTCGAACTTACTTCATCTAGTATAATACCTCGGAGGTCTATCCATACATTTTCCCAAAGAAGACATACAGATGGCCAATAGGCACATGAAAAGATGCTCCGTAACACTAATCATTGGGGAAATGCAAATCAAAACCACATTGAGATATCACCTTACACCAGTTAGAACAGCTAGTATAAAAAAGTGTTGGTGAGGATATGAAGAAAAGGGAACCTTCGTACACTGTTGGTGGGAATGTAGATTGGTGCAGCTACTGTGGAAAACAGTATGGAGGTTCCTCAAAAATTTACAAATAGAACTACCATAAGATCCAGTAATTCCACTACTGGGCACTAGCCCAGAGAAAATGAACACACTAATTTGAGAAAATATATGCATCCCTATGTTTATTGCAGCATTATTTACAATAGCCAAGAAATGGAAGCAGCCAAAGTGTCCCAACACAGATGAATAAAGATGATGTGGTGTACATCTATAATGGAGTATTACTCAGCCACAAAAAAGAACAAGATCTTGCCATTTGCAACAGTTTAAGCTTTTTGGTATCTGTTCCTTTAGCCAGGGTATTTCAGTGCCATTTATAGAATAGACATTTAAGAACAAATTTTGAATGAATGAATCAATGAATTAATGAAGAAATCACAAGTCCTGTCTTGCCACTTTTCCTGCAAAAATAATCTAAGAACAGCTCGCCTTCTCTCTGTGTCCATCCACCTGGGTTTCTTAATGATTAATTAACATTTGGATCAGAATAAAAGGGAAAAAATTAAACTAGTTTCTCTATTTTTACCCATGTATCTCTCTATCTTCATTCTTATAAAAACAAGAGAAAACCTGGGAGGCAGGAAGAAAGCAAAAGGATTATAAGATTTAGTATAACCAAGCATGTATATATTTACTGAGAAAATAAAAGTTGGGTATATTAGACAGTTTTAGTAATAGGCATTAGGCAACATTCGAATTTTACATTTATAATATGTTTTAAATTATTAATATATAGGTTATAAAGTGACATTTTTGAATTATTTCATTACTCGAAAGGGTTAGGGATAGGTATACACAAGAATATTTTTATGTGTTTAAGAAAACATTGCTATACGTTTTAGTTTCAAGGAGAGCAATGTTCTCTTTATTCTCTTAGGTCACATGCAGAAGTATCTCAACAGATGGTAGAACAGCATTCTTTATATACACTTACTGTTCTGTTGCAATGATTCTCTCTCGTCCTGTGGGCATTATTACATCAGTGAAGCGAGAAGAGGATACGAAATCAAGGGATTGGCTTAAGCACACATTGACTCAGCACGATGCACAGGCTAGGACTTATAGCTTATAACTGGTCATTTTGTTTAAACCACTTGACCACAGTGCCTACCCAAACTGACATTCCCCTTTCTCTTCCTTGGGAGTTACCCACCTTCAGCGAGGCAGAATTAAAAAAACACTTCACTATTTGATGGGGCCTCTTCCTCTTTGCAAAGATGAGGAGACAGAGGCCCAAGAAGACTAACTAACAAAGTCAGTGGTAATTAAGGACTAGGATTGATATTGCCTGTTATCCAGCTTAGTATTTCTTGCTTCTTTTCTTATTATAGTGGAAAAAAATACAATATTATGACTGTATCAATAATAACAATAATTTTTAAAGACCACAAGAAAGAGACAATACATACGTGACTATAGAAAAATTACCGAAGTAAATGTGAGAACTGAAGAATATGCCAGTTCCAAGAGGTCAGAAACAATACTTCAGAATTTTTCTTGATCCTGAGAGCCTCACACTATGCTAAGTTTGCCAAAGGCTAATTAATCAAACTACACTTTTTAGTCTACCAGTTAAACTTCTACTACATTGTAAGTCCCTTGATGACCAAGAGATGGCTTTTTCATTTTTCAATTTCCTACAGATCCTAACATAGTTGATGCTTAGTAAACACTTATAAGGAATTGAGCAAATGACATATTTTCAAAAAGCATGGCTTATACGTTTATATTGACTTTATACCTTCATTCCAGCATTGTATATAATTTTGTCTGTGTGTGTAAAATGACAATGTTTACTCTCTCTATAAGGTATTTTTCTACTTCAATATGTAGTGCAATTATAAGGTGAAAACTATCCCAAACGCAACAAGAGCTAAATGGCAAGTGCAGAACTACTGTTAAAGAATTTTGCTCTTAAAATTGTAATGTCATAGCACTTCAGCAAGGGGAGAAGAAAAGACATTCTGGTATTATGTATGCTTAGATATTGGGATGTGGGGTTATTACTGGTTCTTTTTCTATTGAAAAAATGGATAGGGTAAAATCTAACTAAAGTAATTTCAGTGTTAGTCAATATTTTATTAATGGGGGAAAGCATCACTTTAACTGCAGCCATCTATAGAATTATGGACTGATTACTAGTTCAAATGACAGAGTCCTACAGTGAAACCCATAATTTTACATTACGTTCTGCAAGAGATGATAGCAGTTCTTCACATATAATGGTATTGCTAGCCCAGAATCTTGTTAACACTCATAGTGTGAGAGGTTGTGCTTATCTTCTTTCATTCTTATTTTGAATCAGAAAGAATTTTTTTTCAGAGATCTATTGGCCTTTATTCTTTATATATGGGACTTCGGTCAATTAGACATTTTCATAGAAGAGATGCCTCAGGTAAGAAATTTAAGATTTTAAGTAGAAGGGTAAAATTACAAAGAAATGAATCTTAAAAAAATAAGAAATGCCCGTGCTGTGGTTTGACTTGTATTTAGCTCTTTGTAGCTATTTCTAGTCACTGATTCTATGGAAAGTAGCTTCAGTTTAGTTGCTTGTTACTGGGCAACAATTTATTCCAATTATAACTGAAATGTTCCTAATAGACAGTTACTGGCGGATAAAAACAGATTTTAAAAATGAACTATTAAATCCATAGTATTTTCTCTTGATGCAAGAGGCAGAAATTATTCTAACAATTGACATTTTCTAATGTTCCCAGGTCTTTTCAGACATTTCAAGTGATTTGGGGGGCATTGGTGAGGACCCAAGGGGCAGCATGGTTCAGAGCTGTTAAATGTAGAAATGACACAATTAGATAGAATAGCTACAGAGATGGGGGACCAAATGTTACCAGCGTATGGAATGCCACATTTTCTATCAGATGCAAATGGCATACAATCTTCAAACTTTCACAGGAGAGTTTTTCTTTAGAAAAAGGTCTTAATGGTCATTTGGTAACTACGTTCTCTTTCTGGCAATCTCCCTATTATCTTTTACTTATCTACTTAAGACAAGAAGCAAAAAAAAAAAAAAAAAAAACCCCAAAAAACCCCAAAAAACAAAATACCACAGTTAACAAACAACAATGGAGAAGAGCAGGAAATACCCCTTAATATTTTATATGTATTTTTTAAGGCAAAAAAAGAGAAAATCTTTGTTCCTAAGTTTCTCGACCCAAATCCAACCAGACTCACTGACAAGCCTAACCTTTCAAAGTATATGCTAGCCTCTGAGGCTAGAATCTGGATAAGCTCAAATAAAGTTTGCCACATGGATATATTTTTAAATGAGATGTGTGGTTTGTAAGAAAGATGTCTTTGTTTTCTCCCTTCTTTATAATATTAAAATGCAGTAAAAAATGTACTGACCATAGTTGCCAACTGACATAAAATTACATGCATGGAAGGAAAAGAAGTACATTGATTGTAGATTTAACTTTGGGAACTTTATCTCATAGTCAATAGTTATGTGTTTTGAAATGGATCTTAAATGACCTGAGCAGTTCTAATGGTAGTAAGAAAAGATTGCTGAAAATTTATACCCCTTAGCTTCAGTTTCTCCCCATAACAGAGTAACAGACAAGAACATTTTCAGCACCAGTCCCAGGCACAGGATATAGAAATACTTGTTGAATTAAAATTAAAATTTGTCCTTTTAAAGAATAAAGTTGGCTTCTCCAGTCCAAGGTCCACAAATGATCTAGGCTCTCCACAGCTGACTGTCTAATGAACTCCTGACTAGTTACAGATCAAAGGGATTAAAACAACTTTACTCAGCCCTCACTTTAGTCTGTTTCATTATCTGAACTAAGGAAGTCTAGGATAATTACAGTGTTACTTAAAAAAAGTTTCACCATCGTACTTCCTGTTTGGTGAGTAAACAACAGAACAGTTATGGTCTGTAACGGACCTATTAAAACCCTAACACCCCTGCAAGCGAGTAAGTTGGAGAACTCAAGAATTCTCCCTGACAGGACACTGAAACGCCAACCCTCAATGATCAACAACTCCTTGCCATAGCGTGACAATCTTAACCCTGTTGCAACTGAGTGACCAGTCAATTTGCAGGGAGAAGCATCATCATACACAGGAACGCTGTTATTACCCATTATAAGTATGACGCGGGGGTCACATATCAGGCAATTACACCTTTTCATTACATGCTAACCTCTCACGGCAGGAAAGCCACGCTTATGACTGCATTAGACAGACAAAGCCTTCAGCTCTTTAAAAAAAAAAAAAAAAAAAAAAAAAAAAACAACCCCAGAAAGGGGGGGGGGGGGAAAAAAAAAGAGAGAAAAGATAAAAAAAATTAAATTCGTTTTCTTACCAGCACGTTGCAGCACCAACTCGCTCACAGGGATGTTGCCTTTACAGGTTTCTCTTTTAATTATCCTGGAAGCAGGGAGACAAAAAAAAAAAAAAAAAAAAAAAAAGGCAAAGAAAAAGAAGCAGGGTGGTTAAATTAGCGTGCTAGAATCTTTTCAGTTTGTTGCAGAGTAGAAAAATAAAAAAAGGAAAAAAAAGGCTCAGGAATTTAAATTTGCTCTCAGTTCAGGCTGCATCGTTGGGTCCCGCCCCTTCTTCCCGCTGGGTTCCACTACCTGCAAGGCTGGAATTCACAGCTACTGTGCAAACAAAAAAGGCAACAAGCATGCTGGGACCATTCTGACTGCTCTTTGGGTCTCACTTGTCCTGACAACTAAAAATCATCAGTGGAAAGGTATTCTACATTTTCTAGTTGAAGCATTTGCATGTAATTCCCTTCCATTTTAATGATATACCAGAGCTCATGATGATGGGGTTTGATTCCTGTTTGGGTTTTTTTTCCTTGCATTTTTTTTCTAAATATGCATAATAAATATAGTTACTATTATTATTTATATTTTTACTCTAATCATCTGTTCAGTGCCATCCTTTGGCGTTCCTTACTGTCCTGTCGAGCTCTCCAAGACACGTACTCTCCTGTCTTTTCCTTTTACTCATAAACATTGATATTTCTAGGGATGATAGAAATATCAAAATTATCAGTTTCCACTTCTCACTTGATTTTTTTTTTTTTTTTTGAGCATAGACTATTGAGAATAATTCAAGGGACAGAAGGGCCTAGGAAGGAGATTCCATAAGCACCAGAAACTTCTAAAAAGGATGAAGTATTAATGTAAAAAGTCTCCACAACCAAATCCAAAAAGTTCATTTTCATTTTTAAGAATGGGGCAAATAGCTACAAATCATACAGAGAAATGTGCTGTACATTGCAAATTTAACATAAGGCAGCCCCTATAGAAAACCATTTTAATTTTAACAACAAAAATAAAATGGCTACTTAATGTAGGAGAGAAATTATGAAAGGTAATAGAGCCCATCCTTCTTCTGTCAGAATGTAAATAGCTTATGGAAAATTTACAACAAGCTTTTTTGTTGTTGTTTGCTAAACTTTCTTTTCAGATGAGGCTGCTATAGACTACTTTGGTATGGAAGTTATTATAAGCCTGCATGTAGTGTGGATTATGCACAAGTTTGCCTCTTGATCTGAAGCACTGCTTCTATAATGTATATAGCACTGGGTCTCCTATTAAAATATGGATTTTCTTAGCTAGTCCTACTGCTCTAACATAAAAGTACCATGCTGATTGATGTGTCATGTCACATACTCGGGTTGGGTGGCTAAGGAGTAAAGGATAAAATGCACATAGTTCTTTGCTCATGGCTGCAAATATGAAGTTATTTGTATATAGGATAGTTATTCATATATGACAGCATTTAGTTTACTTTTGCTCGTTAGTTTTTGTATTTTTTAAAATGTCTTTCCCTTATCCCTACCTCAAGTCATTTAAATGCATTTCACTATTTCTGTAGAATTTGTAGAATCCCTGAAAGTCAAGAGCGAGCTTGACTTAATGGACTTTAATGCACTTTACTTCTTACAGTGAGATTTTCAAAAGAGAAATGATTAGCCACATAACTTAAAGAAATGTGATTTAGCTTTCTCAACTGGTAAAAAAATTAGCTGAATACCAGATATCCATATTGTCATCTGAAGTTTCAAGATAAAGTCAAACCAACCAAAAATGGAAAGAGCCGAGGAGGTAAAGAGCAAAGCTATATATTTGCCTTGTATTATAAACTTTATTAGGATTATTTTTCTGCTGGCAACGAGTGCCTTCACTCAATTCCCATAAACAGTGATAGTGTAGAAAAATAAGGCAGGTCAAGTACCCAAGAAGCCATCTTAACTTCCCAGGTAGTTAGGCAATCAGCTTTAATGAAACAGTGGTAAATTACACCAACGTGCTAATTATGGTACTTTGTCACAGCATAAAATGCAATAAAACCAACCCATATCTTGGCTTAAAAAGTGTTATGCATAGATTTTTTTCAAAAGATTTAACTGAAGAGAGATTTTATTTTCCTGAAGCATTCTGTAATTTCAAGTGGCTTTCCCCCAATCCTTTCCTTTTAAAGAAGCATTCTAGAAAGATATGTAGCTGAAAAAAATTATGTAGAAGAAAAAAATTATGTAGAAGAAAAAATATGGAGAGCTAGAAAAAAGCAATGATAATGGCTTATTTTAAATTGGTGTCTTACTTCATAATTATACATTTTTATGACTAATATGCCAATAGTAAATACTTCGGTATCATTGTGAATAGCATAACACATTTTGAACATGTTAGGGTATATACAAATACACACAGAGCTGCACATGTTGGTTTATATTCTGCACATCTCTGTTTTAAATGAAGAAGAATATTTTTATGGTTGTCAATGCTGACTGAGTACAATTTGCAGAATATTAGTCTTAAGCAAATAAAAAATCCCGACACTGAACTTTAAAAAAGAAATAGGCTTTAGGAAATGTATCAGCCCCATGATTTCACTAGACATTTAACCTGTTACTTCAGAAGTTACTACTTGGTTTTGAGAAACCAAGTACCATTTTATTGTGTATCTCATAGCCAACCTGGGGAAAAAAAGTACTTCAAAAATATCCTACTGAATTGTTAGGAATTCTGTGTAGGAATGTATATTTGGATGGCTTTCAAATCATGGCAACAAGTCTTAAACATGCTGAACAAGTCTACTAGAAATGTGATTTCAAGAAATTCTTTCAATAGCTTTAATGTCATACACTATTTAAATGCTCATGCTCAGAGAAACTTAATGTCAAGGTGGGAAATGCTAGTTCATTTTTTTAAGTTTATCAAATTAATACATGTTTATCTTCTCACTTATAGTTGATGATTTTTTCAAACTTACTGCATATTTTAAAATTATTTTGTTACTTTTTGATAAATGTCTCTCCTATTCTGAATCAACTCTCTTCACTGTGATTTTACTGTTTTATCTTTGAATGGTATTTTGTGACCCTCCTGTCTTACTGACCACAAAATCCAATGAGTAATTTTTTTTATTTCAATAGAGTTCTGAGAAATTGCTCATATTTATTATATCACCTAACTATCATAATTAATCCCTTTAAACCTGATTAATCCAAAAATACATCACCGCTGTCATAAAAATGGTCTGCTACTCTTGGCTTGTCTTTTGAAACGTGTTTCCATTATTAAATAAATTTTATTAAATTTATGAAAAGTATGTTTGAGTTTTTAAACATACACACACACAGACATAGAATTCTGGATTTTAACGAGATTTTCACTATCATTTCATTAGGACCAAGTACATACAAAGTTATGGACAGTTCAGTCTGGGTATTCCGATTACAAAAGTATTGACTCAGAAGCCGACACTTGGCGTAGGATAGAACAAAGGCTGTAGGATACCTTAAACTTCTATAGGTCTTTTCTATCTTGATATATTCTCACACAGGCATATAACATATGAACTATTCTGAAGTGTAAGGTAGCCCATATGAGTGTGAGCTCCAATGGCTAAACATAATGTCCCTTTACTAGTGGTGCTGGGAACACATGATACATGAAGCACAATGGCGGTTATGATGGGAGTCAACATTAAATTCTATTTCTAAACTGAAAGTATACATTGCTCCTCTGATATGCAAACATACAAGATGTAAGCAGAGGACACTGTAAACCACAGAAAATACAAAGAATTCTGACGTTAGAGAGACATGTAAAGAACTAGAGCATTTTATAGACATGCTCATTCCTGGTTAAATTGGCAGCTAGAATTTTGTAGAGCATACTGGAAAGCAAAGCTTCCTTAAAAATCAGTTGGAGAGAGAAGGTATTTTAAGAAAGTTTAAGCAAAGATGAAAGTCCAGGAAATTCAAGTCCCTATACTGACCAAGGTGACATAGGGCTTATCAAATAGGATCAGTAGAATACATTCAGTGTTTGAAAGGAGGGGTGACTTCTCACCTGGATAAAGAGGCAGACAGTAGCACCATTCATCCTGTGGGGGCTGCAAGGAGATGCAAGTTTTGCACAGTGAGTGATGGTGAGGTTAGTTTGGAACACGTCAATGTGAGAATTCAGTTGGACAAACTACAGAAGATGGCCAGTATCTGGGTCTAGCCCCCAGACGAGTGATCAGAGGAGAGATGATAGTGATGAGAGTTGTGAGCATATAACAGAAACCACATGATGATGAGCAAGCGCTTCATGAACATGCCAAGAAAAAAGAGAAGAATTTCAGGGATGGCGAACGAGGAGCTCAAGTGACAGATAAAGAGGTAGCATGAGAAGTGAGAGGGAATGTGGAACAAGATGGGGTCAAAGCGTTCAAGAGAGATGATTTGCACTACTCCAGAGCATCAAATTCTGCAAAGATTTCAAATATATGTAATCCGGACTGGAATAGACTAGAAAATATTAATAAGAAACAGCAAGCTGAAGGCTATTGGCAAAACAATTTCATTGTAGTGGTGGGGTCAGTTGCCAGATAACACTGGTGAAAAAAGAAAATTGCTAAAGACATAATTTCATGGAGTTAACTACAACACAATTAAATTTAATTAGAATTTATTAACCATCTTACAGCAGTTCTATCTGGCAACGTAGTTTAGTTTAGGTTTTAGATAGTAAGGGATACAAAAAAACAAGAGTTCAAAGTTCCTGTTCTCGATCTATTTAGAATATATGACAATCTATTTTGAATACAGTTGGTACTTGAACAACATGGATTTGAACTGTGCAGGCCCACTTATATGCAGATTTTTTTGATAAAGTAAAATACAAATACAGTAAAGTATAAATGTATTTTCTCTTTCTTTAGTATTTTCTTAATACCAGTTTCTTTTCTTTAGCTCAGTTTATTGAAAGAATATAGTCTATTACACATAACATAGAAATATGTTAATCAACTATTTATGTGATCAGGAAGGCTTCCTGTCAACAATAGGTTATTAGTAGTTAAGTTTTTGGGGAGTCAAAAGTTATACGTGGATTTTTGACTGTGTGGGGATTGGGGTCCCTAACCTCTATGTTGTTCAAGGGTCAACTGTATATACAACTGCGTTTAAAGCTTTATTTTAGAAATCTTTCTTTTTCATATAGAGAAAATTGTGATATGATTGAAAAGACAACATAAGTAAATGTATATAAAACTATCTCTTACCAATATATAGCATTCAACTTGGCAGAAACTATGTTTGTACATAATTTTAAAGATGATTTATGGCACACCTAATAAGCCAAGAAAATATCTGTGGATAGCCTAGTCTATAAATATGAAGTACACTATAATGCACCTTATATTTAAACAAACATCCCAGAAATCACACAAGCATAAATGTATAATGTCACTTCGAATAGTGCGTTATTCAATTGTTCATTTTGGTCTGAAATGGAATTATTCCATCCTTGTTCCAAGTTCTTCACTTTAGTCACTGCCCATGAGTTTTCTCAAATTAGACTCTTTATCAATTGATTTATAAGGAAGTTTAGCCTTCCCAGCTTACTGATGTTCTCCAAAATGCTCTTCAACATACTTCTATTATCTGATACTGTTAGGAAGGCAGGATTAAATGACTTGTTATTTTGGCACTTTAGCAAAGGAATATAGAATTTCATTACAAAACTCGTAATTTCTTTTACAAGCTCATGGTGAGAAAGTCTTTGTGAAAGCAGAGTTATTTATCCCAAACCATGATTATCTGTTATCTATCAGAATTGACAAAATTCTCCTTTTTTAGATGTAGGAAGAAAAACAAAGGGCATGATAGAGTGGAGAAGATAGGATTTGAAATAGTTTTTTTTTTTCTGAAATAATTTCCCACTGTCATTTAATTTAAAGCTGCTTCAAACTTGAGGATTGTAGGTATAGTTTTCCTGGACTCTGAGTTAACTTATGTTTAACAGTTTGCTACATAGTCGCCTAACATGTTAAGATTTTATTGATTTATTTAGACAGCAGTTGAACAATTCATAGTTACATTTTTATGCTCTGTCTTGCACGCTCTCCATTTTCTGCAACATGACATAAACCTTCTAGAATTTCCATTACTTGCCAAATACAGTCCAATACTTATCATTGTGGGAAAAAAAGAAAAACAAAACAAAATAAAGCAAACAATCAACAATAAAACCAACTATCCCTAAGCTCACTATTGTGAAAAGGAATGTCTTGCTTTATAATTTTGATGAAAAGGTAAGAGAGTACATTTTCATAGAAACATATTTGTATGTTTTATTTTCCAAATGGCTTAGTCAAATGCAGACATGATGTGCCTAAGTGATCTTATGTCAAGATTGCATGAGTGAAGGTGTCATAAAGATCTATGTACAACTTTATATGAAGTTTGTGTCTCACCTTAGATGCAATGGGAAATCACTGAAATATTTTAAACATGAGTGAGACATAATTATATATGTATTGTTGAAAAACAAATCTGCTAGCAGCATTTACAATAGGTTGAAGTGGTGAGAGTTTCTTCAATGATGTATTTACCTGATAACATTTTATCTTGCTTGGTTAAAAAAAAGATTTAAGGTAGTTTACAGGGAAACATATAATCCAACAATATAAAATAATGATCTTGAAGAGAGGGAAAACAAAGGCACAAATACAAAGGAAATCAGGAATTAAATTAATGAACAAAATGATACTCTAATATTATAGAAGTAAGAGGCAATTTGGCTCTAATCTTCCCAACACTGTAAAATAAAAAACACAACAAGCTTCATGTGTGATACTATCCATAAGATAAAAACAAACCAGTTGTTTAGAAAAAATACAGATATTTGAGATGAGAAATTAGAAAGACATTTCTATCATAGGTTCTCACAGAGAGGTCCCGGATTTTCTCAATACATTTATATCTTATATACAATGGGACCAGTTTTGGTCATAAATGGGCCAAACTTCTTATATCAAAGCTCAAAATAATTATAATTTTAGGCTGAAAAGAAATCAAATGCTCTACCTCAGCCCTAAAACAAACCAAGAAAACATAGTAAGCAATTGACTAGTCAGGTAAACCAATATTAAGCACTTTATTTGTGCCAGGCACTATCCTAGTTACTGGAACAAGAACTAATATTTTCTCGCAGACAAGTGGGGATAAAGACAAGTTAATAGAAAACAGAAATTGTGAGTGATGAGTAGAGGATGGGGAAGTATAGTATGATATGGGAGGACAAAGAGGATAGTGCCAGATGATAGTCAAAGAATTCAAGATGGCTTCCAAGAGGAAGTGACATCTATGCAGCATCCTGAAGAAAAAGAAAAAAAACAACAACAACTAAGAGGGTACTAGGAAAATGGAAATAGATAAAGTTGTCACATTCAAAGGGAATAAAGAAGTGGACAACTTTCCTCAAATGAGTTAGCATTTGTATCTCTAGTGCCTACAACGGAGAAATCTAAATAAATTCTAAATCAGTTCCTAAGCAAAAATAGTCTCAACAAAAGTTGATAGAATGACACTTACTGAAAACAGTTAATGTCATTTACCTAGAACTTATGATGAACATTGTGTTGAATGTTGGAACTCAGAAGCAATCCCACTAGAATCAGAAAGATGAGAGTGACTTCTATTATCCTTGTTATTCACCATTTTCTTAAAGATTTTTACCAATAAAAGAAGATGAAAAGATAAGCAGTATACATTTTGAGAAGGAAAAATAAACTATAATTTGTCTTTTTTCTTTTCAGATGATATATTTATCTATAGAGAAAATTCAAGAGACTCTACGTATAAATGTAACCATTTATAACTAGCAGAAGATCATCAAGGTTACTGATATATAAATAAAATAAATATATAAAACTTAAGGGCGCCTGGGTGGCTCAGTTGGTTAAGTGAATGTCTTCGGCTCAGGTCATGATCCTGGAGTCCCTGGATCGAGTCCCGCATCGGGCTCCCTGCTCGGACCCTCCCCCCTCTCATGGGCTCTCTCTCATTCTCTCTCTCTCAAGTAAATAAACAAAATCTTTAAAAAAAAAAACTTAAGAATATTCCTACCTTTCAGCAATAAACATAAAATTTATTGGAAAACACAACTCTCTATACTGGAAACAAAACTGTGGAGCCTTGAGGAACAGACTTAACAAAAGATGTGCAAGATCTTCTTGGACACAATTATAAAATATTATTGAAATATATAAGGTAGGATACAAATATCTGAATTACACAAGGTTGTAGAGATCTAATATTCCTCAAATTAATCTATAAATGCAAGGCAATTTCAGTCAAAATCTGATACCTTAGAACTCAGGGAAGATCCAAAATCTATTGTTTAAACTGTGCATTCAATCTCTTCAATAAAATACTGATTTCAATTTCAGAATTTTTAAATAATTTTATCACATTTACATGAATTAAAGGAGAACACAAAATGAATGTTAACAGATGAAGTAAAATTATCAAGACTGACAGCTTTAAACTGTCAAAATGTATGTAAAAATAGAGTGCTATAAGAAATATAGTAAATATTTAAATGAATATATTCAAAAATATAGAGTAGAATAAGAAAACCTGAGGACATCCCTCCTAATAACCAAAATTTCTGTGTATTTCCTCTTCCCCAGGAGTAGTGCTCTGTCTGGACCAAGACCAGATTTTTAGTATTTATCACATGCTTAGGGCTGAAAACTACTTTTATGGCTAGCCTAGGACCTCATTTCACTCCTAACAGTTTGTTTCCTCTTTAGAATTTGACTCCCTTTCACCCTCATTGCTTCTATAGCTCTATGGTACATTTAAGTATTTTAATTTTATAATGTATCTAGCACTTCACATTCTTCTCATTGGGAGAGCTGGCATGCTGTGAACACCTCCATCCTATCCTTCCCAAAATATAATGTTATTTCTGCTTATTTTTAAGTTTTATATAAATGACACCATGCTGTATTTCTGAAATTTGTTGTTTCACTTAGATTTCTACTAAGCATACAGATATTGTAGCTGTAGATAATCAATAGTCACTCAAGTAGAATATTCCATTTTTAATATTACAGAATTTATTTTTCTGCTCTTCCACTGATAGATATTTGCATTGTTTCTAAATTTTTGTTTGGTTGGTTTTGGCTATTATAAAAAGCACATACATCATATATCATCTGTTGCACATTTCTAGTTATTTTGTTATGAAAAGTGCACACTGTCAGCTACATATTAGAGGTTTTAAACACTATATGCCCAAGATTATATTGTTGGTTTATAGGAGAGAAATCTCCTAATTATGTACTTCCACAGCTTCAAGAAACACCCAAGGAAAATGAATAAAAAGAAATCTGCAATGATACATAATGAAGACAAAAGGAGTGGCTTCTAGCCATGATGCAAGAACTAATTGTTGGACTTACCTTCTTGCTATGAACAACTATAAACCTGGGTAGAACATATGAAATTGTATAAGAAACACCTGAGGTGAGCACCATATTTACCCCAGTTTTCTGCCTAGGAAGAGACTCCTAACAAAGCAGAGTATCAGTGTCTCACTGAACATGAGGAGCTGAGAACAGATTTCAAGGCTGTTGAAGCAGCTGAAATGTGCAGAATGACTGCCGCAAAGGAGGAGGCAATAGAGAGAGGGAATCCTTAGTATGTGTTCCTTGCTTAAGGTGAGTGTAAGCATTGCCTAGGTGAGAGTGGTTGTTTCAAGGTTGGGAGTGGAACCAAGAGAATGCACAGTTCCAGGAAATGCTGTTGTCCTGATTCAGTCATAATGGTAGGACCTTGTTAATACTGTGGACATTCAGCTGACATACCAGCACAGTTATACCTTAGGGGTAACCATCATGCTCCATAGTAATTGTAGTGTTTCTTAACAAAACCTAAAACTAAGTTTCAACAAAATCATTAAAGATGCCAGTAAATTTACTTTTTTTTTTTTAAACAAAAGACAACATTCCTTAAAAGGAGACATTAATCCAGACTTATTATAACTGATCATCCTTCCCAACTGGCATTCTTGCATGCCTTCTAGGCAGTAGAATAGGCAAGAAAATAAACATACATATTTATTTAACCAAAAGGAAGACATGGAAAAAAAGAAGCAATAGGACAACAATAGATGGGGCAGATAGAAAAGAAGTAGAAAGATGACAGAATTAACCCCAAATATGTCAATAACTACATTAAATGTAAATGAATCAAACACTTTCATAAAAAGCAGAGATTAGCAGACTGTATAAAAAAGTAAGACCCAACAAAATGCATTCTATGAGATTCACTTTAAATTATAAGCCACACCTAGGTTTAAAGTAAAAGGATGACAAAGTTATACCTTGTAAACATTAAATGTGTGACAACCATGAAACATATGAAAGCATATAAAGGCTAAATTTGTATCAAACTAACATTTCCAGATAAGGAGTATTAGCAGAGATAAAGGGGGAAATTTTATACTGGTAATAGGGTAAACTCAACAGGAAAACATATAGTCTTAAATGTGCATGTGTCTAGTAACAGAACTTCAAAAAATATGAAGCAAAACTTACAGAACTAAAGAGAGAAATGGACCAATTCAAAGTTAGAGTTGGCAATTTTGACTCTTCTCTCAGAAATGGTTCGAACAAGTAGACAAGAAATCAATAAGGATATAGAAGATCTGACCTCAGAACATCATATCCAGTAACTGAAGTATATACTTTCGTTTCAAGTGCACATGAGGCAGTCACAGATATACCATATTTGGGGCCATAAAACAGGTGTTAATAAATTTCAAAAGATTGATGAGAAAAAAATAGAAAAAAATTACCGATATTAGGAATGAAAGAGAAGATATCATATATTCTCCAGGCCTTATAAGAATAAGAGAACATTGTCTAAAACTCCATGTAACAGGTCAGATATAAATTACAAATCTGTTGAAAAATTCTACTTACCTTACATAAGAAGAAATAGAAAACCTGAAAATCATTTATTAAAATAATTAGAATTGTAATATTATATCTACCTGCAAAGAAAACTCCAGACCCAGACATACTGGTGAATCTCTTGAATGAATAATATCCATTTTTATACAAAGTGTTTTGAAAATGGAGAATAGAACACTCCCCCAATTAATTGATGGAGCTATAATAACTATAGTAACTAACACTACATGGACATTACATAAAAGAAATGTGCAATCCAAAATCTCTTATGATTTAAAGATATCCCAACCCAGTTGCTCTGTAATGCAATTCCCAAGAGTTTAACTAAGAGAAACAAAAACAGTTATCCCCAAAAGAATTGTACTTGATGTTAATAACTGATTTACTCACAATAACCAGAAACTAGAAATAAGAATAAGCTTAACAGATGATGGATAAACAATGTTTATACAATGGAATACTACTTAGCCGTAAAAATAAACTGAAAGATATACTCAAACTGAAGATATACTCAAGAAAATAAATTCCTCTTATAGATATTATATTTAGTAAAAGAAGTCAGATATAAAATAATGCATAGAGTTTAATTCTGTTAATATCAAGTTCTCTAACTGCCAAAACTAATCTATGCTGATAGAAACCAGAGCAGTGGTTATATGGGGTGGGGTTGGGGAGATGGACTGCAAAGGTATGAAGAAAGCTTTCTGGGGAGAAGAAGATTGTGGGGCAGTTGTTACATGGACATATATATTTGTCAACATTGAACTGTACACTTAAATCTATGCACATTGTCGTATATTTTGTATGCACAGTTTATAGTAAAAGTTGTGGAAAACAGAGAAAATAGGTGGAATAGTTACAAAACAAGGACAATTGAACTAACTGTATATATTTTAAATACAACAAGGTAAGTCTGAAGAAAATGGAATATTAATTTTAAAACAGAAAGAATATCCTAAACAAATATGTAAATTTAAATTCTCTCTGTATAAAATATTATTAATATCCATTAATATTGGGATTTTACTGAGATTTTCATCAAAAGTGAAAATTTAAATATTAGACAAAAATAGTATGTATGTCCTGGGAAAGATGAGTAGATTTAAAATCTTAGAATCTTGTTTTCTGGAAACAAATCTTGTTTTCTAGAAAGGCTTTGTTTTGGTTTTTACCTTTATTAAGTTAAATATTCATGAAAAATATTTCAACAGTAGTCACCAAAAAAAAAATAATAATAAAAGAAAGAAAAAATAGGGAACTTAAATTTCAAATCATAGAGGAAAAACATGGAAAATAAAATAAGCAAACAAACAAAGTGAAAAGGTCATAAACGAAAAAGAATTGTAATTGTAACATACTCATATAGTGATTCCTACAACCAGGGCTGGTTTAACCACTTTATATATATTAACTAACTAAATCCTCACCACAGCTTTATGGCTTTATGACTATCCTCATTTTACAGAGTAGGAAAGTGTGACATATAATTTCATAAAGCTACTAAGTGGCAGATTCAAAACTAGGCACCTTGGTTACAAAACCCATTCTTGAAACCAATATCTTATTCTTCCCCAAAAAGTAGAGCAGAGAAAATAAAAAAGAGATGGAATGAAAGGAATTCCAAAATAATGACAATTATAATAACTGTATAACTGTGTATGATAATGACAATTGGTAAAAATATAGATTTTCAAGGGAATTTCAAAAGTTACCTCTATCCCATTGTGAGTGGTATATGTACAATATGAAAAAGCTGAAAGCACGATGAAGGAATAAGATAGATAACGAAAATAGAAACCAAAGTAAATATTAGATAGCTATATTTATATAAAAGTATACTTTAAGACAAAACATATTGAGGATAGAGAGGATCACTACATAATAATAATAAGATTCTATTCACCCGGAGGCTATAGGAGGTTTGCAAACTTGCATGCATCTTATGAAATAGGCCCATAAACACAAAAATGAATAAAACTGCTTTTGAGGTTCAGCTCATGCTAGTGGTCAATAAATGTTGATGAAGTAATTCAGATAGAAACTTGAGCCCCACCTTAAGAAAATTTATGTTGTCGAATATTTTGATATGTTTTAATATTGATTGTATGTAGAAATTATCATTTTGTTTTTAAATATGGTGATGGACATTTTTGCCAATAAGGTATTTCCTCATTATCATTATTTTTGCCTTAAGTTATATTTATAAGGATGGACTACTGACTTAGAAGTTGTACACAGTTCTCAAGGTTCTGATATATATCATTTATATTGTTAAATTTGTCTCCTGAAAAATCAAACTAATTTACATTCAAATATTGACATATGAGAATTTTTTAGGTATTTTCATTTTTATTTTTTTAAAGATTTTATTTATTTATTTGAGAGAGAGCACATGAGAGGGGGAAGGGTCAGAGGGAGAAGCAGACTCCCTGCCGAGCAGGGAGCCCGATGCGGGACTCGATCCCAGGACTGCCAGGATCATGACCGGAGCCGAAGGCAGTCGCTCAACCAACTGAGCCACCCAGGCGCCCAGGTATTTTCATTTTTAAAAAGGCTTTCACATAGATAAAATGTAGTGAATGTATATTATTATAAATTGAATTTGAATTCTAGGTCATTTATATAAGATTTTTTTCTTACTTGTCATTTATATATCTTGTTTGGAGGCTGTTTTCATGTTTTGCCCAATTTTCTGATAGGGTGTTTATGTTCTTTTTAAGTTGTAAGAACTTCCATATATTAAAGATATTAAAATTTATATTTTGCATATATTAATTTTTCTGATAACTTTTTTATAGACACTTGTTTTTTTGTTAAGAAATTTAGATGTTCGATGTACTCAAATCTATCAGTTTTTTCTTTTAGGATTTTTTTTACTTTGTCACGTTGAAAAAAACTTTTACTATTGCGAGATTATATAGTGATTTCCATGTACTTCTATGCATGGAAATTGAATATATGCCTAAGTAATTCATATTTCAGTAAAAAAAATCACAATAAAAATTATAATTAGAATTGAGTAAAATAAAATTATACTGAGAAAAAGAAATTACAAGTCAAAACATGTTGAATGCTGTAATAATAGCAATAAATTGAGGGAAGTTGAGGGTCATGAATATTTATTTTAGGAGATAAATAAACCAAAAGAAAGTATAAAAATGGCAATAAACCAAAGATTAGAAACCAATGGATTAGAACATAAAGATACCACAGATATTCAAAAATTCAATAATTGTTTTCTTCAAAGGAATAATATAACAAACCTCTTATAAATGAACAATTAGCAATGAAAGGGGACATAATTAGAGATAGATTTAAAATATAATCAGAGAATGCTATGAGTGACTCAATGTCATCAAATTAGAAAACTTGGATCAAATAGACAAATTCTTAGAAATATATAAATTCTTATAGAATGCTCAAGAACAAATAGCAAGCTCATTATAACCAAAGAAATATAATTAATATTAAAAATCATCTCCAGAAAAGGTCACCCAGCTTGAATGATTTTTTCCAGTGAATTCTACAAAACTCTGAAGGAAAAGATCATTCCACTTTAATTCTCTCTCCTCCAGAAAATGGTAAAAAGTGAAAATACTCTCCAACTCATTCCATGCAACCAGCAAAATCTTGAAGCCAATCTCAATTGTGATCCTATATCCAAAACTCCTTAAAAAACCTAATGCAATACTGTATTAAAAAAGACCAAGTTACAAACTCCCTCTGGATGTGTCTATATTTACTTGAAACACCACTGAATTTTGAAATCAATTGACCACTACAGGTGGCCAAACTCTGCAAGTATGTTTCCAGGATTTCTTACCAGCTTGCTCCTGGCTGGGTTTAACCAGTGGGAAGCACTAGAGGGGAGATATGGGGGTAGAAGGAAGGGGAAAGCCAGAACATTTCTCCCTGGCTTTATTTTGGATGGAATTTCTAGTAGCAACTGACTCTTCTGTGGCTCTAGCCATCACTGGCTGGCCTTGCCATGACTCAGCTTTCACTGGGTATTCCCCAGCACAAGTGCCTCACTATCCCTGTCCTGATTGGCTTCTGCCTGTTCTATCACCTTTGTAACCAATTCCCTGGATTAAACTGTCTCCACAAAAGGACCAAGTAACATTTATATGAGGAATATAATCACCATGTTAAAAGATTTTAGGGCGCCTGGGTGGCTCAGATGGTTAAGCGACTGCCTTCGGCTCAGGTCATGATCCCAGCGTCCTGGGATCGAGTCCCGCATCGGGCTCCCTGCTCCTTGGGAGCCTGCTTCTCCCTCTGCCTCTCTCTCTGTCTCTCATGAATAAATAAATAAAATCTTTAAAAAAAAAAAAGATTTTAAAAGACATCTATATAATCATTTTAATGATTGTAAAAATAAATTTCGCCCTTGACTCATTTTTAAAAGTCTTAGGAAACTAAAGCACTTCTATCTAATAAAAGATAGCCTACAAGATATCATTCTTAATGGCAAAACCTTAAAAAAATTTCTGGGGAATGTCTATTATCACCATATCTTTTCAGCCTCGTATTAGATGCACTAGATCCTAAAAATTAAAAAGAAAGTAGATGTAGAGGTATAGGAATGAGAAAGAAACAGATTCTTTTGTTCACAGAATATATAATTATCTATAAAGAAAATAGAAATTAATCTTAATTATTATCAATAATAAGGATGTTTGGAAATGAAGCTGGCTAAAGAAGTAAGTCAAACAAAATTTGTGCAAGACAGGAATGGAAAAAAAAAAACAAGGTAATTTTATTAAGAGACATTATAAAACAACCTAAAGATATATATAGACATATATATATATATATTCATGAATTGGAAACCTCAGTATTATATTTAATTCTTCCTCAAATTGATCTATAGATTTAATGATATTTTGATCTAAATTTCAAAAGAACATTATATGGGACTTTATAAGTTGATTCTTAAATTTATACAGGGTGCTCAGAGGCCAAAATTTGCCAAGAAATTTCTAACAAAGAAAAAGATGTGTATAAGTGTGTAGGATTGCTTTACCAGGTATCAAGACCTGTTATTAAGCAGTAGACAGCGTGGTATTGGCTCAGGGATAGAAAAACCAATCAATGGAGCAACATAGGGAACTTAGAAATAGATCCATCCATCCATGAAAACTGAAGTCCCTTTTCACACTGACTTTGCAATAAAATAGGTCATTTAGTTCAAGTTTATATTCTGCGGGATTCTATGTCAGTAACTGGGCATTCTCTAAACCCTCTCAGGATGGTTCTTGCAGATGCACCGAGAGTATAAAAGGAAAATCCATATCCTGCTTAAGTGTCAGTTCTGGTAAGAATGAATTACTGGCCCTCTAGGATAGAAGAGGTCTGATGTAGCAAATTTTACCCCAAGTGGCTGGCTAATCTCCTTGCATTATGATACCATATTGAGAGCTCAGGTTTGGTTTCTGCTGCTGGCAGGGTTGGATATTTAAGAACAGCAAAAGGTAGCTGAGCCTGAATGAGGAAGAGCCTTGGTGAAAAAGAGTCACTGGACTCATGCATAGCTTCATCTCTATCATCTTTTCTTCTCCATTTATGGGCCAATTGTGCAGGGACAGAAGATGGCCAAGGACAGAGCCTGCCTGATATTCACCTCCAAACTCAAGCTATCTAGCTGTTGAGTGCTTCCTTTTCTGGTAGGTTTTGATCTCATGGGCCCATCACATGTCTCTTTTCCTCTTCTTTGTTTCTAATTTTTCAGTGTGGTTCCTTACCAATCAGCCAAGTCATTGCTACAGATCATTCATTCGTTATCTTCTCACTCCAGATCACTTCTCTCCATACCAAAGTGATGACCAAGTCTACTGCTTGTAGCTCTGCAAATAGATTTTTCACCGTGGTTCTTGGAGGTCATCCCTGATTAGGACTGTAATGCATCCACTCTCTGCACCAACATATTGAACTAAGTCATTTTTGAAGCAAGGCTTTTCTTTTTTCTTTTTGTAGGGAATACTCCATGAGGCCATGGTTGTGCACTGGGGGAAAGCCAGCAATGCAACAGATGTTGGTGATATGGGTGTTTGAGGCATCTGTCCTTTTCATTTTGGGGGCCATTTGGACCTGCTAATGACAAATTCTGAATGTATAATTTTTATTGTATGATGGCTTATGACAGCATTTGTCCAACTTTATAACTTGGTGAATCTGAGCATACCAAGCTTATCATGTACAGTAAGGTCTTTTTTTTTAGTCAATTGATGTCCCATGATTAGGCATTTACAGTCTGCTAGGGCCAGGGAGCATGCCAGGAGCTGCTTCTCAAACATAGGTGGTATCTTGCTTCAGAACCCTAGTGTTCTCTACAGTGACTTACCTATTAGAGTTAGCCAGAGGCTTTACATTGTACCTTATCTACCACAGATACTTCTGGCACCATTGGATCTGCAAGTCATATCATCTGAACCTGAGGCAAAGTTCTCTCTTGCTCTGTACAATTAAAACTGACAGCATTTTGAGTCATTCAATACATAGACCGAACTACTAGGTACAAATACATTATATGCTGCCTCCAAAATCCAAAGAAAACCATCAAACCTGTGGTGGTATCTCTCCCTCAGTGATAAAGGGTAAAAATTTCAACATCTAGCCCTTTTCTTTAGATGGGTATCAGAGCATGTCCCAAATTATTGGAATCTTGTGAAGATTATGAAAGTGGGAGGTATCTGATTCTTGTGGGGTGTGCCCTCTGGCATATTTTCTACCTTTACAGGGCATCCAGATTCTGATGATACTCTCATCAGGGCATTTTAATATAATAGGATCAATACAGCAGCCATGAAGATGTTTTACAGAATGACAAGATCATCAAAATGTCTGTAGAGTATGTTGTGACAGAGAGCAGGAGAGTTGACATAGCCTTGGCGCACAACACTGAATGTGTACTGTTATTCTCACCATGTCAAAGCAAATAGCTTTGATCCTCTTTACCTATGGATATTGAAATTAATTCACCATATCAATTGATATTCACCATATCAACAGCCAAAAATCCAAAGCGTCAAAATCTGTGATGATCTGTCACATCAGCAGAGATTGGCACTACAACTTGGCTAGGTTTACAGTAATGGACCACCACCAGGCATAATGCATATACATATTTTTTTCACATAGGCCATAAAGATGAATAGAATAAGAATATAATTGAGGCCTGTTGACTGGCAAGTGATCCATTCTAGAATTCAATTAATAAAAAATGCATTAAATAGCTGTTTATGATCACGGGTAACTGGGGTTCAAGCCTTCTAGTAACTCTCTGAGGGTCCATGTACAACACAACATGGTAGAATTATACCAGGGGTTGCTCCTGAGAGTGTTTATATCCCACATTTGGGGGTTTTAGTTCTGCATAGTTGGGAAGACTCTGTGGCTTTGGAGGAAGGCTAGAGGCTACAAAGCAGATACCTCAGCAAGGTCTTTGTGTGGGAGGCTGGCAACATGCTGTGCCAGAATGAAGCTTGTATAGCTGCATGGAGATCATGTAGACTGCATGACAGTGACATGGTAAGTTATAATCACTTGCAATACCCAGAATTGTATACAAATTTTTTTTTAGTATGACAGCTCCACAGGGTCTTAGTCCACCACATTACACAGATGCATTGAAGAGGATTACATTTCCCTGCACTTTCTGAAGTGAGGCAAAGCTATTTGATTTGCTTTGGCCAGTGAAATGTGAGTGAAAGTTATGGGCATCACTTCTGAATGGTAACTTTGAGCCAGTATGCTAGTAGCCATTTTTGCTTCCTATTGCCATGGTGATAGTTTAAGTATTGATGCAAAGTCTATCCATGAGCACACTTCCTGCTCCAACTAATCTGTGTTGGTCATCCTGTGAGAAGAAATGAAACTTTGGTTCTGTTAAGCCACTGACATTTTGAGGTTACATGAAATCTTAATACAACTTAAGATTGGCAAACTATGGCCCACAGGCTAAAGCTGGCCCACTGCCTGTTTTACTTAATAAAGTTTTATTGGTACTCAGCCACATCCATTTATACATGTATTATCTCTTGTTGCTTTAATGTTATGATGACAGAATTGAGAATATCCCTTATGGCTTCCAAAGCCTAAAATATTTACCATATGGTCTTGACTGAAAAAGTTTATTGACCCTGGTATAACTATTCTATAATCATAAATATGAACAAAAATGTCTGAAATCCAATATAGCCCCAAATCAATTAATAATGAGAATAATTATTTGGTTTTCGAAGTCATTGAATTTTGGGATGATTCATTATGCAGCATTATTGTTGCAATAGCTAGTGGATTCACCATATGATTTTATAAAGTTCAAACATGGACAAAACTCATCTATGGCGTTTGAAGTTAGGGTAGTGGTGACCCTTTGGGGGTTGTCACTAAAGGAGGACACAAAGGTTTCTTGACTACTATTAAGTTCCAGTTCCTGATTTATGTGCAAGTTCCATGGCAGTGTTCAGTTTTTGAAAATTCATCAAGTTGTTTACTGATGATTTTTTAGTTTTTCTTATGTATGTTATACTTTAAAAAAGTTAAAAAGAGGAATGAGCAACGTTTACATGTATTTATACTGAATGACATCAAGATACTTTGTTAAGAGGGAAAGTAGTCTATAGAATGGTCAGTATGAATGGTTTGGAACCATTTGTATAAAAACCAAAAGGTAGATATGTGCACATAACTTTGGTGTATAAACAAAATATATCTGGAATGATAAAGGTACTTGCCTCTAGAGAGGCTAATTGGGAGGTAGAAGTGACAATGAACCTAATTTTTCACTGTGTAACCACCCCCCCCTTTTTTTTACTGTTTTAAATTTTTGCCATGTACAAATAATGACTTTTAAAAGCCTAAAAATATCAAAACTAAAATCATAATATATATAATGCCATTACATATTCCCTTCTATTACACGTTCAGTAATTTCTAATCTTTATTACTACTGTTACTTAAAGAACAATGCAATTAACATCATTGTTTATAAATCTTTACTTCTTGGATGATTTCTTCAACATAAATTTCTAAAACAGAAGATGACTGGGTCCAGCAATGAATGACAGTTAGATACTCCTGAAACTTGAGTGAATTACTGACACTGACACTTTTATCTTGCAGTATCTTTTTCCATATATAGGTGAAAATAATACTTAGTATTTTAAATAAATGTTTAAAGTTTGGATAAAAACTTACAAAGTTTTAGGACCAGATTTTATAAAATAATCAGAGTTCTTCTAATCATTTATAATAATTCCGATTCATATCATTATTTAATATTGTTTTGTAATTCTTTTTTTTTTATTTATTTGAGAGAGAGAATGAGATAGAGAGAGAGCATGAGACGGGGGAGGGTCAGAGGGAGAAGCAGACTCCCTGCCGAGCAGGGAGCCCGATGCGGGACTCGATCCTGGGACTCCAGGATCATGACCTGAGCCGAAGGCAGTCACTTAACCAACTGAGCCACCCAGGTGCCCCTGTAATTCTTTTTCATTGGTCTCTCATCTTGCTATTTAAAGTTAAGAGCACAAATTCAGTATGTGTAAACCTGAAGGACGATTCTCCTGATGGAAGAATGAGTGGGGGTTATTATCTAACCACTTTTTAGTCTAAGAATCACTACCTGTAATACATACATAGATACACAAAGAGCCATACAAGTTTTTGTTGTGATGGGGTTTTATCTATCCTGAACTATGTCTAAAGGGCTTATTTTCTCTTGGGTAACTCAAATTTCACAATAGATTATGTGAATTTATATATATATGTGTGTGTATATATATACACACACATATATATATATGTTTTGCCTAAATATGATCTTCATTTCTTTATTTGTATAGAGGAAAAAGAAGACCTGATTGTATCTTGTATAATTCCCATTTCTGGGAGTTTCTTTTCTGTGGGCTTCTCCCCCTTTATACAATTTTTCTTGGCAGAGAATGACACTGCTGTTATTTTACTGATCAATAACTGAGATTATAAATCTTTATTATTTTCTAGTGTTTTGCCAATGGAGTATTTTATTGCTGCCATGCATGTGGTCATGCCCTCAGGGGTGTCATGCAGTGTCTATACAATCAAAATATCTGGTATAAAATTCACTGCAGATTTTTTTTTCCTTGGGAAACAAAAATTCCCCAGATTTTAATGCATTAGCACTGTGGTTATCTTTGTTTAATCTTTTAAAAAAATGATTGTAAAAGCAATTAGGATAAAGAAAGCACAGCTCTTACTTCTTGTGATCATGTTTTTAAGAACTTTCACTTTAGAAGTAAAACATAATTGAATATTTTCTTCTCTACAAATAATTGTAAGCCTTCAATGCAAAGGTGATATTATCAATTCTTTAAGAAACCCCATTTAACAAAAAACTTCGTTCATGATATAGTTGGTATACAAGTAGCTAGTGTCCTTTTAACCTGAGAAACTGAGTAAAAGACATAGAATCAAGAATTTTAGGTTTCAGTGCCAATTGCCCCACCGGGAAATTCTGTGCAGATCACCCAACTCTCATAGACGGTGCTTTAGAAGAAACTGGCAGAAGTGCCTCCAACATTCTTGTGTTACCATTAAATTTTTTCTTGTTTATGATATGGATTCTAAAGTCATGCTTTTACATTATTCACAGGAATATTTGGTGGCAAGGAAAGTTAATACTTCCATAGAAGGGTTTTGAAGACTCAAAGAAGTAAACATTGCTATGTAAAGCTTATATCCTCAGAGAAGATCTCAAATTTGGGTGTGCTTAAGACCCCTGAGTACATAAATCAGCAAAAGAAAACAATTTAGGATTCAAAGGAGAGAAGAGATAACTAAAAGAAAATATAAATTCATGATGAGTTTTAGTTTTCTAGAGTTTTGTAGTAAAAGTCAGGGGTCTCAGAATTTTTAAGACATTTGTTTGCTGAGTGACGTTAAAAAGTAAAGCCAGTTTTCCCCTATGAGAAATGAAGAAATTGGACAAGATGACTCTTAGGGTCCTGTCCAGATATTCTATGTCTCTTGTATTATATTAACATCCCTTAAGGTTGCGCTTCACTTGCTGGGATATTTAAGTGCCTTGGTCATCTTCTTTGAGATTTTCTGTTGGCACAAACAAATTACGCTATTTGGGCCCAAAGGAGATGACTTGGAAAAGTATGTTAGAAATTGCAGCCTGTGTAATTCCCAGTGGTTCTGTGAAATCTCACTGCAAAAATATTCTTTGACTCAAGCCATAGCATCAAATTATAAGTGATTATTTTAGCGTAAAACTTTATCTTCTGTTATACTGAGACAGATCAGCTTGGAAACTCTAAAAGAAATGCTGGTGGTGTTAAAAAGATGCTCATGCTTGTAATTCTGGCACATTATGCATTTCTAATAGATCAACTTCAGTTATATCCCTTCAGGAATGCAGCCTATTATCATGCATTTTCAGATGTATCCAACATGGCATCCACATAAGGAGACAGTCTATTCTATTAATTGGGGTAATTTCATCTGCTTTAACAAATAATCCCCAAACTTTCAGTCATTCAACCCTGCCAAGGTTTATTTCTTGCTCAAGTAACAGTGGGATGTGGATGTCCGTGGACTGCGGGAAACTTTCCACTGTGCTGTGATGGGGGGGCCTACACTCTTTTCTACTTGGAGTATCCTACTGTCCTTCATGGCCAGAGAGTCCTCTACTTCCTGCCAGTAGATAAGGGAAAAGAGTATAGAGAAAACAAAGCATTTCTTAACCCCCTTGGGTTGAAGGTAGCAGGCACACATCATTTCTGTTCCCTTTCTGGTCATACCACAAGGGCAACTGGGAAATGCAGCCCCTGATGTGTGGTTACTTCGCAGAGTGACTCTATACTATGGAGGGGAAGTGTAGATGTCAACAGCTATTTCTGACTCATCTGATATATCAATTAATGTTAGGAGGCTTTTATCAAGCCTGTCCTTTAATGCTCAGGTCACTGTGTTTCTTTATTAAGTGACCACCCACACATTAGTTTTTACCAACTTCATTAAACCATAAATGGAATTTTTGGCTGAGGCCTGTCCCAAGATTGACAACAGTGCTCCTCCATTTATGACTTGAATGACTCTCATTACATTCATTACGAAAATAGGAAGGCATGCCAGAAGCAAAGTGGTTATTAGACAAAGCAGTCCTGGATGAATTTAAATGAAGATAGTCTTCCTGAGCAGATGATCTCCTTTTTTGATGATTAACTCAAAGTTCCTGTTCAATAATGGACAGAAGAGCACTATCTGTGTCATTAGGAGACCTGGTACTAAACTCTTCCCTCCCTTGACCTCCGTTTTCTTACTGCAAATAGAGTTTGCAAGTTTCCTTCATACTCTAAAATCTCTATAGAGTTTGATGGGCACCTATAATATTGCTTGCATACCTTAGGTCTTAGAATTTCTGCTCTTGTCTTGTGGTCATTCACACTGATGTTTTTATTCACACTGACTCTGCTCATGTCTGACTCTTTTTACCTGTGTGATCTGTCAGCCACTTCCTAGCCCCCAGCAGCTCTGTTGCAGAGTTTTTAATCATGAAACATCCTTTCCTGCCACTATTTCAGTATCTGGAATTTGGCCTATATGCTCAAATTCATAATCAGTTTCTTGAAGCTTTATGTTCAAGCTTAATGATAACTGAGCTACTTAACCCTTTAAAATATATTCCCCAGGTAAATATCACTCTTTTCTCTTTGAATCTAATTTAATGCCCATGAACGTGATCCATTTGATGGGACCATCTGTTTTTTTCTTCTGCCAAAGACATTCTGCACATTTTGGCAGCTTCCCTATGTGTACTCAATAACTCATGCCAAGTACAGTTGGAATGCTTCATGAGTCCAAACTCTGAAAACAACTGAACCCAGCAGTGTTCATCTGAAACTGATTGTTGATTTGTGATGAGTCAAGTAGCACTGGCCTGTACATTGTAAGGTCTGGAAGAACAGAAAGTTGAGTTAATGTGATAACTATCCCTGGTTGATAATGTAGAAGTTATTTAAATTTCTAGAATAGTGGCATTTATGAGATTTTATTCCCAGAGGTCTATGCCTCAATTTTGGGATTTACAACTTCCATCCACATAAGCACCACTGTGATCTCTTTTGTACACATAACCCTGTGCACACCAAGACACAGCTGTTTAGTTCAGAAGAGGGTGTCTGACTCATGCTGACTGAAGCTCAACTCCTCCAGGAAGTAGGTGTATTGAGAACCCAGATGGTGTCTATAAGAAAAACAGCTTGGATGTTACAGGTCATCATGACTCTTGTCATATAGACTAGACAAAGAAAGGTAGCCTGTCTTTAATAAGGGGTAGGGGGAAGGAGAGATAAGGAAAAACAGAGAAGAACAGAAATACAGATAAGAAGACAGAGTTCAATATCATTTGTGCTTCTGGTTTTTTCCGAGTGCAACCATATTCCTCTGCTTAAATTCCATGAAATATTAGGCTATTTTTAAAGACCCCCCCTTTTTTTGCATAAGCAAGTCATGTCACTTGCAAACTAAATATTGTGTATCTATAGAAAAAAATAAAATTTAGTATCCTTCCAGTCAATATGAGGCGTGAATCATGTATCAGTTGTTAGCAAGGAATTCAGATTTAAAAATAAAATTTGAGTCATCTGGAGGTTTTCTCTTTATTTAGGATCAATTATTCAAATTATGACAGTTTTCATAATTTACTTGTTATCTAAACAGTATGTATTTCCCATATGTCCAGGTTCTGGAGGGTTAATCCTGGAAAATAGTTACATCTTTAAGCTGGACTTTTAATATCTCATTGGGTAAAAGATTGGGATGCAATTGATTTTTTCATGTTTCAACATTAAACTTTCTTAAGAGAATCTTACAAGTCTTACAAGTTACTCTTACTCAATATACTCCTTATAGTTCTTATTTGTATAAGAGAAAACCCAACCATGGAAGTCAGCATGAAATACAAAGAATGTTTTGAGAAATAAGCTTAAGATAAAGCTTATTTTTAATGCCAGTATTCAATTTGTTCAGAATGTAGAAAAGAATGAGTTAGCCAAAGAGGCAAGCATTATTCCTGATTTCTATCACCAAAAATTCACATCACATTTAAAAGACAAAGTCTTTTAAAACTTTATTAGTTACATATATAACATATCTTAAAAGAAAATTAAAGCACTACCAGAGTCTTGGTATTAGCATTTAGAAAGAGTGAACTTCAAACGAGGGCAAATGTGGCTTATGCATTTTGATTAATTCTCGATAGTGATTTTATAAACATTAATATATATATGTTCAGATTTTAGTGAACCTAATATTACATTTTTCTTCAGCTTCTTGTTCCATTAAATTTGCCTTGCTTTAAGTTGTAGAGCTCTTTTAGGGAACATAGCCTTTTCCAAGTGAGTTAAGCCAGGAACCCATCCATTGAGGTGGCAGTGTGATGCAATGAAGTGTCTTTATCTTCTGATATGGAGCTCTGTGTTAGAATTCCAGCTTCAGAAATTACTAAATGTTTGTCTTTTAGAATGTCATTTCACCGCTCCAAATCTTATTTTGTTCATCTCTAATATGATGATAATAAAATTTGACTTGAAATGTGATTGCAGAATTAAAGGCAAGGGCACAAAACACTAGATATGGAGTTGTTAGTAAATAAACCGTTGCAATTATTATTCACTGGTGTCCTCAACCAGAATAGGAATTCTCTTTTAGCCCCCACAAAAGTTTTCCTAAATGAATTGGGTCCTTCCATTCTTGATATCCAAGAGGATTACTCCAAGGCAAATGGAAGAAGAGTTTTTCTCCTTTTCCAGGTATTTCCATGGAATCAGTGATTTGCATATGAGCAGAGATCTTGTTATGGCTACCATCCACTGTGAGAGCAGAGGATGCGGCGATGGAGCCATTCCTAAAGCTGTGACATTACAGAAGGTTTAATAAAAAAGGCTCCCATCCTCTAGTTTCCTATAGAGACTTGCTGAAAAATCACCCAAATTCTTGGTTTTCTTTTAATGACATGCTGTCAGCAGGACTGAATTCTTCAATTTGTTATCTGTTTTGACCTTCTATTATGACATATATATTAATGAGAAAATGTCTTAGTCCATTCAGGCTGCTATAACCAGGATACCATAGACTGCATGGCTCATAAGCAACAGAAATTTATTTTGCACAGTTCTGGAGGCTGGGAAGTCCAAGATCAAGGCTCTGGCAGATTTGTGTGTGATGACAGCCCACTTCCTGTTTCAAAGATGGCAGTCTTTTCACTGGGTCCTCACATGGTAGAAGGGGTAAAGGAGCTCTGTGGGGCCCCTTTTATAATAATGGCACTAAGCCCATTCAGGAGGGCTCTCCCAAAGTTCCTACCTCCTCCTACCATCACCTTGGACTTTAGAATTTTAACATATGAATTTTGAGAGGACACAAACATTCAGTCTACCGTAGGAAGGAAACAAGATAGAAGTTGTTAGCTTCCCCCCCCCCTCTTGAAGACTGATCTAAAAAAAACTGTATTTCTATTTGGTCAAACAATCAGAAAGTAGAAAAACACCTACGCAATTTTAAAGGAGATTTTCCTATTCTCTACTTTTTTCTTACCAAAAAAGTGATGTTAAAAAAAAAAAGTACATTCCAAGTTGATGAATGAAAATAGCCTTTGAATGATGGATTAGAAAATGTATTGCATTCCTTCTGTAAAAAGTCTCATGGTAGAAAATAAATTTGCTCAATACCAAGGTTTTCAATTATTATCAAATAAAAGATTTGAGTCATGTCTTTCACTATTAAAGTCAAGAAAGGCATGAGTGTCCTGTTTGTTGTTATTCATGAAGAGTTTAGCAGATTCACGATGGCTGGCTTAATTCAAATTTATCAGTGAGCATTCAAAAACAATTTTGAAAACAAATTTTCTATTTCTTGCTACACAAATCAGCACAAACCACCATGATTTTTATTTATTTATTTATTTTTTTAAAGATTTTATTTATTTATTTGAGACAGAGAGAATGAGAGACAGAGAGCATGAGAGGGAGGAGGGTCAGAGGGAGAAGCAGACTCCCTGCCGAGCAGAGAGCCCGATGCGGGACTCGATCCCGGGACTCCAGGATCATGACCTGAGCCGAAGGCAGTCGCTTAACCAACTGAGCCACCCAGGCACCCCAAACCACCATGATTTTTAAAGGCTCAAACACTCATTATAAATATCTATTCCAGCCATGTTTTAATTTTACTATTCCTTAGAGAGTTTTAACCCTTATTTTGCTTACTAAGAGCATGTCAGTCTAGAACAGTGACCAGCACATAGTAGGCATTCAAAACTATTTCTTGAATTAAATTTATTTGTATGCTAGAAATGTGTATTTCAACCTTCAGTATTTGAAAACATATGTTTTATCTCTACAAAATTTTCAATTAGTTCAGTTAAGATTGTTTATTTGTCTGTTTCACTAGGTTCCAACCAAAAGGGCAGTGCACAAAGTTAGGTGTAACCAAGAGAGAGACAGAATGAATGGATTTGCATATTATTTCTCAAGTAATATATACCAGTGTAAAACACCATGAAACTTTCTTTTTTCTATCAATTTATCAAATTTTATATTAGGTGAATTATTTACTGGACTTTTAAAAATTCATCTTTACCAAGTTGCACAACTGTAGGATGTATATACCACTCATTTCTTCCTCTTATACCCCACCAACTGCTTTCTTACTTGCTGTACTTTTTCCTTTTTTCTTTTTTGTTTCTTTTACTTATACAACATTAGGTCAGGTTTAATTTAGTTTAAAAAACCCTCTCTCCTCCAACAATTTAAAGATCTTGAGGATATCAATATGCTTCATTGAAACTTGCCAATAGTTGACTTATTTGCCATTAGTAATTCAGTAGTGTGCTGTTATAACAATGCAGAGGCATGAAACGAAGTATTTAAAAGAATTTTATCATGATGAGAGCTCTTCAAATGCATAGTCACATGGCCATTTTACCTTTTGTCCCACTGCATGGAGGTTTGAGGCATTGAAAAAAATAGCAATAAGCAGCAAAGATAAATGTATGTGGTTTCCAGGTAAGAGGTACTTTGTAGAGGCACTATCCTTGGAAGTTATTCGTTCTTATCAAAAGGATATGGTAGGGTAAATTGTTCCTTCTAGTACATGACAATAGAGGTATAAATGAAACTTTGGGATGTGACCATCATGGTAAAGATGGCGGACAGTCTAGTGAAACCACGTTGCTCAGCGACCAGAAGCTGTGGTTCTTAAGTTTTACAAGTTTTATATCAAACAATCACTATATCAAATAATCTTGGTCCCACTATGAAAGAAACCTGCTTATGCTTTTTTTTTAATATTAGCATGTTTGTTTATCTGATTTTTGTTAATTGCCCCAATAATGGCTATATTAATGCTGTCATACCTAGTTTACTTTTGTTTACTATTACCAGTTCATGTTCCATAATTGGAGAATCACCGTCAAGAGACATACCAGATACTAAGGGCTGAATATCCTAAACTCTACTTTGATGACACCAACTAATCACACAGCAAGCAAAGCCTTGAGAAAGAAGAATTAAATGGTATCACAAGAAGCATTAATTCAATATGGGGAAATGGGGGCCATCACAGATTGATGCAGTGTACCAAAAGCAAAATGTGAAAGATTAAAAGAATAATTTAGGTGTTCTGACTAGAGACAATTGTGTCCTCATAGGCAGTCCAAATATCAAGAGAGAGATGGATGAAGTAGGCACATTAATAGTAATAACACAGCAGTAACTATAGCAGCAGTGATTGTAAAAGCAAGAAGCCCTAAGGCATTAGGAATCTGATGCTTATGAAGACACAGAGATTCTGAGGACATTCTAGAGTAAGGAACTTTCTGGAAATCCTATGGGAAGGAGACAGCTGATAGGATGGTGACAGGCAGGACCTGAGGAGACCAGGACAAAGACTGCCTCTTTCACTTACAGTGACAGATTTTATGAACCTTCAGAACGTGTCTGTCACAGGATGTTCAATGAGAGTCACATCTATGAATTTCTTTTAAGTTCAAATTTAGTTCTTAGTAAGACTATACATGCACCACAGTGTTGATTTTTTTTTTCTTATGTATGTCTTTGCCACGTAATACTTTTAAAATACCCATTTAGAAGTTAGAATATAAATGATTAAACTCAGATGGTTTCAACTGGTTACATGGTAATGACCTAGAAACTTAGGCAGGTACTGCTTTAGTTGACTCTTCAGGCTACATGTTAGAGCTGGAAGAAGAAGGTTTTGGGTGTAGGCCTTAATATGTCTCCTGTCTTCTGCTAGAGATACATGCACATAGAGTAGCTTTGTTGGTCTATTATTTATTTATTTATTTATTGCACAGATTTGTTACTTCACAGAAGAACCAGAATACACACACACACACACACTCTCACCTACTTGTCTACATCGGTACCCACTGAAAGCATTTCTTCTCCTTCTTCCTGTATGTTCCTCCTCACAAGAAGAAGAAAAAAAAAATCATGCAGGATAAAATAACATAGTTTGTCAATCTCTTCCTAAATTTGGAATCAGCCCAGAAAAATCCATGAGGAAGTTCAACTCAGTGACAGCTAATCTGCAGAAAATCTACCCCATGTGACTCCTGCACCCCCATCATTGCTGATCTCTTCATGTATTCTTTATAATGAATCCACTGAACTTTAATTAATATGAAAAATTCAGGTTTTCATCTGATTTAAGTGTGACTGACATTGTGCTGCTACTAAAAGTGACACAAAGTACAAACACAGTGAAAATAAAGCCTGAAACCTGCCTGGTGCTGGCCACAGTTCTATTTCCCCACTGCCAAGTCATGGCTAGCAGTCGCATGATGCATGACAGGGACAATCAATAGCATTTTCCAGGAATCTTGACGCCCATACCTATAAACAGGGACACCCTTGAAAAATGTCTATACTCAGGAAAGGACGTCATTCAATATCTGTCTTTAGTTCCAAATGTCCACGTTAAAAATGAAGGAAGCTGCACAGTTATAGGTATACAACTCCAAAAGGGTCAATGGGGTAAAAGGGAGGGAAAGTCTTTAGAACTGAAAACGCATACACACCTATATCCATCTGCCCTTTGCCCCCACACACCTTTCTCCTCATGTTCAGTGAACTGTACAGAGTAGGCATAAATATGTTCTTGGAGAGGAGCTGTGTGACAGAGGTCACCTTCTTCTCAGATCCTAGCCACTAGCATTCTGCTTGTCATGGACCAGACTGCTGTCATGTTCATGTATTCTGCTTACACATGTGGATGGCATATGTGCCCTGATACGGCACAGCACCTGTCCTACATCCTGCTTCCTCCCCAGAACCTAATATGCTGACATAGCAATATATGAAGACCTAAAACATTGACCGCCAGAGCAACATTAACACACTTTTTTTTTTTTTTACTTCAATAAAATACCTTGGGCTTTGCATTTCAAAAACCTCAAGTTGGCTGTTAAAAAATGATTGATCCTCTCTCCCTCCCGCCTCTACCACCGTGTGTGCGGTTGACCCCCTCCTTGCCAAGCCTTCTCACAAGACTTTCAGGATCAGCAACTCTGGGCCAAGAAACAAAAGCAGAATCCTCTCATTTCCCCATGGATATGAATGAAAATTGCTGATGAAATCAAGAACAACTGAGAAGGAGACATCGGGGAAGAACCAAGGTGAGTCTATAAGGAATCCCACATGTGACGGCTCATGTATTTAAGCTGTGTCAAGGTCACTAAAATCTTAACCATATCAAACTGAAAACGTTACCACTATCTGGATAGTTGGGCATGTTTTATTGGAGAAATAATGATTTTTTGTTTTTATACCTCTTTGCTAGCAGATTGGTTCAGTAATACATATGTGAGATCTACTGGTTAAAAAAAAAAAAAGATTTAAAATTAGGACTTTGTTCCAATTCTGTCTATAGGCCTTGGTCAAATAGTTCTATGTACACCTACCTCTATTTCCTAGTACCACAGATTAAGAATAGCATAGATCTCTTACTGTATAAATGTGATTATAGATCATTTGAAATCTTGTAAACTCTAATTGAAGTGTAAAAATTCTGAGAGGGTGAATCTCATTAAAAAAAAACAAAAAAACACCTGAAATTCTAGTCAGTTCATCTAAAATCTGAAGCATCTCAATTTATTTTCAATTCAACATCAATTTTTTTCTTTTCCCTATAATCTTTGATAAGTAAATATACTTTTCTATAGGTACATACATATACAAACATGCACACATATGTGTAAAAGTTTAAAAAATCATAGTAAAAACAGGTGGCATGGAAGTAGTTTGACTTTAATGTAATCTTGTTTAAAGAAATCATTCCAGAGATGGTAATGAAAGAGAGCTGATGTCCGTCTTTGTTGTTGATTAGCTGGGGTCTTGAATTAAAAAGGGCAGATTGCTTCTGCCCATTTCTTAATTTTTTTTATATTTGTTTTGGTAAATTCTGTGGACATTTAGGTGTGTTTGGTTTAACCGTGTATTTCTATCAAAGCATTCAAGATCTGCAAGAACATGGGGATGGTTTGGGAGGGTGGGGTTGGTAGACAAATCTGTGTCTCCAGCATTTTTGAACATCTTACAGAGAGAGAAACTATTTGCTTTTGTTCTGGATTATCTATTAAGGATGTTTGTATGGTGAACAGCCTTGGAAAATACAGATGGTATCTCTCTCCAGAGCAAAGGGCAGGCATACTTACTGTCTCGTATAATAAAGTTAATGTCTCTTACTGGGGCAAATGTCAGGCAGGCTTATTGCCCATTATAAAAGATTCATGTTCTCTAAACTCAGGGTGGTTTCTTTCCCTATAATGCAATGCACTATGTTGCAGTTATTACCTGCTTTTTTTGTGTTGCCTTGTAGGAATTAGGAATTGGGGAACCAGCACAAGAAATGTGGATGTTTTGACTCTGCTATTACCATGAGTAGTAAATTTTCCTTTGTTTCTGACCCAGGAATCTTGTGTCTTATGCCGGCATCTTTGAAACTGTATCAGGCTAATTTATTCACTTGCAAGTAAAATCCCAGATTCTATGCTATTCTTAATAGCTGGGTATTTGGCCTAGTAGGAATGCCAATTCCCTATTTGTTACAGCACCATTCCTATGAATATCAAATAACAGGAATATTTCCTTTGGAGTGATATATCAGTGAGCCTATGTTGTAGACTAGGGATTGGCAAATTGCTGTCCACCTGTAGACCAAATCTGGCTTGCCACCTGTTTTTGTAAACAAAGTTTTATTTGGACACATGCATGCATGTCCTTTACATGTTGTCTATGGTTACTTTCACCTATAATAGCAGAGGTGAGGACTTGAAACAGATGCCATATGGCCTTTGAAGACTAAAATATTTACTATCTGGCTTTTTAGAGAAAAAGCTTGCTGACATTTGTTATAGAGCAAACAAGGCATAAATTCAGATTATCATAAGTTGATTTAGGAATATTTAGAGTAGAGAGATGAAGATAAAATAGATCTTGAATGACAGGATGAAAGGGAGCTTAATAGTTAACTGCAGATAAACTCTCTGTCTGTATATACTTTACTTCTACAATATATTCAACAAATATGCAAGCCACAGCCACACATCCAAATCCTTTAAGACTCAGCTCATCTCTCTAAGAAGCTGACCCTGTTTCAGTATTAAGAAATTTATTTTTTCTCTTCAGAGCTCCCACAGCACTTTATCTAAACATCTTCTATAACCAATTTTCTACCTTATGTAATATTTACATACACATGATTTCTTAGGGTGAAATCCGTATCTGTAAACAGATTAACAAACTTATTTCCATGATCCAAATTTTGGGGTAATGATCCACCTTTAGGGACCTAGAAATTGATTTGAGCAAACCCTTTTCTTAAAAGTAAGAATCATTAAAATAGGATTTTTTCTCCTCTAAGTCTAAATAG